>NC_047084.1:116828493-117187586 GCF_902459505.1 Geotrypetes seraphini
CAATATGAAAGCAAAAGAACACAACTCCTAGGGAAGGCGGGAAAGGAAGTCCTCAGAGAACACCTGCTAAGGGTGAGTAACTTTGATTGCTCAGAGGACAAGCAGGGCAATGATTCTGATGCAAGGCAATCCCTCCATGCAGCCAAAAGAGGAGAAAGAGGATGGGATTTGATCGTCCCCTTTTCTGTGGTTACAAGCAAGGCAGTTGACATATTATATACAAGTGCTCAGTTTGTACCTGGGAGTGTTAAGTGACTTGGCCAGAACTACAACAGCCGCAGTGGGAATCGAACCCAGTTCCCCAGGAGGTGAGGAGTGGCTTGAACTGTTGCCTCAGCACCCTGAGGTTGTGGGACTGAATCCCAGCGTTGCTCATTGTGACACTGGGCAAGTCATTTCATCCTCCATTGTCCCAGGTACAAAATAAGTCCCTGTATATATGTAAACTGCTTTGAATTTGCAACTGCAAAAGAGCATAGACAAGTCCCTTTCCTTTCTCAGATTGCTCTCCTGTGGTGGGAGGAATCTAAGGCTAGGCCTAAAGATAGGGTTACCAGATTTCCTCCTTGAAAAAAAGACACCTGGCTCCACACCATTCCGCTTCTGCCATGCCCTGTTCTGCCTGCTGCCCAACCCCCAGAAACCTCATCTCTTTTTCCGCATCTGGAGGGTCTGTGAGCATGCATGGATGCAATGTGATGATGTCACACACATGCATGTGATGTCATCACATCACATCCACTCATGCTCGGAGGCCCTTCAGATGCAGCCCTGAGCTCAGGGCTCTCCAAATACCCAGTTTTGGAAGTCCATCCGGGCGCTTTTAATTAGTTTGGCCACTGAACTCCTGCCATTTTGTTTTGTTTTGATAAACTTATACTTCCCAAGAAAACACAATGATCTTCTGACCACTATATTAGATTCATTTCTCTAGCAAGACAGGGAGCCAACCCAGATGTAACTGAAATGGAAATGGTAAAAGCCCATTTCTAAACTGTCTAATGCAACTCCTGGGACATATCGATGAGTCAATGATGACTAACTTGAACTTGTAACTGTTTTTGTAACTATGACCTAATTGTCCTGATCTATTGAATGTCTGTGTCAAACTGTCCATTGTAACTTCCTGATTCAACCTCTTGTAATATAATCCAGCCTTAAACTGAATAGGTAAAGGCGGAATAGAAAACCTGGTTAACATAACCCTCAATCATTATGTTGCATTTGTTCTGGTCAGCCAGGAACAGCAAGAGGTGGTAGTGGTTTGGTGAGGTTACCCTTAAACCAGGAGGCCGGGACTCCCCTGTCCCTGTGCCTTTAGGCATGCAATGGATAAATCTGTCCCTGACTCTCACTATATGGGTTAACTCTGCCAAATGAAAATAAAATGCACATCTTTCCATATCGGCCACAGGAGCACACAGAGGTGAGAAGGTGAGTGGAGGGAGCCGGGGAGACTGAAGGAGAAAGGGGAAAGAAGGCCTAATGGGGACCTCTGAATACTCACGTGGCCGCACGCATCTCTCGATCTTGTCTCTGACAAAAAAAGAACAATGAAGCCATCAGTATCTGGAGAATTGATTCTTCAAACTTGAAGCAAAAAACACAATTTGGCAAATGTTTAAAGTTACTTTTCCTACTGCATTTCTCAGATTATATAAAATTGAAAAATGAGCAAACTGATAATTATGTGGTCACGTCTCATCCTGCTACAAATCTAAACCCTTTAGCACATATCCACCCACTTATTCAGACTTTGCCAACTAGTCTCCAATCAGATAACCAGGAGCTCACAAACTCACCCCTCCTGCCACATTCATATGGAACTCTTTTCACCCAGTAACACAAGAGGGCCTTGACAAAATCCCAAGACCTGGCAGAATCCCCTATAGGAGGGAAAAATACACTTTTCCACATAGTCCTCATGCAAGATGACGCCTTTGTTGTATCGTTCAACTAGCTTCAGGATTCCTGCAGAGAAGGTTTTTGGCTCTCCCGAAGCCAGGTGAGCACCGCTTCCATTACTTCATCGTGCTTTGTCTTTTGATCTCCGGGTCGCAGTGAGGCACCCATGTCTCGTCGCCGGTGACAATTCTCTATAGAATACTCGGATCTTCTTCATACCGTCTCAGGAACTGGGTCGCAAACTCCACACCCTGTTGCTAAGCTGTTTGGGAACCCATCGTGCACAGACTTTCCTGAATCCCAAGTCATCACGCATTATGGCACAGGCAGATCCATAGCCGATATCCCAATTTGCAGCCGATTGAGACACCGTTATGTGTCGGTCTTCTCTAATCAAGGCATCAGCCCTGTCAATGTGCTCTTATGTGTTGATGGGCAGCCAGAATGACCTTCATGGGTTACACATGTTCTTCCCGCTTTAAACCTTTTCTCCCACTCATAAACCTTTTCTTGATTCATGGTGTTCTCTAGATACTGAGTCAATATCTGAAGGTGGCTTTCCACAGATGTCACTCCCTCTGCCAAAAGAGAGAGCACCACTGCACGTTGTTCTTCGATGGTGCAATCTTACAATGGAGCGTCCATGTTTCTGACCTTGTGGCTGTCGCATGACTAAAGGCCGAGCGCTGCACTATGTGTGGACAAACTATCCAACAGGGAATCTATGAGTACATATGTTGCATTTTGCTAGCTCTGTTCTGGTTATCGTGTAATTTAAGAATTGCCTTTCATTTTTGATTCACCATTCCCTTGGTAAGCAGGGACTTCCCCATGTCTATCTCTACTAACGATATGAGTTTTGGACAAGTTCCTAGAGGAAAAGTCCATAGCCTGCTACTATCAATTATGGACTTTTCCTCCAGGAAGATGCCCAAATCTTTTTTAGACCTGATACACTAACCACTGTTACCACATTACCAGAGGATGCGTTCCAGAGCTTAACAATTCATTGAGTGAAAAAATAGAAAATGGGGAGCAGGGAGGGGGAAGATTCAGGAGTGAAGCCTAAGTGGAGTCGGGCGTTACCCGGTACTGGCGATATATATCTCTAATATCTGGATAATCCATCTGCATAATTCAGAACAGCAAATAAGCTCTCCCAAACTATCCAGAAGATTATCTAGCTAATAGTGCTAAAAATTGTCATTATCTTGATCACTTTCTTGATGGCTATGTCGCCTCTGAGACTTACCTGACAAGCCGAACTGTTTATAATGTACTCAGTGGATGGCCCACCATCAAGTTCGTGGCGATGGAAGCATTTATGGCAGATGTTAAGTCCCAAGTTGAGCATAATAAAAGATGCCTCTAAAATAAAACAATGCTTTAATAAGCAAAATATCCCTAACAATATTATTATCAACAACTTAATATACTAGAACTGAAAGTTAAAGGTGGAATAGAAGTCAATAAATATAATGTAATATGCATTTACGCCTCCTAGGTATTTAAATGTCTCTATCATATCTCCCCCTTCTGCCTTTCCTCTAAAGTGTACAGATTGAGATCTTAAAGTCTGTCCCCATACGCCTTATGATGAAGACCCAGGTCTATGGGACTCCACGGGGAACCCCCCCCCCCCAAAGGCTCCCACAGGGATGGAACCAGGATTCCCTGGGCCTGGAAAGAGAATTAGTAGAAGATAGACAAAAGCAGAAACTGGGACCAAGATGATGGAAAAACAAAATGTCCCACCAGCTACAGCAACGGAGATGTTCATTTTGAGGGGGGGGGGCTCCCCTCTCTTGGTTATGCCACCAATTGTGTTTAGTCCAAATTGAAGAACTTGCTGAGTTTGTTTTGGGGCTTCCAGTACAGTTTTGGCCCATTTTTCCTAGGCAACCCTTGTCCTGAAAAGTGCTTGAAATGATTTTGATGCTGTATTGTTTGATTCTTTACTCGATGCTGCATTAAAAACCATTTGTGGATCTTGGAAGGACCTCTCACAAGTTACCTGTGCCAGACGGTGGAACCAGATTTCTTTTCTCTACAGATATGAGCTTTATATTGCCCAACAAGAAATGGTCGACCCTACAATCACATGACCTAATGTCTATTCTAATTCTTTATATTGTATTTTATTGTTTGTTTAAATAAACTAAGACTTTAAAACCAAATCAGAACTGTCAGAAGTAATTGCTGCTTTTTATGGGGACAGGAGTTTGGTTTTCGCTTAATAGTGAAGTACCTCCAGCGCCACATTCAGCGCATCCTTTAGGGGACTCTTTATAGACCATCCACTGAAATCGATGCTCCACAGCATATCTGTTGGTTCTGAGCATGTTCCAGATAAAACGATGGCACTTGTCCATCGCTTTCAGCCATCTAAAAGAAAAAAGAAAGAAAGAATCTAAGCTAAAAGCCAAAACAAAGTGGAACAGTCGCTCCTGGAAGCAGCAGATAAAGGAACGAAGTCTTTTAGAGAACGTGTGCCTTACGCCTCGTTATGCTGCGTGCTGGCATGGATGGTGTAGGATTGTTCAGCTGCAGGAGACAGAAAATAGAAATCAGTCAGCAAAAAGTCCCCGCTATGAATGCTGGCATCTTTTGGGTACTTTTTTTCAACCTAAGCCAAAAATCAGAGACCTTAAATTCAAGCTGTATGCTGCTAGATATGGCCATCTTGAAACATTTTGAGCCAAGAGAAAGTTTTGTTCTGCACTGTTTCAGTTTATCCCCTGACGAAGCCGGTAAAGGTGAAACAGCGGCCCCGCAGTGCTGTTCAATACCGCTAACAAGATAAGTGCTGTTTTGATTTTTTGATATATATTTGAAAACTACAAATATTCACGAAGTATGTGCCAATGATCGAGATTCTGACCTGTTAACACATCTAGCAGCATACTGCTTGAATTTAAGGTCTCTGAGGCTTGTCTTCATATAGTTATTTATTCACTAAGGTGCTATCAGAGGTGATTTTTGGCTTAGACTGATTATTTGTACCTCTTTTGTATTTGTTTTTCTATTTTTTTTCAACCACAGCAGAAACTTACGAGTAAGGATTAAGATGATGTGCTCATCATCCGTCTTCTCCAGCCGGCAATTCAGAGCATATTCCTTATTAGGAGGGTCTTCTCCCTAATTAAAGCAAAAAAAGAGACAAGAATCAGTATAAAGAAACCCCAGGTTTTTGAACAATCCCAGTCTATTCCTGAACTAGTGGGTTATGCATCCCATTTCGCAAGATCTCTTGTAGGAAGCCTCCTTTACATATTTTTGATCCTCCCCTCTGACTTCCAGACTTCCACGCTTTCCTGCAATCCCGACTGACCCCCCACCCATGGCAGAATGGAAGGAGGGATGCCTACCGTCTCCTGCCAATGTCCCCCCAACCCTCCCCCTGGAGCAGGCTAATGATTCTGCATATTAAAAGATAAGTATTAAACAACAGTATGTATTGAGAAAGACATCAAGGAGAAGGTGAAAATAAGGTTCAAAGACGAATATCATTGCCCACTGAAATATGCATTTGCAATTAAGTGGATTTCACCATATTTGACACTCGGAAGTGGGGTTGCCATTTCACAAAAGCCCTAACAGCAGTGACAGGAGGCTCCTTCCCCGTCACTGCTGTGAAGGCTCTTCGCATGTGTCAATCGCTCACTGAGTGAATGATCAGTTGTTCAAATCATTTGCATGCAAACGATCGCTGCTGGAGAATCGGCCAGAGAATCAACCAACAGCGATCGAGTCGCTATCTCTAGTGCATCGAGCCCTTTGAGGACAGGAGGCATTTCTATAATTAAGTGCCTCTGTTTAGGTAATGCAAAAGCATTCAGTAGATGTCTATTCTATTCCAGAACCAAGGTCCATATTACCATAACTTGGGATTAACAGGCCAAAAACATTTATCCCAACCCCCACCCACCTTTACTAAGCCCGACATAAATACTGGCATATTACTTACTAAATATATTGTGAAATATGTCTTGGACAGATCGAGTCTGATTGGGCTCCAGTCACTAAAAGTATAAAAATAAATAACGTTAAAAAATTTCATAGACTAATAAAGTTCAAATCAATCACATACAGTAATCATTTCATTTATTAAATTTGCATTCCATTCAATGTACAAATCTTTAATTTTATATTTATAATGAAAATCTACTTACTTTCCTGTGGTCCCCATGACTTCAGACCTCTGAAAAATGATAAAGAATGTATTAGAAATGATGCCTGATATCAGCAAATAAACTGCACCATGTTTATTTCCTAGAAAGCTATTGTAGTTTAGGGCAAGGGATCGGGACTTGTTCTACGACCACACTCAAAGTGGTTGACAGATATACAGGAGGAGGAGAGAGACCGGACTGCAGGGGGAAGATTCAGGAACATAGGAAGATTTGCCAAAGAAGGAGAGGGAAAAAGATAATGGATCCCTGGGTTAGGGAGGCTGATATTTGAGAGGAAACAGGGGATGGTGACAGGTCAATCACCTACAAATGGCAGAAATATAGGCCTGAGTTTTACAGGTCGACATTTCTGCTGCCCAGGGTCCTTCCTGAATCGCGGCCAGTGGCTTTAGTCCGGCACCGGCCCAGGGTCCTTCCTGAAACGCGGCTAGTGGCTGAAGTCTGGCACCGGCCCGGGGTCCTTCCTGAATCGTGGTCAGTAGCTGAACTCCAGCACCGCCTCTAACCATGCCTACTTCTGGGCTTCGGCGTCATTAGGTAGCAGTCCTGGAGGCCACATTGCGACGGCTATTTATTTTTTTTAACAAGGGTTTAATTGGTTTTAAATGGTGCCACTAATTATTCCACCACTGAAGCCCAATTACAACAATTAAGTTAGGTGGAGGTAGGGTGGCTACCACCGCCTAAACCTTCTGCGGCTTTTGTAGAATCTGAATCTATCCTGTAACTATGGCAAATTGCAATCGGTTGACTGTGTATTATGTATGTCAAGCTGTAACCCGTTCTGAGCTCTTTGGGGAGAACGGGAGAGGAAACAAATTAATTCAATAAATAAATATAACTAACCAATTAATTGACAATGAGGGAGGCTTTAGAGCATGTGTGGCACCTACCAGTAACATGGGGTCCACGAAGTTCCGCTTCTCTGTCCTCTTCGCCATTCTGTGGATGAAAAGATAAATGAAAAATTAAATAAAATAAGCAATTAACCCTCCCCTGTTCCTCCTTTCCTCTAGGGTCTACATAGTCATGGCTTCCAGTCTTCCTTCATACATTTTCTGGCACAATGGTTACTCTGCATGGGCAGACTGGATGGGCCTTTTGGCCTTTATCAGCCATCAGGATTCTATGGAGACTAGCTAGATTAAAGTTTGCTCTTAAGATCTAAACTGCCAATATAATGGAACCTACAAATTAACTTTTCTCCCCAAACTTATCAAAGCTCAGATCAAAATAATGTATACTTACCCAGCGGTATAGACTCTCTTCCTCTCCTCTCAGAAAGATGTTACAAAAATAATAAATTAAAAAATAAAAATTTTTACAAAAATAAAACTAGGTAAAATAAAAAATTAAAAAATTAAATTTTTTACAAAACTAAATTTACAAAATTTTTACAAAAATAAAACTAGGTAAAATAAAAAATTAAAAAATTAAATTTTTTACAAAACTAAATTTACTAAATTTATACAAAATTAAAAGAAGGTAAAATATAAAATTAAAAAATAAAATTTTTTCAACAAACAGGGGATAAAAGACAATTATGATATAAAAACACTAAAGGAAATGAGGGAAGGAAAAAAAATGGATTAAATACAATATAAAAATAAATGAAAGGGTAGGTAAGGAAAAAGACAAAAGGCAGTAAACAAACAACTTTCTGAAAATCGCGGTGATCAGAGCAAAAACACACCCAACTCCCAACACTCTGATCACTAATACGAGCTGCTGGTCAGTGCTTACTCTTTCTGACATTCAGCTATGACATCACGGGTCCCATGTCACAATACTCTCTGACTGACATCATTGCTCAAGGTTTTAGCTAGCCATCCTCAAACATCCACATGTAACCACAAGCCTCTCTCCACAGCAAGCTGGAGGGCTACAAAATTGAGCAAATCTCCAGCTATACTACAGCTAAAATGCAAAAAATAAAAATGTAAATACCCAAATATAAGCTCCAATTAAATTTAAATATCAAGAAATAGACACCAAACCAGTGCCGTTTATAATTAAAAGCAATGTTCACATGCATCTCCTTCCATCCTACTTCTGGACCCCTTTTATAAAACCGCAGTAGTGATGCCGCACGAAGCCCATAAGAACTGAATGAGCTTTGGTGCATTTTCACGGCTCTCGGTATAAGGGGTCTTCTATTAAAATGTTCATGCTGCCAAGCTAGCCTTTACGTATTCACAGTGGCTTACAAATTGAGTAATATAAAATAACAATCATACCAGCTAACATCAAAATTCCTAGCTCACCCTCACTATAAGGTCATTTAAGAATGAACCACTAGACCCCGGAAGAAGCTGATTCTGGGAGACCGTAATGTCTCATAAGTTCAATAGACCCTGCATAGTTAACTTCCCCCCCCCCCCCCATGCACTAATAAAACTGATTATCTCTTTACTTGTTTAATCATTGCAATCGCAAGCCAAATATCTTCTTGCTCCAATGCAATGATTATTGGTATGAGTTGCAGGTCAAAATTGACTCCCCCGGGCCTCAGCCATGACATGAGCCATGAATAGGGCTACCAGATTTTAGTAGACTAAAATCCAGACCCATAGCCCCGCCCCCAGGCCCACCCCCATTATTTATTTATTTAGATTTCTATCCTGTTCTCCCGGGAGCTCAGAACAGGTAAGAATTGACATTCACAGTAAAGTTACAGGACAAAAAAATTATAGGCATTCGAAGAAGAGGCAAGTGAGGGGACGTAGAGAGAGAAGGGTAGAGGGAGCAAGACCCCAGCCCTGGCCCCACCCCCTCAAACTGTTCTTGGGAGGGAGGGCATCTGCGCATGTGTGGTGCCCTCCTGACATAGTTCAAAGTTGCAGCACTGGATTTTTAAAATATATGTTTTAAATAGTTCTCTTTTTAAGTACTGCTCTCAGATTTTGACATCTGCTGTTCTCTTTCTTATTTTCAGTATAACATTATTATTATTTTTTTCCTTTTTGTCTCTTTATAGATTTTTATAAGACAGCCAAGGTATGTCCTCAGTGAAAACCCCTTAAGCCTAGGGGAAGAAGAGGGAACCAATAGGCAACCAGTAACAGAGAGACCTATCAGAGCAAAGGTGGTAGAGGTGACCAGGAAGTACAGCAGTGAGACCAAGGACTCAAGCTTAGGTGAGAGGAAAAGGGAGGCGGTCTTAGGAGAAAGACCACTAGAAACAAAGCAGGAGTGGCTGCAGTATGGATTAGACTACATTTCACATAATGCTTTGCTCACACACTATGGCAGGAAATGAGGGCCCAAAAGAGAGCAGAGCAGTCCAAGGGAATTTGATTGATATCCAAATAGGTTAAAACTATCAAGACTTGGCACGGAGTCCTAAAGTCTTCAAGAGTCCTAAAGTCTTATTTTACTAATATATGGACAAATATAAAGAAAACAAAATTAAAAACACATGAATAAATCAAATTCAATCACAGATAACCAAACGCATACCTTACAATGCTAGAAATCACCTAGTTAAGTCAGCAGAGGAATATTCATGCCAGAAATATTAGTACATCAAATCCCCCCTCCCCACATTTTCCTTTTTATCTCTAGCCCTTCTGCTTGGATCTGGGAGGAAATCCAGATCGCTGCACCTCCCTTTTGAGGTTCCTTTTTCATGGAAGCATAGATGATTCTGTAGTAATCTTTCTGCTGTCAGCCCTTCTCCTGAGATTAGTGTCCTGCATATAGAAGTACAGGGAGATGAGGACTACAGGCTCCTCTTCCACCCTTTCGATGGGGAAGCCTGCACCTTTCTGCCCTGCCACACCACGCTTGTGCCATCCCTCCCCTCTCCACCTCATAGTTCTGTAGATCTTCACCAGCATGAACAACTTTTCCTGCCTGTTGCTCGCGCCAGCCTGGTTCCTCTCTGAATCGCTTCCGGGTCACGGGGCCAGGAAGTGATGTCAGAGGGAAACCCAACGCTGGTGTGAAGACATGCTGGAGAAGCCAATGTACTAGCGAAGATTTACAGAGATACCTGGGGGGAAGGGAGAGCGCAAGTGTGGAGTAGGGGGGTGGGGAAGGAGTGGTGGGGGAGACCACCGCCCTGGGCACCTCCTACCCTTGCTATGCCACAGATTGAGAGTACAGCCTTTTTACATTTTAAAATGCAGCCTCCCGGGGGACGGAGCCTGACTGGAGCGCTGAGCATACGCATGGGGTAATCGCTCCTCCACTCGACTTTTCTAATAACAGATTCTGCAGAGAAATCAGGTGACTAATATAAGCTTTTACCAAAGTTTTGCCAACATAATCTCACGGCAATGACTCCGCCGAAGCCTGTTAAAGGTGAAACCCCTTAAATGCTCCCATGAGCGGCAAACGTCCGAAGACAGACCCGGGCTCGCCACATAAAATGGCGCCTAAGCCAGAGGACCCGAACTTGGATCTCTTGTTAAAAGAGATTAGAGCGGTCAAGCTGATAGCGCAAGCACAGATAGCTGAAACCAAGATAATTCGTGAGGAAATTGAGTCTCTCAACTCTCAGTTTGTCGATGCCCGTCATCGCATCGATGCGCTTGAGGCTCACTCTCTCATAGCGCAAACGAAATTCCAGCTAGTGGATAAACATGATAAACTGATCTCTAATCTACAACGACATCTTGAGGACTTTTCTAATCGCAGTGGGCGATCAAATATAAGAATTATCGGCTTACCGGAGCTTTCGGAGGGCTCGGATGTGGCCACTTTCTTACTTGAATTTCTGCCTAAAACCTTGGGCCTTTCCTTTGATTTGCCGCTTGAAATAGAGCATGCACATCGTTTGCCCTCCAAACCTGCTGCCCACATCAAGACGCTGCAACCTATAGTGGCCAAAATACTTCGGTTTTAGCATGCTCTACAACTCATTACAACTGCAAAAACGCACCCGCAACTTCTCCACCAGGGCAAGCGATTTGACATTGTCCCGGATCTGGAAAAATCTACTGCACTTAAGAGAAAGGCGTTTCTTTCCCATCGACAAGGCCTTAAAGATATTGGCGCCAAAAACCTGCAACTATGAAGGTGACCTATATCAACCCTACAACCACTTATACAGATGCGGAAGATCTCAGCACATTTCTGGATTCTCTGAAGATGCAATGACTGCAGGTTTCTGGTTGCTTTTCTTGCTTATGCGTGATGTGACACACGCCTGATATGTTCACCTGTTTTATCTCCACACAAGTTTTTTAGTTTTCATGTCTGAGTGGTGGCTTTCCTCGGATTGCCCCAGGTACTTCTCACTTGCTCCATCAGGAACACCCACATATTGTTATATACTCTGCACATGCTATGACTGTGTTCCTTGCCTTCGCACGTGCTATTCTTCTTGGTATATCCTTTCTTTGTTTTTCTTTTCCATGCCTTTTCCTGCTTTCTCAGAGTGGTCAATATCTAACTATATACTTGCATACTAAATGATTATATGGTTTTTATTGTCATATTTCATTGTATACTTATATATGGCTGATTTACACATTATTTCCTATAATGTGAATGGGCTTAATCACCCCATCAAGAGAAAGAAAATTGCACATCATCTTCCATCTACGTCTGCTAACAAATTCACTAGTAAAGGTTATTCTTCACACTTCTTTTCCTCAGCAGCTCCTCATAAAAAGAATGGAGTTTCCATTCTTATTCGTGACAATGTGCCCTTAAACATTCTGTCTCATGATGCTGACTTGGAGGGAAGATGGTGTCTCATTCATGCTGTGTTGCACTCCTCTGAATTTATTTTTCTTAATATTTATGCTCCAGTTTTGGATCATCTGGAATTCTTCAGAGCCTTCAGACTAGATTATTGCCTTATTCAACTTGCTCAATTATTATTGGAGGTGACTTTAATCAACCCCAGGATCTTTTTATGGATAGATCCTCTATCTGTAAACCTTCCAAATCTAAATCTCACCAAGAATTACTTAATCTCAAGTCCAATTATTCCTTAATAGACCCCCGGCGCATTCTGCATCCTAAGGACAGGGAGTACTCTCATTTTTCTCATCCACACAACACTTACTCCAGATTAGACTATTTTCTTACCTCACCCACATTATTGCACTCTTTAACTGATTCTATCATCCATCCCATAACTCTCACTGATCATGCAGCTATCTCCCTACATCTTACCATCTCTCCAGTCACTTCTACCACCCCTTCTTGGCGATTCAACAACCATCTTCTTCTAGCTGATGAGATTGTTGCTAAATTAAGGACTTTCACAACTGCATTTTTTGAGTTTAATACTGCCGCATTCCGATGTATGCCCTGCCATCATCTGGGAGGCATATAAGGCTTCTATTAGAGGAGAAATTATTAAATTGTCTGCATGGAAGAAAAAATCACACCTTCAAAAAGAGAGACATTTAGAACATCCCATCAAAACTTTAGAGTCTTAACACATGTCTACTCATATTCATGATCCCCTAATATATCAACAAATTTTGAAACTTAAATATGAATACAACACTCTTATCTCCTTAACAGCCAGAAAAGATTTATTTATCCAATCCTCTGGCCATTATATGGGTGATAACATCATGGGGAAACCTCTCGCTAATTAACTTAAACATAGGTCGAAAAAACTTCACATATCTGCCGTTCACAATTCCTCTGGTAATATTGTCATTAACAAAAATATGATCTCCACAGAATTTGAGCGCTTTTATACTAAACTTTACACTTCTGAATCCTCAGACTCTGATTCATCCATTGACTCCTTCTTGGCTACTATTGATCATACATCCCTGGATGATACTGTCAAATCCGAATTAGATATTCCGATTTCCACTTCGGAGATTACAAGAGCCATCTCTTCTTTGGCCAATAATAAAGCACCAGGCCCTGATGGGTTCACTAACAAATTCTTTAAAAAAATTCATGATATTTTAGCTCCTTATATGCTCACTTATTATAATTTTATTCATAATTATCCTGATAAGCAATATAATTTTGTTGACGCCACAATAGTTGTTTCCCCCAAATCTGAGAGAGATCCCATTCATGTTAAGAATTATCGACCAATCTCCCTACTAAATTTAGATTATAAGATTCTAGCCAAAGTTTTATCTCTTAGACTAAATAAAGTAATTTCCAATCTTATACACACTAAACAAGTGGGATTCATTAAAAATCACTATATTGGAGATAATTTACGTCTTTTCCATTATATTAACACTCACGCCAAACTACTGAGAGACCCAATTGTAGGCCTAGCGATCGATGCAGAGAAGGCGTTTGATCGTGTAGAATGGTCTTTCTTGTTCCGTGTTCTTTAGTGGCTTAATTTTGGTCCATATTTTCTCAATTGAGTCAAGACACTGTATTGGCAACCCACTTCTCGCATTTTGATTAATATCTCACTATCTAACCAATTTTGGCTTCATCGGGGAACTCGTCAAGGATGCCCCCTATCTCCCCTATTGTTTAATTTGGCTCTGGAACCCTTAATTGCTTCTATAAGACAAAACTCCGACATACAGGGCATTCAAACTCCATGCAGACAAATTAAGCTTGCAGCCTACGCTGATGATATACTTCTCTTTCTCGGAAATCCCTGCTCCTCCATACCACATCTTATCTCTTTAGTCAAGAAGTACTCCCTGTTCTCAGGATATCTTGTTAATTGGGAAAAATCCAACTTATTTCCATTAAATGATCTTATCTTTTCCTCTGATTTATCTCGTTTTCCCTTCCAATGGACCTCCGAATCTATCAAATACTTAGGTATCTTCATCCATAAAGATTCTTCACATATAATGGATCTCAATATTTCTAGGATTAAAAAATTGGTCACACAAATGACTACACAATGGTCTCCTCTTTATTTATCTTGGTGGGGCAGGATTGCCTCTATCAAAATGTCACTTACGCCTCAAATTACTTACATATTATCCATGCTCCCCTCACATTGTACTAAATCTTTCTATCGTTGGATTGATATTTCTTTATCCAAATTCATCTGGAAGGATAAGAAACCTCGCATTGCATTGAGCAAGTTGAAAGCTTCCAAGCTCTGTGGTGGCATGAATCTCCCTGATGTTAATTTTTCTCATATTGCCTCTCTAGCTCATTATGGAGCCCACTGCCTCCAACACCCTTCTTCTTCTAATCCTCCGGCTTGGTTGGAAATGGAGGGTTTTATATGCTCTCCTTATCCACTCTCTATTCTCCCTAAAGCTCGGCTTGTGCCAGGTAAGGCTTTGGCTAAACCTAGCCCAGCCATTAAAAGAGCTAATCAGTGTGACAAGCTAGAGTCCAGAAATAGGGAAAACTCTGCATTCCCCTTTAAAACCCAGATTATAGATCCCTGGGGAGGGGAGGACTATGAGGGTAACAGCCTGGAACAGCCACAGAATCCTCCTCCTCACTCAGCTAACTCCCAGCTGCAGGACCTGATTAGAAGTTCTGGGAAAACTAGGCAGAAGCTGCAGGCTGCCCCTCCCCCTCAGAGAACAGGGCGTGGTCGCCTCAATGCACTAGAGGCTGCTCTGAGGAGGAGGAGGCAGGCAGTCTGCCCTGGGCCAGCCCAGGAAGGAGGTTTGCAGGACAGCTCTCCTGAACCTCAACTTTACCAGGACATTGAGATGGTGGATCCAGCCCCTGACCCTGAGGCTAACCAGCTAGCAGAACCAGAGCTCAAGGACTGCCTAGAAACTGCCAACATTACAGAAGCTTGCCCTATGGAAGAGAGTTAAGTTTCATTGCTGGTTGTTTTCTGTTTGTATGCTCATGCTAGCAATCGTTTAGGCTTCTTCCTGGGGAACTCTTTGCACCTGTGAGAAGTAAGGGAGCAGTGCTGAGCTCCTTACTAGGTGCCTGAAAGTGAAAACCTTTTTGGTTAGGTTTCAATATGCTGGACTGTTTGAGTTTATGTTTTTCTTTTGAAAGCAAGAAAAGTTTCAATTTTTGATTGTGTGCCTGAGGAGGTAGTTTGGGGAAGAATCCACACAATATCCTAGGTGGGGATTGTGGGGCCATTTGTGGCATTCTGTTGCTTACAGAAGAAAGTTAGTGGATTCGGCTACTCCCCTCCCCCACCAACTACTGTTAAGTTGGTTGGGGCCAAGCCGCCCTTTTATCTAGGCTTGAACACAACACTGTTTTCATTTGTAAAGAAAGTGTGATGGTTGGTTACTGCCTATTTGCCAAAGGCAGAACGATTGGGACTACACTCTGCTACTTACCTGTGGCGCCTGCAAGAAAGGTGTGAGTTGTTGGTTGTTGGTTTTCAACTCAATTTTATTTTGTTCCATTTTCTTATGTTTTGGGAAAGAATGAACTGAACCTTGTTCAAGCTTCATTTCCACAATAAAGTGGGACTTTATTTTCTTTTGAAAGTGACTGTTTGAATCTTGTTGCTTCCTCATTGGATTGTGTGACCAGCAGGACTTCCAGCTTTTCTGGAAGCACGTAGGACGCAGGCTATTCTGAGCGCTGACCGGAGCCAAGCGTATCCACGGACCCGGCGGTGCCACAACGTTTAAAATTATATTCCCTACTGAGTGCAACGCAGCTGGCCCTACGCACATTAGATGCTACTGCTGATGTCTCAATGTTTGCTAGATTAGATATGTCTCTGTGGCAGAACCCTAAACTCAAACACAATCATAAATCGGTCTCCTGGAGGAGATGGCAGGCTGCGGGTGTGTGGTCAATAACTCAGCTGAGAACACCTGATTCGTTCATCACTTTCTCTGATTTTTGCTCTTCATTCCCCAGCTTAAGCAATTGTTTTTCTCAATGGTCTTTACTGACTTCGACTATAGCCACACTCTCTCTCACTATAGCTGATGCTACAACCCTCAACTCTGTTCATCGATGGTGTGTCTGTGGTAAGGCTATCTCAACATTTTATCACATCCTGCGTGACCATCACTTCACATTCTCCTCTCAATCGCTGAAACATTGGGAACCCATGCTATCCACACCGTTACAAGATATTGACTGGGACCGTTTTTGGACTGCCACTAATCGACCCCTGTTATCATCAAGAATATCTCAATCTATGTTCTTTCTTACATGGCATGCTATTTGGACTCCTTTTCGTATGTGGAAAGCGAATCTCAAATCTGACCCCAAATGTTGGCACTGTTTGGAAAATGATGGCACCCTTGATCATATGTTATTTCGATGTAAACCGGTTTTTCAGTTTTGGCCTACTTTTAAATGCATTACGTCTTGCTCTTCGGATCTTGTATTTGATATGATAATTATCAGATCACAACATCCCTAATTTGCCAACTCAGCCTGTCCCCCAAAACTGATTGATACGATGTTTGTGGTGGCTCTGATGCACATCTTAAAGAATTGGAAGTCAGCCTCTCTACTGGATTACACCTTTTGGTGGAATTCTTTATGCATGTATCATAAATTTGAATCCTATGCTTATGAAAAACGTTATCTATCCGTTATCTCTACTTCCTCTCCGTGGAAATTTTTAGACCATTTCATGCAATCAGATTGAATTGACCACTCTTGTTTTGTCATGTTATGTACTGCTATGAGAAGATATACTTGCTCTGTAGAAGCTTTTGTTTCTTTTTCACCCCCCTTTTCTTTCTCTCTTGCCCTTTATGCTCCTTAAACTTCACGCTTCTACTTTCCTTCTAGGGCTTTCCCTGTTTTGGTTTTAGATATTGTGGTGAATTGTACACTGCTAGATTCCTCCTCCTGTTCACTACTCCTCATGTACTTTCACTGTATTCAAGTTTGAGGACTGTTATTTTGTTTTACTGAAATATTAATAAAAATTTTGAACTAAAAAAAAAAAAATGCAGCCTCCCTAGAAAGTGAGCAAAGAATATTATCTGAACTCAGTTAATACAATTCCAAGAAATCAACAATCAATTATCACCACAATACAATCACAGTAAAGTACCTCCCAAAACTCCCTCCCCCCTTCCCCCCTCCACCCACCCCATTCCTAAATATTACTAATAAGTAGTGTTTCACTTTCTGATTACAAATGTAATGAGTTCACTACAAAACTGCCTTCTCTGACTGATAATTGCTGTATAAAAGGTTCCCAGGTCATCCAAAATTTACTGTTTTTTATAAGATGGGGAGGTCGCCCTCTCTTCCATAATTATAAGAGCGTGAAATGCTGCCCTCCAAGGCCAAAATGAGGGTAGACTTTCTTCCAATCAATTTGTAAAATACATTTTTGACCTATAATAAAGGATTTACGAAATAATTCCCTTACTCCTTTCTTAAAAATACTGTCCCATTTAAGAAACAATACCATCTGGGGGAATGAACCACAATTCTATAGATAATTGATCCAAGAAAAACACAAATAACATTCCAAAAATTCCAAATTCTGGGACATAACCAAAAAGCATGACCCAATGTATTCTTTTTTTAATTACATTTTAGGCATATTCTTGTCTCAACACAACCAAAATGTAAAGCCTGAACCATGCGAAATAGACTCTCTCTATAATAAATGCTAGAAATTGATGAAATGCCTAATGGAAGAGTCTTTTCTATTATTACCTCACTAATTTCTACTCCAAATCCCTCAGTCCACTTATCTGCAAACCGTTTATAGCTCATATGTGGATATACAAAATCAAGGGTCTTTTTAAAGTATGAAATTGAGGGTAGAGCTTCCAGATGTCCAAACAAAGATCCCAGTCTATATCCCACTCTCAATGTCAAACCTTCATTTTTCAGTGTGGTAATAATATAATGAACTAATTGTGCCTCACACCCAAATTAGTCAATAATACGTTCCAAGAAAGAATCTGCCCATCTGCGAATAGGGCCCTGTTCCATACCAGGAGGAAAGGTGGAATTCCCCACTATTGGAAGAGAATCAGTATGCGGTCCCTTAATTTTCCAACCGTCATCAAAGTAATCCATATCAACTTCATACATTTCAATATCGGATGATCCCTATAATCAATGGGTCAATTACAAAGAGGTGTTTGTAGAAGAATTGAAGGTTCAAAGGCCGAAAAAGAGAGCGTTCCATCTCACACCATGTATAGTCCCAAATTCCTAGAAACCAATCTCTAAGATGTCAAAGGCCATAAGCCAAATTATACAAATAAAGATTGGGCACCCCCATCCCCCTCCTTTTCCAACTCCCCATCATATAATCCAATCTCAATTTAGGTTTCTTCCCTTTCCAAAAAAAATGTTGTAAAAAAGAAGCCAAAGCAACAAGTCACTCCCATGGGCCAATAAGAGCCTTAGCCCCTCCCTGAATACACCAGGAAGGGGATGGCCCATCATATTGGTATGGAGAGCCTGCCAGCTGGAGGGAGTAAGCATCCCTCAGAGGATGTTTCTCAGAGGTAAGGGGAGTGTCGGGGTAGATTGATCTTAGATATCTGGCCAGAGTCTTAAGCCACTCCCAGTGTATCCAGAATGCACCAGGAAGGAGATCAAAGACTCATAATGCACCAGGAAGGGGAAGGCTTGTTTTGGAGTGGCTGGCTGCTGGCCTAAGGATGTAAGCATCCCTCTGACTGGACTTTCTTCTCAGAGGTAAGGAGGGGGAAGGGGGTCAGGCTAGATGTAAGGATGCAGGGTGGGAGGGTCTCCAGATTTAGGGGGTGTTGTGGGTGTGCTGGTTTGCAGGGTGTCAGTGGTTCCGGGAGGTGTTGGAGGTTCTGGGGAGGGGTTAGCATGAGGATGTGGATATCCCTCTTGCTGGTCTTCAATGGTGGGGTTTGGGGGCAGTAGGGAGTGGGCATCCCTCCTGCCCGGCTGCTACAGGGGGGCAAAGGTTTGTAGATAGGAGGGAGTGGGAACCCATCCTGCCAATTTCGGCAGGACTTATGAAGCGGCCCTGCCACAGCAGCTCAGCTGATCACAACAGGGATATTCCCTTGCCACGATCAGCTCAGCGGCTGCATCTGTTTGAAATGTAGTCAGTTTGCTGGCCTATATTTCAGGTGTCCTTTGCGGCCCTAAATGCCATCTAGTGGCATTTCCAGAAACTGCTGTTCTATCAAATTCTTTATCTTGATTTGGTACCTTTAGAGACCAGTAGAGCATTCTGAGATCTGCAGTCCTATTTCTACCCCAGAATCCCAAATTTCAGAGGCTCAGATTAAAAATCTCCCTGCTCTTCCCTTTCATAGTATTGACTTAAATTTTTAAAAAAGACCAGAGGTCCATCTAAGTCCAACCAACTTCTGATATCATGGAAACAGTTCTTTTCTGCAAGAACTGACATGTAGGGTACAGAGACATTATTAGAAAGGAGCATATCTCCCCTCCTCCACTGTTTCCCTTCCACCAAGTGGCCGCTTAAGCTCGCCTACCGCTGCCTACAATCTGGACGCCCATTTGTAGAATCAGCCCCTTAGTCCAACGAGTTTTCAGTTTTTTTGTATCGTAGGAAAAATAGCTTACTCGCTGGACTCATTCATTCATTCAATTTTCTATACCGTTCTCCCAGAAGAGCTCAGACCGGTTTAAATAAATTTATTCAGGTACTCAAGCATTTCTCCCTGTCTGTCCCAGCAGGCTCACTATCTATCTAACGTACCTGAGGCAATGAGGGGATTAAGTGACTTGCCCAGGGTCACAAGGAGTAGCGTGGGTTTGAACCCACAACCCCAGGGTGCTGAGGCTGTAGCTTTGACCACTGTGCTACATATTTCCCGTCCCTGTCGACCAAATGTATAACTTGCTTTTTTCCCAAACTTTTCAAACCACCCTCATATATTTAACCACATTACAAGCCAATATTGAACTCTTTTGTGCTTGTTTGAAACTCTACATGTACCTTTCAGGTACACATATGTGAAATCCCCTGCCCCCAAGAGTTCCTCAGCTGTAGAGAAGGTGGGAGATTCTTTAGGGAGTCATTGACTACGTATGTAGATAGAAGAGCTGTGTGGCACGAGTTAGAAGGCCCTGACCTGTTTAGTTGGAGGGAAGAGCAAATAAAAGGTAGGACAGGAGAAGAAGCAGGGTTTCTGGTTATCCTGCCCTCCCGCAAGAGCCCCCACTACTGAGGGAGACTCTTGGAAGTGTGGTGAAAGTCCGAGTGAGTTTGCCAGTGAGCAGAAGGCTGTTTCAGCTTGGCGAGGAAAAAAGGGTGGCCTTGTGCTGAGGGCAGAGAATGAGATTAGGTGGCTTACTGAGCATTAATGCAAAGAGACCCTTCACATGAGGGTTGATATCAAGAGGGGACAAAGATTGTTAGTGTGAATACCCACCTCTGTGGGGCGGGTAAAGGACTTTGCTTATGGTGGAGCCCCAGTGGAGTGTTACAGCTTGGCTGGAAGAGGGTGAGACCCAGAACAGTTCACCGCGAAAATTGAAAGAATTGGTGTGAAAAGGTTGGGAAACACAATGAAGACATGATAGATTTGACTGTATCATGAAAGCTTTTACCAATTTCCGTATTCTAGAACCAAGATGTAAATAGTTACCAGTTGGACCTACAAGTCACCTATTCAGTAAAGGTGTTCCAGCTGTTTCACTTGTTTCAGCTTGAATTATTCCATTTGAGTGACAGACTGGTGGGAATGATTGAACCTAAAGGAAAGCATGCTGTACCTGTCACCACCACCTCCCCCCATACACACTCAGGTCTTTCTCTTTCCTTGCCTTCCTGCATCACTTCCCTCCTGAATCCTGACCACTATAAATCAAACAGGTATTCTGTGAGCCTGTCAGTACCACCTCAGCCCTCTTCAGCGATGCCACAGTGACAATTTGACTCAATGACAGGATGGAGCCTGTAAGTCAGCATCCATGCTCACGGAGCCTGTGGGGGACCCATGGCTTCCTGCTGCATGAGGTGAGGCTGCCACAAGACCTATGCGCTTGTACACTCACTCATAGGCCTCACACTGATTTTTGCTCGTTATTGCTGCAGCTGGTGGCTGCAGGCTTAGAAGAGAGTGGAAATGCTTAGCATCTATCAAAATTTGGCGCTAGGGGTGATTGTCTATGTTTCCTGGGTCTGCTATCAATTTATCAAATTTGGTTTTCTACAGAAGAGATCAAAGTAATGCTTTATATACAGTAGATCAGGGGTGCCCAATACGTCGATCGCAATCGACAGGTCGCTCGCAGAGCGGGTTCCCTTCTCTTTTTTCCCCTCCTGACTGGCCCGCTTCTGAATTCTGCTGCTGCCGCCGCTGCTCAATATTTTTTTAAAAAACCGGCATGGAGAACTTATGCTCCGGGGGCTAACGTGTGCTTGTACCGGCTTCCCTTCTCTTCCCTCTGAAACCGGAAGTTTTGTCGGGGGGGGGGGGGAGAAGGGAAGCTAGCAGGCACATGTTAGATCCCCGTTCGCGGGCTAAAGCGGGAGACAGGTCAGTGAAGCTTGCGATTTGCTCTTCTTGCTGCCAGGTCCTGCCTACTTTCTGTTTCCTCAAAGGCAGGAACCGGCAGCATTTTTCCCAATAGGTCGATCTTGGGCCGATCAGCCTTCCTCTCCCCGACGTCAATTCTGCCATCAGAGAGGAAGTTCTGGCCAACGGAACTTCCTCTCCGACGGCAGAATTGACGTCGGGGAGAGGAATGCTGGTGGGCCCGAAGCAGGGAGAGCTTGGCTCTGGGGAGGGCAGGGAGGGAGAAAGAGGGCAGGCAGGGAGACAGAAGGAAAGAAGAGAAACCGAAAAAAAGAAAGGGGGCATGAAGAGAGAAAGAGAGGGCAGGGAGAGAGGAAGAAAACGTTGGGGGGGGAATGAGGTCAGGAGGAGAGGAAGCATACAGGCTAAAAGAAGGGAAGTAAGATTGGATGCACAGTCAGAAGATGAAAGTGCAACCAGAGACTCATGAAATTACAAGCCAAGGTAGGAAAATTGATTTTATTTTAAATTTAGTGATCAAAATGTATCTGAATTTATATCTGCTGTCTATATTTTACACTGTGGTCCCCTTTTACTAAACCGCAATAGAGGTTTTTAGCGCAGGGAGCCTATGAGCGTCGAAAGCAGTGCTGGGCATTCAACGCAGCTCCCTGCGCTAAAAACTGCTATCGTGGTTTAGTAAAAAGGGTATTTGTCTGTTTTTGTATGGTTGTTAGTGAGGTGAGTGCATAGAGTCATCTGCTTTGACCTCTTTGAAAAACCCTGGAATAGGAATGATGATTAACATTTTCTATGCGTACAGTGTGCTTTGTGTTTTTTTTTAAATTTTATTGTTGGTAGATCATTTTGACTTGGTCATTTTAAAAGTAGCTCGCAAGCCCAAAAAGTGTGGGCACCTCTGCAGTAGATGGAATAGATCTTTTTCTGTCTAAAGCTGCCATCTAGTGGCATTTCTACAAACTGCAGTTCTATCACATTCTTCATCTAGATTTGGTACTTGTAGAGCCCACTAGAGCATTCTGGGATCTGCAGTCCTATTTCTCCTGCAGAATGCCACATTTCAGAGGCTCAGATTAAAAATCTCCATGCTCTTCCCTTTTTTAAAATTTGTAAATCAGTTTTGAAGAACATAACTCCAACAAAAACTGAACCATGATCAATTCTTGAAGTCTCTCTTCAAAGTTCTTTACAAAATTACATTACGGGACTTGTTGCCTTTTGCATTTTTTCTGGCCAATTTTGGGGGGACTTGAGGAAGAATCAGGAATAAGACCTGCATGAAACTGTAGGCGAAGAACTCTGAGACCCCAAAAATAAAGTTATACTTTTAAGAGAGACATAGTGCTTATGAATTCAAGCATCTGGACAATCATATTTCTGCCTGTCAGCAGGAGACAATATGCTCTATGATTCACGTGTGCTCTAGTAACTGGCAGAGATCTTCTGTGATATCATTGGATAAACTCAAGCAACAGTACAAGATAAAATGTCCTACCAAAAAATTATCAGAACTATTGACAATCAAGCTCAGCACAGAGAAGGCTTGTCCTCAGAAATTAGTGCCTTAGTATTAAGAATGCAGTGTCAGGGAAATAGAAAGGTCAGTTTTGACATTAGGTGATGTCATACTTCAATATAACTGTATGGACCATATAGCCAATAGAAATAATGCATGTAACAAACCAATGGAAAGTGGGTATGTAATCTGTAACTAGGTGATACCCTAGGCTACTGAACTAAAGTATATAAGTGGCATGCTGGTTGGTATAGCCCGCGGGGGGAGAGAGGGAGAACGGATCCATGAACAGAAGCAAGACACTTTCTCTGTATGTTTTCCTTTTAGCTCAATGTGCTGTACTTTTGTTGTTTCATGTAAGCTGCCTTTTGTTTATTGCTAATAAACCTGAATTATAACAGCAATTGGGTAGTTGCGAGGTCAGTTTATGAAAAGAACTGCAGCCTATCTTTTCATACTTCCAGCCAGTCTTGCTGCTGTGTTGGCTCTCTATGGTTCATTTTGGCTCTTCAAAGCTCACTTTACTTCTTGACTAGAAATCTCCTGCTTTGAGCCTTAGAACTCATTTTAGGGCCTTCAGCCAGTTTTCCTGCTTAGTTGGCACTCATCAATTATTTTAGGGTCTTCTAGCCTTTCCTGGCACTGTGCTGGAATTCTTTTGGCATATTTTGGCCTTTCATCCTCTCTTGCTTCTATGTTGAACAGATTAAATGGGAGAGAGATGGTTACATGAAAGAGCTGTGAGAAGCAAGTTGCAGTAGTCCAGGTGAGATGTGATAAGGGTTTTGTTGGTGTGCTCATAGAGGAAGGGTAAGATGTTGGTGGTAGTTTAGAGATAGAAATGGCAGATTTTGGTGGTCGTTGGATTTGTGTAAAGAAAGAGAGAGAGTCAAAGATGACCCTGGGGTTGTCAGTTGACCAGAGAGGGAGGATTAGTGTTATCCACTGAGATAGAGAGTAGTGGGACAAGAGAGGTAGGTTTAGATATATATACTGTATATATTTTTAACTTCAATATATTTATTGATATTTGATAAACAACTAATAAAACAGTCAACATGTAACATTCAGGAAAAGTCAACATAATCAGACCTAACACTCAGGAAAATGATACATCAAGAGGAAAACTTATTTTTATTAGTATCAAGTTCAAAGCAGTTTGAAAAGAATGTGCAACATACAGCAAGATAAAATACAGTATTTCTATTTATTATTTCTATAGTGCTACCAAATGCATGCAGCACTATACATCAAATACACAAGAGGCAGTCCCTGCTCAAAAGAGCTTACAATATAACTATGAAAGACACATTGGATAAAAATAGTGCTCCTCATGGTACTCATGTTGTGTTTTTTTTTCCTGAGATATTGTTTTTGATTGAAGCGTTTGTCTTATTCAAAATATTTATGTTTTTCTTCAGTTTGGATTCTTTTTTTCTTTTTTAAAAAAATCTTTATTAGCATTCTAATATGCAATATATACAAAAATATCAGATTCCATACCTCACAATGACATAAGAAAATATATGAATTGTTTTATGAATTTTGAAGAATTCTGTGGTTTTTTTCCTTGAGTTATTGTTTTTGATTGAAGCATTTGTCATATTCAAAATATTTATGGTTTTTTCCAGCTTGGATTCTTTTTTTTTTAATAACCTTTATTAACATTCTCAAGTACCACATATACAAAAATATCAAATTCCATACCTCACAATGACAGAAGAATTTTGACGAATTGTTTTTTTTTTCCTGAAGTATTGTTTTTGATTGAAGCGTTTATCATATTCCAAAATATTTATATGTTTTTTTCCAGTTTGGATTCCTTTTTTTCTTTTTAAAAAAAATCTTTATTAGCATTCTAATATGCAATATATACAAAAATTTTAGATTGCATATCTCACAATGACAGAAGAAAATATATGGATTCATGAATTTTGATGTATTTTTTTTTTCCTGAGGTACTGTTTTTGATTGAAGCGTTTGGCATATACAGAATATTTATGTTTTTCTCCAGTTTGTTTGTTTTTTTGCTTTTTTTTGCAAACAATCATTAGCATTCTCAATTGCAAGACAAAAACATCAGATTTCATACATCACAATGACAAAAGAAAATATATAGATTCTTTCATGAATTTTTACGTATTGGTTTTTTTTTTTTTTACTGAGGTTTTGATTGAAGCATTTGTCATATTCAGAATATTTCTACGTTTTTCTCCAGTTTGGATTCTTTTTTTTTTTTTTAATAACCTTTATTAGCATTCTCAAGTGCAATATATACAAAACTTTCAGATTTCATACTTCACAATGTCAGAAGAAAATAAATGGATTCTTTTATGAATTTTGATTTTTTTTTTCCTGAGGTATTGTTTTTGATTGAAGCATTTGTCATATTCAGAATATTTCTATATTTTTCTCCAGTTTGGATTCTTTTTTTAAAATAATCTTTATTAGCATTCTCAAGTGCAGCATACAGTATACAAAAACATCAGATTCCATACTTCAGAAGGGCAGAAGAAAATATATGGATTCTTTCATGAATTTTGACGTATTGGGGTTTTTTCCTGAAGTATTGTTTTGATTGAAGCGTTTGTCATATTTCAAAATATTTATATGTTTTTCTCCAGTTTGGATTCTTTTCTTTTGTAAACAATCTTTATTAGCATTCTCAAGTGCAATATATAGAAAATCTTCAGATTGCATAACTCACAATGACGGAAGAAAATATATGGATTCTTTTATGAATTTTGAGTTATTGTTGCTTTTTTTCTTTTCTGAGGTGTTGTTTTTGATTGAAGCATTCAGAATATTTTTAAGCTTTTTCTCCAGTTTGGATTCTTTTTTTCTTTTTTTTTGTAAACAAGATTTATTATCATTCTCAAGTGCAATATATACAAAAATAACAGATTTCATACCTCACAATGGCAGAAGAATATATATGGATTCTTTTATGAATTTTGAGTTATTGTTGCTTTTTTTCTTTTCTGAGGTGTTGTTTTTGATTGAAGCATTCAGAATATTTTTAAGCTTTTTCTCCAGTTTGGATTCTTTTTTTCTTTTTTTTTGTAAACAAGATTTATTATCATTCTCAAGTGCAATATATACAAAAATAACAGATTTTATACCTCACAATGGCAGAAGAAAATATATGGATTCTTTTATAAATTTTGTTGAATTGATGGTGTGTTTTTTTCTGAGGTGTTGATTTTGATTGAAGCGTTTCTCATATTCAGAATAGTTATGTTTTTCTCCAGTTTGGATATTTATTTTTTTTTAATAATCTTTATTAGCATTCTCCAATGTAATATATACAAAAATAACAGATTCCATACCTCACAATGGCAGAAGAAAAAATATGGATTCTTTTATGAATTTTGCTGAATTGTTGGTGTTTTTTTCTGAGGTGTTGGTTTTGATTGAAGCGTTTGTCATATTCAGAATATTTATGGTTTTCTCCAGTTTTGGTTTCATTTTTTTTTTTGTAAACAAGGTTTATTAGCATTCTCAAGTGCAATATATACAAAAATAACAGATTTCATACCTCACAATGGCAGAAGAAAAAATATGGATTCTTTTATGAATTGTGCTGAATTGTTGTTTTTTTCTGAGGTGTTGGTTTTGATTGAAGCGTTTCTCATATTCAGAAGTTATGTTTTTCTCCAGTTTGAATTATTATTTTTTTTTTAATAATCTTTATTAGCATTCTCCAATGCAATATATACAAAAATAACAGATTCCATACCTCACAATGGCAGAAGAAAATATATGGATTCTTTTATGAATTTTGCTGAATTGTTGGTGTTTTTTTCTGAGGTGTTGATTTTGATTGAAGCGTTTCTCATATTCAGAAGTTATGTTTTTCTCCAGTTTGGATTCTTTTTTTTTTTTTTTAATAATCTTTTTAGCATTCTCAAGTGCAATATATACAAAAATAAGATTCTATACCTCACAATGGCAGAAGAAAATATATGGATTCTTTTATGAATTTTGCTGAATTGTTTTGTTTTTTTCCTGAGGTATTGTTTTTCATTGAAGCTGTTCTCGCATTTAAAACATGATTTTTCTACAGTGTAGAGTCTCTCATGGAGTCTAAGGTTTTGCATTTGGCACCCCAGTCTCAGCTTTAAAGAGTGCTGTTCTGGGGTTTCTTCTTTTTCCACCTGTTGTATATGAAAGAGTAACAGCATTGTCAGATACAAACAGATATGCTACCCTAGTTGTCTCTTTCACCTACTTCCACTGTTTTAAATGCCTTTATCAGAGTGAATCTTCTGCTATCTAAATCCCACAGCAAAGGAAAGGGAATGGGGTCTTGTATACTGCCTTTTTGTGGCTTTGGCATGCAAAGCTGAAATTCAAAGCAGTGGGCACTGGAGGATTAAGTGACTTGCCCAGGGTCACAAGGAGCAGCACTGGGATTTGATCTCACAACCTCTATTTGCAGAAGCAGCATCTCTACTTGTTAGCCACTTAGTCATATCAGAGTTCTTCCTCCACTAAATTTAGCCCCTTCAGAAGAGTGAGAGATCGCAATCTAAGGTTTCAAAGTTTAGCTTCCTAGATTTAAGAATGATCAAACGTGATCACCTTATCTGCCTGTGCCTCAGTACTAATCCCAACTCTGCCTGCCACTCTCTGATTGACCCTGGGTAGGTTATTTTATCTCTATACCTCAGTACTCACCATGGAGAAGAACATCGTGTAGATGTAGACAGATGCCGCCAGGAGGTAGTGGCAGTGGATGGCTATGGTGAGAGAAGGCATGACAATAAGGCTCATGAGGGAAGCAGCAGAGTGGAGCGCGGCTGGAATCCTTAGAAGGCCTCGGTGTTATAAGTGAAGCTGGCTGTTTGTGAGGAGACAGAGCTGGATAGATAGATTATAGATTGAGTGAAAAATATTTTCTCTAGTTTGTTGTAAAATTGCGTATTACTAACTTTGCGGTGTGTCACCTCATCTTTGTACTTCTTCAGCTTTGCCCATTCCATTCCACCACTCTACTCCACTAAATTTAGCCCCTTCAGAAGAGTGGCAGCTCAAAATCTAAGGGTTCAAAGTTTAGCTTCCTAGATTTAAGCATGATCAAACGTGATCACTTTATCTGCCTGTGCCTCAGTACTAATCCCTCTCTTTCCATGATTCGCTGTGTGACCCCTGAGTGAATAACTTTATCTCCCTGTACCTCAGCGATCTTCTCCAATCAGTTGGCCTTCCAACTCTGCCTGTTACTCTCTCAGTGACCCCCAAGTAGGATTTTTTAAAATCTCTATGCCTCAGTACTCACCGTGGAGAAGAACATGAAGAAGATATAGACAGATGTCGCCAGGAGGTAGTGGAGGGAATGGCTTTGGTGACAGGAGGAACATAAGGTTACTGAGGGAAAGCCGCAGATTGGAGTGCAGCTGGAAACCATAAATAGGTCTCAGTGTTGTCAGTGAAGCCCCAGCCGTTCCTGCCTGTGTGAAGAGACAAGGCTAGGATTAGAACTCAAGGAGATGCACACAAATACAGAAAACGATGCACATATTCATATACACAGCTTATGCAACAAAAGTGTTGGATCAGAACCAGAGGAGAGAGATACCTATACACCCACTGATACAAACGAAGAGAGAGCTCGGATTTGAACCAGAGGAGACACACTCACATGGACACCGAAATGACACACCAGCACACATCCATACAATATTCTGTAAGCAAAGCCAGATGAGAACTTGGAGGTGCTCTGTGAAGACCAAGTGAATTTTTTCCATTATTTGGTGATCCTGAGTCCAAAACGAAGTCAATGCAGTGGAAGCACAAGTCATCCCTGAAAAGGATTCAGGTCCCAATTCCTGCCCCATACTTTCTCTGTCTCTGTCATATGTAAGTCAGGTACCTGGGGACACATCTTAAAGACCAGAAACCATCTTTCAAATATGTCCGTCTTTTACTATGAGTTTCACATCTTTTATACGAATCAGGTTTGTCAGCATGTGATGGCATGTGACGTAAATACAAACCATATATGGATACAGGTCACATGAAACTTTAAACACATCAGCATTTTTCCTATCTAGAGATTGAAGTCCAAAAGGTAAGAAAAAGCCTTGACCAGCAGAGCTTCTTAACTAAAGCTGTCTGTAAATACGGCTTAACAAAACAATTGAATTCACTTCACTACAACTCTGTTTAAACATTCATGTCAAAGAAAGAAAGACAAACATAGATGTCCTTATACCATCTTCAAAGAAGGGAAAGATAAACAGGGCCTACCTTTGCATCTTTAAACAACATATGCCTAAGGACACTTACTAAAGTTCTGATACGTGTCCCTTCAAATCCCCTCTTACGCCATGTAAATGACGTCACAAATACACAGCATGAGCTGGAAGGGAGTGATACTCTAGGTATGTCTCTCAAGGAGGGGTCTTTTTAGGAGCTGTAGTACGAATAACACAGTACATGAGCAGTCAAGACAAGAGTGCAAATAATAAGAGATTATGCATTCAACTAAAGTGCTGATCCCAAAAATTAGATAAATCAGAGTTACATTTGAACTCAGCAAAGAGGTCTGCTAATTTCTGAATGTCCATAGTAGGACCTATATTGTCAGAAAGAAAAGTACAACAGCATAAAATACTGAGGAGAATTTTTCAGCTAGAATCCTAGCTAGGGCCATACGATTTTGAGAACCATCTGAGAA
Organism: Geotrypetes seraphini; assembly: GCF_902459505.1. Taxonomy (NCBI): domain Eukaryota; kingdom Metazoa; phylum Chordata; class Amphibia; order Gymnophiona; family Dermophiidae; genus Geotrypetes; species Geotrypetes seraphini. The sequence continues at coordinate 116,858,080 of NC_047084.1, forward strand.
GTGGAGCCTAATTGATCAGTAATACCTTGCAAGGCGTCCCTAGAATAGTTCACAAAGCGTTGCTGATTATAATAATTTTAACTAATCCGATCAACATTCTTATTAATAGTAATAAAGGGAATAAGGAACTCAAACCCAGCCTTAACCTGAGCTCGGGCCTTAAATTCATCTGGGACCCCTCTTGGGACCCCTATAGCATCTATGTATACATGTGATCAGATTTATATCAAGACAAATAAAAGGAAAAACCATGTGAATAGGAAGGATGCCTTTCAGAAAGAATATGCAGAAGCATGGTAACCTTAACTAAAGTGCACTGGCCTATCCACTGGCTGGGTAGCTTAACAGGGAGCCAAAAGTCTCCATAAAGCCAGTAAATATCAAATCTGATGCAGCAACAATGGGGCATACCTATGAGCCAAGACAGAACAATAACCTGGGGGTAAATTACCTACAAAACTACCCTGTGTCAGATTAGAAACATGACATATGTAATTGCCCTTATAGATGGTAACGGCAATATCAAGCTTTTGTTGTCCTGGCAACAAAGGGTATTTAGAACACTGCAGTGCACAAAGAGGATAGGTAAAATTAGAGGAGATACTGGTAAATAACCCAAAAAGCATGGTTGGATACCAGGAGGGAGGTCCAGAGGTACGGTTCCTAGATGGGGTCTAGCTTGAGCACATATGTAACAATTACTCTTATTATGTTGATCAGCAGTGAATTTCATCCATTCTAACCAAAGGTTACGTTCTGAAAACCCTACCTTAACAGCCACAATATCTTCAAAAGTGGGATTAGCAATAGCCATCATGTCAGTAAGTTTATTGAATGTAGGGGCCAGTGGGTTAGTATTTTTTGGGGCCCCCACAAAATGGCGGGAGAGGATGAGTGGAGGTAGATAGATCCCGTAAGAAAACTGATGGGTTGGATAGCTAGACCCACCCTTAAACCACATGTCCATAATGTACATACCTTCATCAGTAGGTCTAGGGTTGTCAATAGTAAGAGAAAGCTTAATAATTTGTGCAGGAACACTTTTCCTATAACAGTGTCCAACCTTATGAAGGGTCATACAAATAAGCAGTGATTTACCATTTTGGTCCACTATTTTTCAGGGTATTTTCTAGTTTATAAGCCCAGTCAGTATTAATATTCCACCCTACCACTCCCCAGAATGCACACTTAACCCCTCAACGTGAGTCAGTAACATATACATATATATATGTCCTTAGTTTTAGGAATCTCTGAGGACCAATGGCACAGCCTTGGGATATCAATTGATGAACAGTCCACAATGTCACAATACTCAAAGGAGAAGGTGGCAACTTGCACACTGCTGGAATTATACCAAAGGGTAGCATACTATCGGTCTTTTCTGGATTCCAATTAAAGGACAGCCTTTGCGAGGGAGTAGTCCAGCTTGACGTCGTGTTCGCAAAGAGGTGTCGGGGGTGCTGTTTACAGCAGGAGTGTCATTTACAGATGGGTATGGGCAGAAAGTGTCGTGGACCCAGAACACATCATCCCTGTAGACCCAGTGAAAAGGATTCATACAGGGAGAAAAACTAGCAGCAGCGGTGCCAGTAAGAGAATGATAAAGTTGGTAGAATGCTGCAATGAGATCATTATGTTGTTCCACTGGAGGAGATGAAATCTGCGCAGGGAAGACTTGCTTCTGGGGTTTTAGGTTAACCCTCTTCAAGCGACTTGCGTGGATCCAAACAGGAAACTCCTCAGTGAGTGCAGCGGGCCTGGTCACAGCGATCACAGTAGTGGGAAGGCCAAAGGGGAAATCCGTCTGCTTCCGATCCTTGGAAAGCTGCTGGATAATCACCAGGCTGGAAAAAATGGATAGGAATCTGTGGAGAGAAAGGAGAAGTGCAAGACACGTTTCTTTGAACAAGCCCTAATATTTCAATTAGCTTTTGGACGTATTCCTCCTGTATCAAGGGAAAATCTACCCATGGGGCGGGGAAAGGTCATCCCGTGAGAACCTCAAAGGGAGAACAGCCAGATGTCTGTGCATACAGAAAGAGATACTTGAAAAGAAATGCTTGGAAAGCATTCCAAATATCATTCAGCAGCTGTACTCCAATGTGATCCAGATAAGAGATAGAAAACAAGAGAAACCATGTTGCCTGCACTGAACGTGGCAACATGCAACAATACCAATTCATTCACTTAGCATAGCCATGGCAAAAGAGCGACAATACTCACTTACTTAAGGTTCTTAATTGAACAATCCAAAAGGATATGTTTTTTCGTGCTGCATATAACTATTATGCACTTCAGAGAGACCATACTGATGTACTGAATGTATTCAGAAATGTATACTGAATGGATCATATGTAGGGAACACCACGAAATAAACGCTGTATAAAGTAAAACTTTTTCTTATAACCCCTAACTAAACTATATTCAGAATATAAAAGCTATAAGTAAAAGAACATTGCACAGTTAGGCTAGTAAGAAGTGGAAAAAGAGCTCTAAAAATGGCCAATATTATGTATCCTGGGGTACCCACTAAACTAAAACAAGTAGACATGACACAGACAAAACATAAAGTTTTAAGCGTGGAGCTATTACTCCATCTGTCAAGTGTGCAGGGCTGAATTTAACTCTGCAAATAAACACATTGATATAAAAAAACCAAAACAACAAATAATGTATATCATAACCATCTCATATTTGGAAAAAGGCATAAAGCTAATGTCTCTTTGGAGCGTCTCTATCTCTGCAGTGATAAAGAGGACCCGTGGAAAACATTAGAAATATCTGTGCCAAAATGGATCTGGGATGGCTATGTATAAATCCGGAAAAAACCATTTTAAATTAGCAACATCCTAATTTCAGCTAAAACAATAGAAAGGAATTGTATTTTCCAATTTATTTTCAATTCACAACCGTGCCAGCTGTAATTATCGAGCTATATATCTCTGTATCAAGGAGCAAAAGGTCAAGAATGAAAATATCACTAGCAAGAAGTTAAAATGTCGAGCGAGCACTACGATAACCAATACCATGATATTGAGCAATGAATAAGGGAGAGCTAGCAGCTGGTATCCAGGGTTTCCCCTCTTTGCACCAAAGTCCGTCCAAAAGGGCGGCTTTGGGCACCTGCCAAACGCCAGGCATCAAATTCAGAGGAGGGGGTGGTAACAAAGGACTGAAGCTGTGAAAAAAGAGAGGAAGAGAATCCTGTTCACCCTTGAGACCCAAAAGCCCATTTAAAAGAAGGGCTTGAACATCGTGAAGAGTATGAAGGGTAATGGGGTGACCTAGGGTCAGAGAAGTAACCATCTCTACCACCATAGCACAAGCAGCCAGGGCTTTCTTGAACAGGAGTGACTATAAAAAAAGGCAACAGAGCGTAATTTACCGCCATGTTCTCCCTTCATGGTGTTACAATAGTCCCAAACAAAGAGATAAAACATGTGGGCATAAGCAGGAAAACCCAGACTTGAGCTAGAAACCAAAGCACATCTTAAATGTCCAACATTTCATAAGTCCATCTGATAAGAGCAGTCATTTCAGAAACCAGGGTCTGTCTCAAAATCTGGTCATAGAAGGAACAAGCAGAGATCCATTGGCGGCAGTGACCAATCATAGCAAGAAAAGTAAGCATGTCTTTCTTGGTAGCTGGGCGGGGCCGACCCAAAATAGCAGCAATGCAGAAAGTGCAGATTTTCCTTTGACCATGAGACAGGACAAAACCCAGGTATTTCACTTCAGATGTACACCAGTGCAGTTTATTTCATGACACCTTGTGACCACACACAGACAACCATTATATCAGCCTGACAGGTCTCCTGAATTATGAAACACAAAAGTTGTACAAAATAAGAATAGGACCATGAGGGGCAGTGCATGACTTGTAGAATAGCCCGAAGGACATTCCACACTAGGTATACTGTTGCTTAAAGGTGAAGGCAGCCTCACCAAAGGGACTAAAAATAAAGCATTCTTTAGGAAAATGACAGAAAAAAAATCATTGGCTGCCGGTGGAATGGTGGAAGAAACATAAGTGCAATGAGAATTACCAAAACTCTAACAGCCCGAAATCTAGGATGGGCGTATTATAAGAAGAGATGGTGGTTTTGATAATGCCGGAGAAAAGTCAAGAGACAAGCAGTGGAATCTCACCTTACTGCTTTATAAAACCAAGAATGAGTAACTTCAAAGAAGCACTATAGGGGGTCAGTGGAAGCCCAAACAGAGAAGTCTGGGGGAAGGGACAAAAACATTCATGCACAGACCCTGATAATGAAAGCAAAGAACAGATTAGCTTTGCTCTGCACAAGAAAGAAAACCTTTAAAACGGAATTTTTTCTTTTTCTTGTTTCTCTTTTTTTTTTTTTTATGATCCAGCACAGAACACAAAGAAAGCAGCCGGTAGAAAAAACGCACAAAATTAGGGCTTGTGTACAAACTACAAGGGAAAGATCTTAGACTGATTCAAACAGCGCATTCAATTCATTCCACATAACAGCCTGTCCTACCTCAGTAGTAAACATTGGTGACACAGAAAGATGGGAGCTGAAGGAAAAATGTCATACACACACACAGCCGTACAAGTCTCATTTGTCTAGGAGTAAGTGCCTTTATGACTCATTACAAAACCCAATATAACAATGCAAAATATTCGCTTATCTTACCTTATAAGCGAGGTACAGTAATAAGAGACAATAAAATCTTATACTCTATAAAAGTGTTAACCTTACAAATGACAGAGTGGGCAGGGGGGTTCTATAAATAATTTCATTCTTTCCGAAAGAATGGCAGCTGCGTATATATTCATGAGGGGCGCTTACCGAAAGTACCCCGAGATTTTTCCCAAAAAAACTCCATAATAGAACCCAAAGCTTGAACTTAAAATAAGGGGTTGGGTACAGGTCACCACTACCCAGTGAGTATTAAAGAACAGAAAAAATTCAGAAATACTCACAAAATATTGGTGATATCATCTGCCCATCGCGGACAAGCCCCCAACTGAAAAGGATTCAGGTCCCAATTCCTGCCCCATACTTTCTCTGTCTCTGTCATATGTAAGTCAGGTACCTGGGGACACATCTTAAAGACCAGAAACCATCTTTCAAATATGTCCGTCTTTTACTATGAGTTTCACATCTTTTATACGAATCAGGTTTGTCAGCATGTGATGGCATGTGACGTAAATACAAACCATATATGGATACAGGTCACATGAAACTTTAAACACATCAGCATTTTTCCTATCTAGAGATTGAAGTCCAAAAGGTAAGAAAAAGCCTTGACCAGCAGAGCTTCTTAACTAAAGCTGTCTGTAAATACGGCTTAACAAAACAATTGAATTCACTTCACTACAACTCTGTTTAAACATTCATGTCAAAGAAAGAAAGACAAACATAGATGTCCTTATACCATCTTCAAAGAAGGGAAAGATAAACAGGGCCTACCTTTGCATCTTTAAACAACATATGCCTAAGGACACTTACTAAAGTTCTGATACGTGTCCCTTCAATCCCCACCCCCAAAAATGTTCAAGACAGAAAAATCTTCAGGCAAAGTCATGGCAACTGTCTTCTGGGATGATGGATTTTTGATTCTGGAGTTCATGCCACACAAGATAACCATAACTGGGGAGAGTTACGCCAACACAATGGACACTTTATAGGAGTCAATCATGGAGAAAAGATGAGGAAAACTCACAGCAGGTGTGCTGCTTCTTCACGACAATGCGCCAGTGAACATGTCACGAGAATCACATGCTCCCATCTGAGAATGTGGTTTTAGGCAGCTGAACCATCCACCCTACGGTCCTGACCTGGCTCCCTAGGATTATTTCCTGTTCCGTGTTTTGAAGAAATCTCTCCGTGAATAGCGGTTTTCAAGTGATGAAGACGTCATGCAAGCTGTGACATCCTGGTTTGAAGGTCGAACAGAAGAATTCTTTTCAAAGGGGTTAAAGTTATTGCAAACTCTTTCCTTTCCTACTGAGATAGATAAATTATTGAACGCCCCTCGTATTTGTTAGAAATCTTACCTTTCACTGACATGTAAAACAGGCTCTCATATTCCGCCACATTCTTTTCAGTCTGAATATAATAAAGCAGATAACAAAACAGATTATTTTAAGTATAATAGAAAAAATAAATTATAATCAAATATTGCCCAAGAAATATCCCAGTCACCAATGGCTCTATTAAATCCTTTCCTTAAGGGCATTTTGTTTTTCAGTTCCCCAGAATCCACTGTACTGGACACTGGAAGAATCACTACGAGGTCTCTATTCAGTGTCTCCTGCCCACTTAGGCCCACTGAGCGGACCAGCTGCTGAAATTCTGCTCTTAACTACAAGCTCAGACTACACAGGCCATATACGGAAAGGCCATATTCTGGGTTGGTGCCCACATAGCTAAGTGGCCAGACAGAACTGCACAAACGTTAGCCTATCTTTCTGTGCTTAACTATGTGGATGTCTGCTACCTGAATATTGACCATCACCTGCACAGCTTCAGGGTCACTAATCTGTTTCCCTCCCCTGATCTCCTCATTCCCCCACTTGGTTCCTACAACCCCCTGGGTTCCAGAAACAATCCCCCGATGCCCTCGGTTCTTATCTCTTTTGACTCCCCAATCCAATCTACAATTTAAGTTCTGGCATTCATTGCCAGAAAATGTGGTAAAAGCTCTTAGTGTAGCGGGGTTTAAAAAAGGTTTGAAAATGATCCTAAAGAAAAGTCCATAAACCATCCTTAAGATGGACTTGGGAAAATCAACTGCTTATTTCTGGGTTCAGCAGCATGAAATAGAATCTGTTTTACTCTTTGGGGTCTTACCAGGTACTTGTGACCTGATTTGTCAATGTTTGTTTGAAACAGGATATAGGGCTTGATAGACCTTCAGTTTGCCCAATATAGTGAATCATTTTATAATTACACCCCCTGCTCCCCAATCCCTTAGCCCCCCTGGATCTCCATCCACCCCTAGAACTTATCCAAGGTGATCCTAGGTTGCTAGTGGGCCCCGTCTAGCACAGGGTTCCAAAAGGCAGTTATAACAAATAGTAGTAGTCTCACAGTACTACCACTAGGGGTCAGCCTTTTATACAAGGGCAAAAGTATTTTTTAAAAAACCTCCTTTATCAATATTTTAAAAAAATTGACTATAATTACCCATTCCTTATTCTCCTCATTCTCCCATGTCTCCTGGAAAGAAAAGAGTGAAAACTAATTCAGGATTTTTCTATACTATCTTTCTGTGGTTACAATAAAAACAGTTTTCATATTCTATACACTGATTAATTTATTTACATACTTATCAAGTGAGTTTTAATGGGGTCTTGTCAGATACTTAGAGTAATCCTTGTGGAGTTCATCAAGGATCCCCTCTTTCCTCAATATTTTTCAATATTTATCTTGCCTTCTTGGGTTCAAGATGATCAAATTTTGATATCAATTTTTTTAGTTATTCAGATGACATAACTTTAGTAATTCCTATGTTTTCTAATCTTTCAACAGCTTCTCAGTTAATTTCGAAGGTTTTTCAGACTGTAGATCATTGGATGAGGGGTTTTAAATGAAAGTTTAATCCAGATAAAACTACATTTTGCTTTGCATCTCCTACCAAACGTACAGAAGAACATTTGACTCTGAATGGAGTGTCGTACCCTATTACACCCACATTTTGGTGTATAATTTGATTGAAAACAAATCTATCCATGAGTGATCAATCACATTGATGTTCTAGTATGAAAAAGCTTCTTTACATCATGGAAACTATGAACAATTGGATCATACTTCAATATTACTCCACTCAGGTTATTGGTACAATCATCAGTGTTGAGTATTTTGGACTACTGTAATATACTACATCTGGCAGATTATCGTAAACATTTTCAAAGATTACGTATTGTTCAAAATACTTACATGCATTTAATGTTTAATTAGGGGAAAAAACCCAGATTATATTACACCTTCACTGGTTGCCAGTAGAGGCTAGGGTGTTTTTCAAGTTTGGAACCACGTGTTATTACATATACCCAATTATCCAGTTGATCAATTTACGTTCACTCATTTCAAGCCACTGCAATGCTTGTTTTCCCTTCTGCTCATGGTTGTACATAGAAGAGATTTTTGACAAAGATTGCTGTCTTACCAAGCAGCTAGTTGGGATGCAGAGTTTCACGGACTGTTATCTCTTTCTTCCTCTTGTATGGAGAATTGACTTGTTAATCACTGAGATTGTTCAGTTTTCTTAGTTTTTAAACCGCACAGAACTGAAAGGTTTTGCGATATACATATGTGATTTTATATTATGCTATGAACAGCTGCTTCAGCTCAGCCCAAACAGAGATGAGACGCTGTTTGACGTAAGATATCGCTGTCTGGTAGTTGCGTTCCTCTATCAGCCCCCAGATCCGGTAGTCAACTGGACTTAGATTTGGTGAATTCGCAGGTCAGAGGTCTGGACCAATGAAGTCTGGGGTCTCCCGAAGTAGCAGTTCTAAGGTGTTCTTTGTCTGATTTACTGGGGCATTGTCCTGTTTGAAACTGTGACATGCGATTTATCGCTGGCAACAGCTTCTGCATCAAGAGGATGTCCCAGTAGTATGTGTCGCTGATCTTAACTCCAGGATCAATGAAGAAGAAATCTGTAAATCTGACACGAGATGTCACTGATAGGATCGAGAGGATCCTGGACGGAGCAGAGACAGAGGAGACTGCGGTGATAATCCACATCGGAACGAATGATGTGAGCCGGAGGAACTTCAGCATGGCCGCACTGACTGACCAGTTCAGGGCCCTGGGACGAAAGCTGAAGCGGAGTACCCGGAGGATAGCATTCTCAGAGATCCTGCCTGTACCGAGAGCAGATGCAAAGAGGCAGGCAGACCTCCAGGCTGTGAATGCATGGTTGAGGAGATGGTGCCAGGAGGAGGGCTTCCACTTTGTGAGGAACTGGACGTCCTTCTGGGGAAAGAGCAAGCTCTACCGGCGAGACGGCCTGCACCTGAGCACAGCGGGAACTAGACTACTGGCAGCAAATGTGAGGAAGGAGATCGAGAGGGCTTTAAACTGAGGAGAGGGGGAAAGCCGACAGCTGATCTGATGTTGACGCTTCGGACAACAGTATCCAGAACAGATGCTGAACGGGCTGACTGCAAGGAGGAAGTAGAGAGACCGGTGAATCTTATGATCAGACAGCGAGGGAAACACCAGGTAAAGGGAGCTTGCTGGGAGGAGACTAAGGGGCATAGAGACATAGGGGGACTGGGTGGCACGAGGGCGAAAACTGAGGGCAATATAGGGGTGCCACAAGGCGAGGGGGATCAAACAGAGCCTCAAGGGATGATAGCCCAGGAGGAGACCGGTAGGGCTAGAAAACCCAGAGGAGAAGCTGGGGAGAGGGGTGGCGGAAATGTGGGGAAACCGAAAGCTGCGAGAGTAAAGGCTAAGGGCAAAGCAGAGGCACAGGGAACAGGAGAACTGCCCGAAATTCAAGGGGAGGCGGCCCAGGTAAATACGGAGGTGGAGGAAAAACGACGGGACCTGCGGTGCTTATACGCCAATGCAAGAAGCCTCATGGCCAAGATGGGTGAACTAGAGGTCGTAGCCAAGGGGGAGGACCTGGATATAATTGGAATTACAGAAACATGGTGGACAGAGGAGAATCAATGGGATGTGGCGCTGCCAGGGTACAAGCTCTACAGGAGGGACAGGACCCACAAGAAGGGGGGAGGCATAGCACTATATATAAAGGACTCTATCTACTCGGTCGGGATGGATATGGCAAAGAAGGCAGAGGGGCTGGAATCGCTATGGGTCAAATTGCCGGGAAACAAGGGTACAGGCATAAAACTGGGGCTGTACTATCGCCCACCTGGTACGCCGGAGGAAATCGGACACGACTTGGAAGCTGAACTGAGACAAGAATGCAGGACTGGAAGTGTAACAGTGATGGGGGACTTCAACTACCCGGGGATTGACTGGAGTACGGGTCACTCCAACTGCACTAAGGAAACAGGATTTGTAGAAGCTGTGAGGGACTGCTTCATGGAGCAACTAGTCAAGGAACCGACACGAGGGAGTGCTACTCTTGACCTCATCTTAAACGGATTAGGGGGACCTGCAAGAGGGGTAGAAGTGGGAGGACCACTAGGCAACAGTGACCACAACGCGATCCGATTCACATTAGAAAGGGGGACACCCATAGTAAAGAGGACCGCAACAACTGCGCTCAACTTCAGGAAAGGGAACTATGTTGCTATGAGGGAAATGGTGGGGAGGAAGCTTAAAAACGTCCTTAGGATGGAGACTGTAGGAAGCGCCTGGACCCTATTCAGGGACACCCTGCAGGAAGCACAAAGAATGTACGTCCCAAGTTTCAGGAAAGGCGGCAAGAACAAGCGGTCAAAGGACCCGGTTTGGATCTCAACAGAAGTAAAGAGGGAAATAAACGACAAGAAAGTGTCCTTCCGGAGATGGAAAAAGGACCCAACGGAGGAAAATCACCAGGCGCACAGGAAATGCCAAAAGGAATGCCACCGAGAGGTTAGAAAAGCAAAAGGGAAATATGAAGAGGGGCTGGCCAGGGAGGCGAAAAACTTCAAGGCATTCTTCAGTTACGTAAAGGGGAAGCGACCAGCGAGAGAGGAGGTGGGGCCGTTGGACGATGGGGATAGGAAGGGAGTGATCAAGGAGGATAAAGAGGTAGCTGAGAGGTTGAACACATTCTTCTCGTCGGTTTTCACGAGAGAAGACACATCTAATATACCAGACTCAGAGGAGCTCATGAGTGGGGAACAGGCTGAAAAATTAGAACACATAGAGGTAAGTAAGGAGGATGTCCTCAAGCAGATAGACAGGTTAAAATGCGGCAAATCGCCGGGCCCGGACGGGATCCACCCAAGGGTTCTGAAAGAACTAAGACAAGAAATAGCGGGCACAATCCAGCATGTTTGCAACCTATCCTTGAAAACTGGAGAGGTACCAGAGGACTGGAAATTGGCGAATGTCACACCTATCTTCAAGAAGGGATCGAGGGGTGACCCCGGAAACTACAGGCCGGTGAGCCTGACTTCAATTATAGGGAAGATGGTGGAAGCTATGATCAAGGATGGTATTTGCGAGCATATCGAGAGATATGGCCTACTGAGAACAAGCCAGCATGGATTCTGTAAGGGAAGGTCATGCTTAACGAACCTTCTGTACTTCTTTGAGGGAATAAGCAGTCGGGTGGACAATGGGGAACCTATAGACATCATTTACCTTGATTTTCAAAAGGCTTTCGACAAGGTGCCACATGAAAGGCTGCTTAGGAAACTGTGGAACCACGGGGTGGGAGGGGATGTGCACAGATGGATCGAGCACTGGTTGTCGGGTAGACTGCAGAGGGTCGGAGTAAAGGGACAATACTCTGACTGGCGGGGAGTCACAAGCGGTGTGCCACAGGGATCGGTGCTGGGGCCGTTACTCTTCAACATATTTATCAATGACCTGGAAAAAGAGGCAAAGTGCGAGGTTATAAAATTTGCAGACGATACCAAACTGTGCGGCAGAGTTAGGTCTAGGGAGGAGTGTGAGGACCTGAAAAAGGGACCTGGACAAGCTGGAAGACTGGGCAAACAAATGGCAAATGCGCTTTAACGTGGAAAAATGCAAGGTCATGCATATAGGGAAAAAGAACCCGTTGTTCAAATACAAATTGGGGGGGGCATTATTGGGAGACAGCAGTCTTGAGAGAGACTTGGGTGTGCTGGTGGATGCATCACTGAAGCCATCTGCTCAGTGCGCAGCAGCCTCGAAAAAAGCCAACAGGATGCTGGGCATCATAAAGAGGGGCATAACAACCAGGACGCGGGAAGTCATCATGCCATTGTATAGAGCTATGGTGCGTCCACATCTGGAATACTGCGTTCAATATTGGTCGCCGTACCTCAAGAAGGACATGGCAGTGCTTGAGAGAGTCCAAAGGAGAGCAACGAAACTGGTAAGAGGGCTGGAACACTGCCCATACGCCGAGAGGTTGGATAAGCTGGGGCTCTTCTCTCTGGAAAAAAGGAGGCTCAGGGGAGATATGATAGAGACCTTCAAGATCATGAGAGGCATAGAGAGGGTGGATAGGGACAGATTCTTCAGGCTGAAGGGGTCAACAGGCACGAGGGGGCATTCGGAGAAACTGAAGGGAGATAGGTTCAGAACAAATGCAAGGAAGTTTTTCTTCACCCAAAGGGTCGTGGACACTTGGAATGCGCTACCGGAGGAAGTGATCAGGTAGAGTACGGTACAGGGATTCAAACAGGGATTGGACGGATTCCTGAGGGATAAAGGGATCGTGGGATACTGAGAGAGGTGCTGGGATGTAACACAGGTATAGAAAGCAAACCAAGTAATAAGTATAGAAACCCAACCAGGTTGTGCATGTGAAAGACCGGAGGGTTAGGACTTTGATGGGAAGATAAGACTCAATGGGAAACCAAGGTGGCAAGGGGGCCCCTTCTGGTGACTCAGACAGGCCGTGACCTGTTCGGGCCGCCGTGGGAGCGGACTGCTGGGCAAGATGGACCTGTGGTCTGACCCAGCGGAGGCACTGCTTATGTTCTTATGTTATGTTCTGAGATTGCGACCGAGATCATGACTGATTGGCTGGAGGTCGGGCAGGTTCGTAGTAGGCGATTGGCATTAACCTCACGCTTCAGTGTTGTTGAAGGCACGCATAGGAAATCATTCTGTGTGTTAACCGGTAAATATCTTTTCATCTGTAAACCAGATGAAGCTGACACTCTGCTCTGTGTACTTGGTCAAAAGCTGCTTGCACCATTTTAGTCATGTGTTTTTGTTCTGGACACGACACATTTTAAGACACTTTAATTTCAGATCATCATGAATTATTCCAACCACAGTTGACTGGCTTATTCCAGTTTCTCTTGCTATTTGGCGAGTTCTTCGGTGTATTTGCAGCGCATCCTACTGGCTCAGTACAAGATCGCGTACAACTTCAATGTACTCTTGTGTGCGAACCGAGCGCAGTCGTCCGCTGCCTTACGATCCACAGTGCTGGTTGCTCGGATCTTGCATAGCAGCACACCAAGGCCGTTGTTGTCCCAACCCTTCTGTGGGAACGCTTTCAACATTCGTTGACTGCTGTAACTTTTGAGCTCTTACATCTACCCCCACCCCAAGGTAAAAACACCACTAAAATTATTTCTGTGACATCTCAGAATCGTACCTCAGGTCACTCTGGACTCCTTGCTCTCTGAATTGGAAAAAGAGAGAATCTATTTCAGATTTAAAAACTTAGAGTACACAAACCAGTATTATCTACACATAATTGGATAAAGTGATGCACCAGGGAGGGTCGTTGGCGAGAGAGGAGGAGCAGGTGTTATCAGTACCTCTGGGTCTCAACTTTTAAGGTAGGGGGCCTGGGGGCCTGGAGGTAGAGGTCACCTTTCTGGCAGGAGAGAGTGGGCATCCCTCCCTCTGTTTTGCCACGGGGGTGGTGAGTCAGTCGGGATGGCAGGAGGGAGTGAGCATCCTTTCTGCCATCTTTTTGGGGTTTGGGGGCATGATGGCTTTTGGGTGGTAGACAGTGGGGGCTTTTTTCTAATGAGACAGATGGTACATGTTTAACACATGCACAACATCTGGGCCATTAAAAAAACCCCAAAAGCCCTAACAGCAGTGACAGGAGGCTGTTTCCTCTGTCACTACTGTTAGGGCTCTGTATTGTGTCAATCGCTCACTGAGCGACTGAGTCGGTGGATTTGCATGCAGACTTGAGAGTGAATCAATCGCTGTTGGAGAATCGGTCAACAGTGATTGAGTCGCTATCTTTAGTGAATCTAGCCCAATATGAAAGCAAAAGAACACAACTCCTAGGGAAGGCGGGAGGGGATGCAAGAATTTGTATCCTGCTGTCCTCAGAGAACACCTGCTAAGGGTGAGTAACTTTGATTGCTCAGAGGACAAGCAGGGCAATGATTCTGTTGCATGGCAATCCCTCCATGTCCAACTGAAATGGAATGGATGCAGCCAAAATAGGAGAAAGAGGATGGGATTTGATAGTCCCCTTTTCTGTGGTTACAAGTCCCTTTCCTTTCTCAGATTGCTCTCCTGTGGTGGGAGGAATCTAAGGCTAGGCCTAAAGATAGGGTTACCAGATTTCCTCCTTGAAAAAAAGACACCTGGCTCCACACCATTCCGCTTCTGCCATGCCCTGTTCTGCCTGCTGCCCAACCCCCAGAAACCTCATCTCTTTTCCGTATCTGGAGGGTCTGTGAGCATTCATGGATGCAATGTGATGATGTCACACACATGCATGTGATGTCATCACATCGCATCCACTCATGCTCGGAGGCCCTTCAGATGCAGCCCTGAGCTCAGGGCTCTCCAAATACCCAGTTTTGGAAGTCCATCTGGGCGCTTTTAATTAGTTTGGCCACTGAACTCATGCCATTTTGTTTTGTTTTGATAAACTTATACTTCCCAAGAAAACAGAATGATCTTCTGACCACTATATTAGATTCATTTCTCTAGCAAGACAGGGAGCCAACCCAGATGTAATTGAAATGGAAATGGTAAAAGCCCATTTCTAAACTGTCTAATGCAACTCCCGGGACATATCGATGAGCCAATGATGACTTACTTGAACTTGTAACTGTTTTTGTAACTATGACCTAATTGTCCTGATCTATTGAATGTCTGTGTCAAACTGTCCATTGTAACTTCCTGGGTAACTGACTCAACCTCTTCTAATATAATCCAGCCTTAAACTGAATAGGTAAAGGCGGAATAGAAAACCTGGTTAACATAACCCTCAATCATTATGTTGCATTTGTTCTGGTCAGCCAGGAACAGCAAGAGGTGGTAGTGGTTTGGTGAGGTTACCCTTAAACCCGGAGGCCAGGACTCCCCTGTCCCTGTGCCTTTAGGCGTGCAATGGATAAATCTGTCCCTGACTCTCACTATATGGGTTAACTCTGCCAAATGAAAATTAAATGCACATCTTTCCATATCGGCCACAGGAGCACACAGAGGTGAGAAGGTGAGTGGAGGGAGCCGGGGAGACTGAAGGAGAAAGGGGAAAGAAGGCCTAATGGGGACCTCTGAATACTCACGTGGCCGCACGCATCTCTCGATCTTGTCTCTGACAAAAAAAGAACAATGAAGCCATCAGTATCTGGAGAATTGATTCTTCAAACTTGAAGCAAAAAAGACAATTTGGCAAATGTTTAAAGTTACTTTTCCTACTGCATTTCTCAGATTATATAAAATTGAAAAATGAGCAAACTGATAATTATGTGGTCACGTCTCATCCTGCTACAAATCTAAACCCTTTAGCACATATCCACCCACTTATTCAGACTTTGCCAACTAGTCTCCAATCAGATAACCAGGAGCTCACAAACTCACCCCTCCTGCCACATTCATATGGAACTCTTTTCACCCAGTAACACAAGAGGGCCTTGACAAAATCCCAAGACCTGGCAGAATCCCCTATAGGAGGGAAAAATACACTTTTCCACATAGTCCTCATGCAAGATGACGCCTTTGTTGTATCGTTCAACTAGCTTCAGGATTCCTGCAGAGAAGGTTTTTGGCTCTCCCGAAGCCAGGTGAGCACCGCTTCCTTTACTTCATCGTGCTTTGTCTTTTGATCTCCGGGTCGCAGTGAGGCACCCATGTCTCGTCGCCGGTGACAATTCTCTCCAGAATACTCGGATCTTCTTCAAACCGTCTCAGGAACTGGGTCGCAAACTCCACACCCTGTTGCTAAGCTGTTTGGGAACCCATCGTGCACAGACTTTCCTGAATCCCAAGTCATCACGCATTATGGCACAGGCAGATCCATAGCCGATATCCCAATTTGCAGCCGATTGAGACACCGTTATTGAGACACGGTCTTCTCTAATCAAGGCATCAGCCCTGTCAATGTGCTCTTGTGTGTTGATGGGCAGCCAGAATGACCTTCATGGGTTACATATGTTCTTCCCACTTTAAACCTTTTCTCCCACTCATAAACCTTTTCTTGATTCATGGTGTTCTCTAGATACTGAGTCAATATCTGAAGGTGGCTTTCCACAGATGTCACTCCCTCTGCCAAAAGAGAGAGCACCACTGCATGTTGTTCTTCGATGGTGCAATCTTCCAATGGAGCGTCCATGTTTCTGACCTTGTGGCTGCCACATGACTAAAGGCCGAGCGCTGCACTATGTGTGGACAAACTATTGTGACATTTCCGCTCCCCAAGACGATCATGTCAGAGTGATACCCCATAGTAAATCCTTTGACCGAGATCAGAGACTGACCGAGAATGATCAGGCAGGAGATCCTGAAAGCAGAGTTGCCTATCCTGAGCAGGAGCCAGAATACAGGTTAGCTCCACGTCCCAGTAAAAAAACCCAGCTCCCTTAAGAGGTTTAATCAGACTCCCAGTTGTATTCTGGGGGGGAGCCAAAGAGCACGAAAGCTAGGAACACAGACACCTAGAACAGGGAGTGGCACAAACTCTCTTAAACAGCTCTCCAAGGCAGTAAGGCAGGCTGCACACGAGGACCTGGCAGAGAAGGTTCTCCGGGCCAGGCAAAGGCCAGACCTCGCACAGGAGCCTATGGAATGGGAGGATTCCATTGACCAAGAGTCAGCTGAGCAGTTGGGGGCTCCAGAAAGTATGGACACAGCTGAAGAAAATGTGCCTGGAGCTGAGAACGTGGAAGCCATGGATGTCCGCTTGGCAGTCTCTCACTAAGGACTGGAGGTACTGGTTTCCATAAGGAGATAGTTATTGGGACTGTTAGTTTTGGTTCTACTGAAAAACCAAGCTGAGAGCAGTGCTGCAGCAGCATTCAGCATTAATTACATTGTGCAAAAGCCAGGGGCAACTCAAAGGAGTTTTCTTTTGGGCTTGTGGAGCAGTTTCCCTGTTGCCTGTTATATTCCAAGGGACTTTCAGGATTGGGGTAGGATCCCCGAAGATCTGTGGGAGCTTGTTAAAGCTATTGAACAAAGGGGAACCAGCAATTCTGCTGCCCAACTGGAGACTAGCTAGTGCTGGAATGACAAGAGCCTGCAGTAAGGCCTTACTTTTCTTTTCATGTTTGAAGTTTGCTTTGCAATGTGAAGAAACAGGATTATATGACTGAAAGTCCAGGACTCAAGAGTATTCTTGAGGACTTTTCCTTTGTGGGACTAGTTTTGTTTTCTCTTGCTGGGGAAGCCGCTAGAACCTTTATTGTGGACTTCTATGGACTTACCTACTATAAGAACTGCTGTTCTTCCATTGAACTGTTTTGGGAGAAGGGAAACCTTTTTCCTTTGGAGCAAAAGGAAGATAGTACTAGTGCTTCCTTGTATGATTTTTGTTTTTTGTTTTTGGTGACAAATTAAACCTTGGACATTTTTGATTTGACTTGGCTCTCGCTGTGGTTTATTGTAGCGAAGCCCGGAGTATTGGGACGCCAGTGAGGTCTTCCACTTTGGGAGCCACGCCAGGGTCGTGCTGCCGCCTGTCGGTGGTCTTCCACAAGCTTCCAGAGACCCCGGCAGGTGACACTATCCAACAGGGAATTTATGAGTACATATGTTGAATTTTGCTAGCTCTGTTCTGGTTATCGTGTAATTTAAGAATTGCATTTCATTTTTGATTCACCCTCGTAGTAAATTACTATTCAGTTCATAGAGGAAAAGTTCATAGTCTGCTACTATCTATTACAGACTTTTCCTCCAGGAAGTTGCCCAAATCTTTTTTGGACCTGATACACTAACCACTGTTACCACATTACCAGAGGATGCGTTCCAGAGCTTAACAATTCATTGAGTGAAAAAATAGAAAATGGGGAGCAGAGAGGGGAAGACATAAGAACATAAGAATAGCCTTACTGGGTCATACCAACGGTCCATCAAGCCCACTAGCCTGTTCTCACAGTGGCCAATCCAGGTCCCTAGTACCTGGCAAAACATTCCATGCTACCGATCCAGGGCAAGCAGTGGCTTCCCCTTGTCTTTCTCAATAACAGACTATGGACTTTTCCTCCAGGAACTTATCCAAACCTTTCTTAAAACTTGCTACGCTATCCGCAAATCACTACCCCCATGTAACCTAATCTATCTCTATTAATTCTAAACATAGTAACTTTCATGTGAACTTAGATATTTCATTATTATTTGATGTATATTACATGAAGCTAAACTGTAAACTTTGAGCAGGATCAAAACAGCCCAACAGTTCTGGAGTCTGAAAAGAAATGGTGGATCTTTCATTCACACTACGAGGGAGTCGTGAGGGAAGGATGTCCAGAGATCAGCCAAGAGTGTATTGTTCAAAAAACCCACTTTCTTGATGGATATGCCGTCTCTGAGACTTACCTGACAAGCCGAACTGTTTATAATGTACTCAGTGGATGGCCCACCATCAACTTCGTGGCGATGGAAGCATTTATGGCAGATGTTAAGCCCCAAGTTGAGCATAATAAAAGATGCCTCTAAAATAAAACAATGCTTTAATAAGCAAAATATCCCTAACGATATTATTATCAACAACTTAATATACTAGAATTGAAAGTTAAAGGTGGAATAGAAGTCAATAAATGTAATGTAATATGCATTTAGGCCTCCTAGGTATTTAAATGTCTCTATCATATCATCTCCCCCTTCTGCCTTTCCTCTAAAGTGTACAGATTGAGATCTTAAAGTCTGTCCCCATACGCCTTATGATGAAGACCCAGGTCTATGGGACTCCCACGGGGAAACTCCCCCCCCCCCCAAGGCTCCCACAGGGATGGAACCAGGATTCCCGAGGCCTGGAAAGAGAATTAGTAGAAGATAGACAAAAGCAGAAACTGGGACCAAGATGATGGAAAAACAAAATGTCCCACCAGCTACAGCAAGGGAGATGTTCATTTTGAGGGGGGTGGGCCTCCCCTCTCTTGGTTATGCCACCAATTGTGTTTAGTCCAAAATGAAGAACTTGCTGAGTTTGTTTTGGGGCTTCCAGTACAGTTTTGGCCCATTTTTCTTAGGCAACCCTTGTCCTGAAAAGTGTTGAAATGATTTTGATGCTGTATTGTTTGATTCTTTACTCGTTGCTGCATTAAAAACCATTTGTGGATCTTGGAAGGACCTCTCACAAGTTACCTGTGTCAGACGGTGGAACCAGATTTCTTTGCTCTACAGATATGAGCTTTATATGGCCCAAAAATCCAACTCTTTCAACAAGAAATGGTCGACCCTAAAGTCACATGACCTAATGTCTATTCTAATTCTTTATATTGTATTTTATTGCTGGTTTAAATAAACTAAGAATTTAAAACCAAATCAGAACTGTCAGAAGTAATTGCTGCTTTTTATGGGGACAGGAGTTTGGTTTTCGCTTAACAGTGAAGTTACCTCCAGCGCCACATTCAGCGCATCCTTTAGGGGACTCTTTATAGACCATCCACTGAAATCGATGCTCCACAGCATATCTGTTGGTTCTGAGCATGTTCCAGATAAAACGATGGCACTTGTCCATCGCTTTCAACCATCTAAAAGAAAAAAGAAAGAAAGAATCTAAGCTAAAAGCCAAAACAAAGTGGAACAGTCGCTCCTGGAAGCAGCAGATAAAGGAACGAAGTCTTTTAGAGAACGTGTGCCTTACGCCTCGTTATGCTCCGTGCTGGCATGGATGGTGTAGGATTGTTCAGCTGCAGGAGACAGAAAATAGAAATCAGTCAGCAAAAAGTCCCCGCTATGAATGCTGGCATCTTTTGGGTACTTTTTTTCAACCTAAGCCAAAAATCATAGACCTTAAATTCAAGCTGTATGCTGCTAGATATGGCCATCTTGAGAGAAACATTTTGAGCCAAGGGAAAGTTTTGTTCCGCACTGTTTCAGTTTATCCCCTGATGAAGCCAGTAAAGGTGAAACAGCGGCCCCGCAGTGCTGTTCAATACCGCTAACAAGATAAGTGCTGTTTTGATTTTTTGATATATATTAAAAAGCTACAAATATTCAGGAAGTATGAGCCAATGATCGAGATTCTGACCTGTTAACACATCTAGCAGCATACTGCTTGAATTTAAGGTCTCTGAGGCTTGTCTTCATATAGTTATTTATTCACTAAGGTGCTATCAGAGGTGATTTTTGGCTTAGACTGATTATTTGTACCTCTTTTGTATTTGTTTTTCTACTTTTTTTCAACCACAGCAGAAACTTACGAGTAAGGATTAAGATGATGTGCTCATCATCTGTCTCCTCCAGCCGGCAATTAAGAGCATATTCCTTATTAGGAGGGTCTTCTCCCTAATTAAAGCAAAAAAAAGAGACAAGAATCAGTATAAAGAAACCCCAGGTTTTTGAACAATCCCAGTCTATTCCCGAACTAGTGGGTTATGCATCCCATTTCGCAAGATCTCTTGTAGGAAGCCTCCTTTACATATTTTTGATCCTCCCCTCTGACTTCCAGACTTCCACGCTTTCCTGCAATCCCGACTGACCCCCCACCCATGGCAGAATGGAAGGAGGGATGCCTACCGTCTCCTGCCAATGGCCCCCCAACCCTCCCCCTGGAGCAGGCTAATGATTCTGCATATTAAAAGATAAGTATTAAACAATAGTATGTATTGAGAAAGACATCAAGGAGAAGGTGAAAATAAGGTTCAAAGACGAATATCATTGCCCAGTGAAACATGAATTTGCAATTAAGTGGATTTCTCTATATTTGACACTCATTTAATAAAAGCCCTAACAGCAGTGACAGGAGGCTCCTTCCCTGTCACTGCTGTGAAGACTCTGCGCATGTGTCAATCGCTCACTGAGTGAATGATCAGTTGTTCAAATCATTTGCATGCAAACGATCGCTGCTGGAGAATCGGCCAGAGAATCAACCAACAGCGATCGAGTCGCTATCTCTAGTGCATCGAGCCCTTTGAGGACAGGAGGCATTTCTATAATTAAGTGCCTCTGTTTAGGTAATGCAAAAGCATTCAGTAGATGTCTATTCTATTCCAGAACCAAGGTCCATATTACCATAACTTGGGATTAACAGGCCAAAAACATTTATCCCCACCCCCACCCGCCTTTACTAAGCCCGACATAAATACTGGCATATTACTTACTAAATATATTGTTAAATATGTCTTGGACAGATCGAGTCTGATTGGCCACCAGTCACTAAAAGTATAAAAATAAATAACGTTAAAAAATTTCATAGACTAATAAAGTTCAAATCAATCACATACAGTAATCATTTCATTTATTAAATTTGCATTCCATTCAATGTACAAATCTTTAATTTTATATTTATAATGAAAATCTACTTACTTTCCTGTGGTCCCCATGACTTCAGACCTCTGAAAAATGATAAAGAATGTATTAGAAATGATGCCTGATATCAGCAAATAAACTGCACCATGTTTATTTCCTAGAAAGCTATTGTAGTTTAGGGCAAGGGATCGGGACTTGTTCTACGACCACACTCAAAGTGGTTGACAGATATACAGGAGGAGGAGAGAGACCGGACTGCAGGGGGAAGATTCAGGAACATAGGAAGGAGAGGGAAAAAGATCATGGATCCCTGGGTTAGGGAGGCTGATATTTGAGAGGAAACAGGGGATGGTGACAGGTCAATAATAATAATAATAACTTTATTCTTCTATACCGCCACAATCTTGCGACTTCTAGGCGGTTTACAACCAAGATTGCTGGACATTCAGCGAAATACAATAAGCAGATATTCAGAGGAAATACAGGTGCCAGAAATGTAGGCCAGGGTTTTACAGGTCGACATTTCCGCTGCCCAGGGTCCTTCCTGAATCGCGGCCAGTGGCTGAAGTCCGGCACCGGCCCAGGGTCCTTCCTGAAACGCGGCCAGTGGCTGAAGTCTGGCACCGGCCCAGGGTCCTTCCTGAATCGCGGTCAGTGGCTGAAGTCCGGCACCGCCTCTAACCATGCCTACTTCTGGGCTTCGGCGTCATTAGGTACCAGTAGCCACCAGTGACCCAGGTGCTGGTCCTGGAGGCCACATTGCGACGGCTATTTATTTTTTTTAACAAGGGTTTAATTGGTTTTAAATGGGGCCACTAATTATTCCACCACTGAAGCCCAATTACAACAATTAAGTTAGGTGGAGATAGGGTGGCTACCACCGCCTAAACCTTCTGCGGCTTTTGTAGAATCTGAATATATCCTGTAACTATGACAAATTGTAATCGGTTGACTGTATTATGTATGTCAAGCTGTAACCTGTTCTGAGCTCTTTCAGGAGAGGAAACAAATTAATTCAATAAATAAATATCACTAACCAATTAATTGACAATGAGGGAGGCTTTAGAGCATGTGTGGCACCTACCAGTAACATGGGGTCCACGAAGTTCCACTTCTCTGTCCTCTTCGCCATTCTGTGGATGAAAAGATAAATGAGAAATTAAATAAAATAAGCAATTAACCCTCCCCTGTTCCTCCTTTCCTCTAGGGTCTACATAGTCATGGCTTCCAGTCTTCCTTCATATGTTTTCTGGCACAATGGTTACTCTGCATGGGCAGACTGGATGGGCCTTTTGGCCTTTATCTGCCATCAGGTTTCTATGGAGACTAGCTAGATTAAAGTTTGCTCTTAAGATCTAAACTGCCAATATAATGGAACCTACAAATTAACTTTTCACCCCAAACTTATCAAAGCTCAAATCAAAATAATGTATACTTACCCAGCGGTATAGACTCTCTTCCTCTCCTTTCAGAAAGATGTTACAAAAATAATAAATTAAAAAATAAAAATTTTTACAAAATTAAATGTACTAAATTTTTACAAAAATAAAAGTAGGTAAAATTAAAAATTAAAAAATTAAATTTTTTACAAAACTAAATTTACAAAATTTATACAAAAATAAAACTAGGTAAAATAAAAAATTAAAAAATTAAATTTTTTACAAAACTAAATTTACTAAATTTATACAAAATTAAAAGAAGGTAAAATATAAAATTAAAAAATAAAATTTTTTCAACAAACAGGGGATAAAAGACAATTATGATATAAAAACACTAAAGGAAATGAGGGAAGGAAAAAAAATGGATTAAATACAATATAAAAATAAATGAAAGGGTGGGTAAGGAAAAAGACAAAAGGCAGTAAACAAACAACTTTCTGAAAATCGCGGTGATCAGAGCAAAAACACACCCAACTCCCAACACTCTGATCACTGATATGAGCTGCTGGTCAGTGCTTACTCTTTCTGACATTCAGCTATGACATCACGGGTCCCATGTCACAATACTCTCTGACTGACATCATTGCTCAAGGTTTTAGCTAGCCATCCTCAAACATCCACATGTAACCACAAGCCTCTCTCCACAGCAAGCTGGAGGGCTACAAAATTTAGCAAATCTCCAGCTATACTACAGCTAAAATGCAAAAAATAAAAATGTAAATACCCAAATATAAGCTCCAATTAAATTTAAATATCAAGAAATAGACACCAAACCAGTGCCGTTTATAATTAAAAGCAATGTTCACATGCATCTCCTTCCATCCTACTTCTGGACCCCTTTTATAAAACCGCAGTAGTGATGCCGCACGAAGCCCATAAGAACTGAATGAGCTTTGGTGCATTTCCACGGCTCTCGGTATAAGGGGTCTTCTATTAAAATGTTCATGCTGCCAAGCTAGCCTTTACGTATTCACAGTGGCTTACAAATTGAGTAATATAAAATAACAATCATACCAGCTAACATCAAAATTCCTAGCTCACCCTCACTATAAGGTCACTTAAGAATGAACCACTAGACCCCGGAAGAAGCTGATTCTGGGAGACCGTAATGTCTCATAAGTTCAATAGACCCTGCATAGTTAACTTCCCCCCCCCCCCCCCATGCACTAATAAAACTGATTATCTCTTTACTTGTTTAATCATTGCAATCGCAAGCCAAATATCTTCTTGCTCCAATGCAATGATTATTGGTATGAGCTGCAGGTCAAAATTGACTCCCCCCAACTCTCCCGGGCCTCAGCCATGACCCATAGCCCCGCCCCCAGGCCCACCCCCATTATTTATTTATTTAGATTTCTATCCTGTTCTCCCGGGAGCTCAGAACAGGTAAGAATTGACATTCACAGTAAAGTTACAGGACAAAAAAATTATAGGCATTCGAAGAAGAGGCAAGTGAGGGGACGTAGAGAGAGAAGGGTAGAGGGAGCAAGACCCCAGCCCTGGCCCCACCCCCTCAAACTGTTCTTGGGAGGGAGGGCATCTGCGCATGTGTGGTGCCCTCCTGACACAGTCCCAAAGTTGCAGCACTGGATTTTTAAAATATGTTTTAAATAGTTCTCTTTTTAAGTACTGCTCTCAGATTTTGACATCTGCTGTTCTCTTTCTTATTTTCAGTATAACATTATTATTTTTTTTCCTTTTTGTCTCTTTATAGATTTTTATAAGACAGCCAAGGTATGTCCTCAGTGAAAACCCCCATAAGCCTAGGGGAAGAAGAGGGAACCAATAGGCAACCAGTAACAGAGAGACCTATCAGAGCAAAGGTGGTAGAGGTGACCAGGAAGTACAGCAGTGAGACCAAGGACTCAAGCTTAGGTGAGAGGAAAAGGGAGGCGGTCTTAGGAGAAAGACCACTAGAAACAAAGCAGGAGTGGCTGCAGTATGGATTAGACTACATTTCCCATAATGCTTTGCTCACACACTAGGGCAGGAAATGAGGGCCCAAAAGAGAGCAGAGCAGTCCAAGGGAATTTGATTGATATCCAAATAGGTTAAAACTATCAAGACTTGGCACGGAGTCCTAAAGTCTTCAGGAGTCCTAAAGTCTTATTTTACTAATATATGGACAAATATAAAGAAAACAAAATTAAAAACACATGAATAAATCAAATTCAATCACAGATAACCAAACGCATACCTTACAATGCTAGAAATCACCTAGTTAAGTCAGCAGAGGAATATTCATGCCAGAAATATTAGTATATCAAATCCCCCCTCCCCATATTTTCCTTTTTATCTCTAGCCCTTCTGCTTGGATCTGGGAGGAAATCCAGATCGCTGCCCCTCCCTTGTGAGGTTCCTTTTTCTTGGAAGCACAGATGATTCTGTAGTAATCTTTCTGCTGTCAGCCCTTCTCCTGAGATTAGTGTCCTGCATATAGAAGTACAGGGAGATGAGGACTACAGGCTCCTCTTCCACCCTCTCGATGGGGAACCAGCACCTCTCTGCCCCGCCACACCACACTCGTGCCATCCCTCCCCTCCCCTACCTCATACTTCTGTAGATCTTCACCAGCATGAGCAACTTTTCCTGCCTGTTGCTCGCGCCAGCATGGTTCCCCTCTGAATCGCTTCCGGGTCACGGGGCCAGGAAGTGATGTCAGAGGGAAACCCAACGCTGGTGTGAAGACATGCTGGAGAAGCCAATGTACTAGCGAAGATTTACAGAGATACGTGGGGGGAAGGGAGAGCGTAAGCGTAGAGTAGGGGGGTGGGGAAGGAGTGGTGGGGGAGTGGTGTGTGCTGTGGGACCGGGATCCTGGCGAGGCCTAGTAGCTCCACAGAATCCTAGTTTTGGCGCGAGCGTAAAGGTGGTGGAACACAGCTTGCCTGGTGTCTCCCATAAATTGCACACCAACATGGCCTGGTTTGTCCAAATATTACACTTTTATTGAACATCAATGAAAGTTCCAAACAAAAAGGTCAAAATTTGGCATCCATAAAAAAACCAAACATTCCAGTTTTCTCTGCTGCTTCTTTTCTCATACATGCAAGTTCTAATCCCAGCACCGGCTGTGCTTTCAGAAATAAGTTCAAAAGAATAATAACACAAAACCCAATTCATCCTATATGCCACCTTCTAGAACAGTTCATGCCTCTGGTAATGGTTTAGGATATAAGGCTTTTAACAGTACTAGCTCTAAAGCTGGTTTGGAGTAACCTTGAACAGCAGCTCCCCCTAATAGCAGGAGCAGAGAGGCCGGTTCTCCTACAGGTGTTGCCACTCTTTCCAATTATCTAAACTCAAGGCAAATTCTGCAGCTTCCAGCACAGGTTCAAAACTCCAAAAAGAAAAACCCGGCTTTCCATTCCATGGGGTGCTCTTCCCCCTGAGGCATAACATTGTTCTCCAGCCAGTCCATAATTCAGGATTTTCCATTTCCCAATCCTTGTGAGAACCTTCCTGTGCTGGCCATAAGTTAGCTGCTCTAGCTGACTTCCTTCTCAGCTTCCAGTCCCAGCTGCCTCTCCTCTCCTTCTGATGAGGGAAGCTCAGAAAAAGGGAGACTCGGCCAGCAACCACGCCCCCTAACAGCAGAGTCAGCTAAATTCTTAAAGAGCCCTGTCCTTCTAGTTCCTGCCTGAGCTTTGTGAACTTTTAAAGGGGCAGGCTCACTCTTGACATTGTGCACAGGATTTCCACTATACCCAGGATGTTTCTTCCACTTAGTCACTGGAACTTTAGTGATGTTTACAGGAGCTTTTCTATTGGCTTTATTAGGCCTAGCCGGATCCCTGTCACAGTGTGTGTGTGTGTGGGGGGGGGGGGGGGAAGGACCACCGCCCTGGGCACCTCTTACCCTTTCTATGCCACTGATTGAGAGTACAGCCCTTTTACACTGAAACTAAGAATTTTAAAATGCAGCCTCCCTAGAAAGTGAACAAAGAATAATATCGCAACTCAGTTAATACAATTCCAATAAATCAACAATCAATTATCACCACAATACAATCACAGTAAAGTACCTCCCAACACTCCCTCCCCCTTCCACCTCCACCCTACCCAATTCCAAAATATTACTAATAAATAGTGCTTCACTTTCTGATTACAAATGTAATGAGTTCACTACAAAACTGCCTGCTCTGACTGATAATTCCCAGGTCATCCAAAATTTACTGTTTTTTATAAGATGGGGAGGTCGCCCTATCTTCCATAATCATAAGAGCCTCCAAGGCCAAAATGAGGGTAGACTTTCTTCCAACCAATGTGGTAAAATACATTTTTGACCTATAATAAAGGATTTACGAAATAATTCCCTAACCCCTTTCTTAAAAATCCTGTCCCATTGAAGAAATAATACCATCTGGGGGAAGGAACCACAATTGTAGAAATAATTGATCCAAGAAAACCACATATAACATTCCAAAAATTCCAAATTCTGGGACATAACCAAAAAGCATGACCCAATGTATTATCCTTTTTTTAATTACATTTTAGGCATATTCTTCTCTCAACACAACCAAAATGTAAAGCCTGAACCTGAGAAACATAAAAGCTTTCATAACCATTCGAAATAGACTCTCTCTTTAATAAATGCTGGAAATTGATGAACTGTCTAATTGAAGAGCCTTTTCTATTATTACCTCACTAATTTCTACTCCAAATCCCTCAGTCCACTTATCTGCAAACCGTTTATAGCTCATATGTGGATATACAAAGTCAAGGGTCTTTTTAAAGTATGAAATTCAGGTTAGAGCTTCCAGATGTTCAAACAACGTTCCTAGGCTATATCCCACTCAAAATGTCAAACCTTCATTTTTCAGTGTGGTAATATAATGAACTAATTGTGCCTCACACCCAAATTAGTCAATAATACGTCCAATGAAAGTATATTGTTGTCTTCTCCTACAAAAGAAAATATATGTTCCAAGAAAGAATCTTCCCATCTGCGAATAGGGCCCTGTTCCATCCCAGGAGGAAAGGTGGAATTCCCCACTATTGGAAGAGAATCAGTATGCGGTCCCTTAATTTTCCAAACCGTCATCAAAGCAGTCCATATCATCCTCATACATTTCAATATCGGATGATCCCTATAATCAATAGGTCAATTACAAAGATGTGTTTGTAGAAGAATTGAAGGTTCAAAGGCCAAAAAAGAGAGCGTTCCGTCTCACACCATGTATATTCCCAAGTTCCTAGAAACCAATCTCTAAGATGTCGAAGGTAACAAGCCAAATTATACATATGAAGAGTGGGCACCCCCATCCCCGTCTTTTTCCAACTCCCCATCATATAATCCAATCTCAATTTAGGTTTCTTCCCCTTCCCAAAAAAATGTTGTAAAAAAGAAGCCAAAGCAACAAGTCACTCCCATGGGCCAATCAGAGCCTTAGCCCCTCCCTGAATACACCAGGAAGGGGATGGCCCATCATTTTGGTTTGGAGAGCCTGCCAGCTGGAGGGAGTAAGCATCCCTCAGAGGATGTTTCTCAGAGGTAAGGGGAGTGTCAGGGTAGATTGATCTTAGGTATCTGGCCAGAGTCTCAAGCCACTCCCAGTGTATCCAGAATGCACCAGGAAGGAGGTCAAAAACTCATAATGCACCAGGAAGGGGAAGGCTTGTTTTGGAGTGGCTGGCTGTTGGCCTGAGGATGTAAGCATCCCTCTGACTGGATTTTCTTCTCAGAGGTAAGGAGGGGGTAGGTGGTCAGGCTAGATGTAAGGATGCAGGGTGGGGGGTCTCCAGATTTAGGGGGTTATTGTGGGTGTGCAGGTTTGCTGAGTGTCAGTGGTTCCGGGAGGTGTTGGAGGATCTGGGGAGGGGTTAGCATGAGGGTGTGGATATCCCTCTTGCTGGTCTTCAATAGTGGGGTTTGGGGACAGGAGGTAGTGGGCATCCCTCCTGCCCGGCTGCTTCTGGAGGGCAAGGGTTTGAATATAGGAGGGAGTGGGCACCCCTCCTGCCAATTTTGGCGGGACTTGAGGTGGGGCCCTGCCACATCAGCTCAGCTGATCACAACAGGGATATTCCCTTGCCACGATCAGCTCAGCAGCCGCATCTGTTTGAAATGTAGTCAGTTTGCTGGCCTATATTTCAGGTGTCCTTTGCGGCCCTAAATGCCATCTAGTGGCATTTCTATCAAATTCTTTATCTTGATTTGGTACCTTTAGAGACCAGTAGAGCATTCTGGGATCTGCAGTCCTATTTCTACCCCAGAATCCCAAATTTCAGAGGCTCAGATTAAAAATCTCCCTGCTCTTCCCTTTCACATTACTGGCTTAAATTTTTAAAAAGACCAGAGGTCCATCTAAGTCCAACCAACTACTGATATCATGGAAACAGTTCTTTTCTACAAGAACTGACATGTAGGGTACAGAGACATTCTTACTAAGGAGCTTATCACCCCTCCCCCACTGTTGCCCTTCCACCAAGTGGCCGCTTAAGTTCGCCTACCGCTGCCTACAATCTCGATGCCCATTTGTAGAATAAATCCTTTAGTCCAGCGAGTTTCTAGTTTTTTTGTATCGTAGGAAAAATAGCTTACAAAAGAAACCTGGAAACTCGTTGGACTCATTCAATTTTCTATACCGTTCCCCCAGAAGAGCTCAGAACGGTTTAAATGAATTTATTCAGGTACTCAACCATTTTTCCCTGTCTATCCCAGCAGGCTCACAATCTATCTAACGTACCTGAGGTAATGAGAGGGATTAAGTGACTTGCCCAGGGTCACAAGGAGCAGCGTGGGTTTGAACCCACAACCCCAGGGTGCTGAGGTTGTAGCTTTAACCACTGCGTAACACTCTGTCTCTTTCCCTGTCAACTAAGTGTATAACCCTTGATGGAGACTATGTTGTTTAACTTGCTGTTTTACCAAACTTTTCAAACCACCCTCGTATATTTAACCACATTACAAGCCAATATTGAACTCTTTTGTGCTTGTTTGAAACTCTACATGTACCTTTCAGGTACACATATGTGAAATCCCCTGCCTCCAAGAGTGCCTCAGCTGTAGAGAAGGTGGGAGATTCTTTAGGGAGTCATTGACTACGTATGTAGATAGAAAAACTGTGTGGCACGAGTTAGAAGGCCCTGACCAGTTTAGTTGGAGGGAAGATCAAATAAAAGGCAGGACAGGAGAAGAAGCAGGGTTTCTGGTTATCCTGCCCTCCCGTAAGAGCCCCCAGTACTGAGGGAGACTCTTGGAAGTGTGATCAGCTCATGTGATGAAAGTCCGAGTGAGTTTGCCAGTGAGCAGAAGGCTGTTTCAGCTTGGCGAGGAAAAAAGGGTGGCCTTGTGCTGAGGGCAGAGAATGAGATTGGGTGCTTACTGAGCATTAATGCAAAGGGACCCTTCACATGAGGGTTGATACCAAGAGGGGACAAAGATTGTTAGTGTGAATACCCACCTCTGTGGGGCGGGTAAAGGACTTTGTTTATGGTGGAGCCCCAGTGGAGTGTTACAGCTTGGCAGGAAGAGGGTGAGACCCAGAACAGTTCACCGCTAAAATTGAAAGAATTGGTGTGAAAAAGTTGGGAAACACAATGAAGACACGATAGAATTGACTGTATCATGAAAGCTTTTACCAATTTACGTATTCTAGAACCAAGATGTAAATAGTTACCAGTTGGACCTACAAGTCACCTATTCAGTAAAGGTGTTTCAGCTGTTTCACCTGTTTCTGCTTCAATTATTCCATTTGAGTGACAGAGTGGTGGGAATGATTGAACCTAAAGGAAAGGTGTCGTTCAGCCTACCAGGCTGGTCCCAGCCTTTGCCCAGCTCAAACTTTGATTTTCTTTTGCTAGCCCTGGTCGCAGGTGCCTGACCCAAAGAGCTAGCTGGCGTTCCAAAACTGAGAGTGAGACCAGGGTTACACGTATTATTGAGACAAGGCTGGATTTAAAATTTGAACATGCTGCCTCTGTCACCACCATCTTCCCCCCTCCCCATACACACATTCAGGTCTTTCTGTTACCTTGCTGAACGGACACGTATCAGTATTATGTACCTTGATAGTTTTCCTTAGGCTGTATGTTTTGAAGCTGTAAGAAAACCAGACCCTGTTTGTTTTCCTTCTCTGATGTTTGATAAGATGTGTGTTATCTTGTTGTAAAGTGACTTCAATTGTTTTTATAAGCCGTATTTGCAAACAGCTTTAGTTAAGAGGCTTTGCTGGCCAAGGCTCTTCTGACCTTTTGGACTCCAGTCTTGAGATAGAAAAAATGCTGATTTCTTTAAAGTTTCATGTGACCTATGTCCATATATGGTTTGCATTTACGTCACATGCTGACACATGCTGACAACTCTGATTCATTTAGAATGATATAAAAAAGATGTAAAGCTCACAATAAATTGGACATGTTTTGAAGGATGAGGAAAGGAAAGTCTGCTATTGTGGTGGGAGACTCGATCTTGAGAGAGGTAGATAGTCACGTAGCTGGAGGAAGGGAGGACCGGCTAGTGACTTGTCTCCCAGGGGCCAAGACACGAGACATCACTGATAGGATCGAGAGGATCCTGGACGGAGCAGAGACAGAGGAGACTGCGGTGATAATCCACGTCGGAACGAATGATGTGAGCCGGAGGAACTTCAGCATGGCCACACTGACTGACTAGTTCAGGGTCCTGGGACGAAAGCTGAAGCGGAGTACCCGGAGGATAGCATTCTCAGAGATCCTGCCTGTACCGAGAGCAGATGCAAAGAGGCAGGCAGACCTCCAGGCTGTGAATGCATGGATGAGGAGATGGTGCCAGGAGGAGGGCTTCCACTTTGTGAGGAACTGGACGTCCTTCTGGGGAAAGAGCAAGCTCTACCGGCGGGATGGCCTGCACCTGAGCACAGCGGGAACTAGACTACTGGCAGCCAATGTGAGGAAGGAGATCGAGAGGGCTTTAAACTGAGGAGAGGGGGAAAGCCGACAGCTGATCTAATGTTGACGCTTCGGACAACAGTATCCAGAACAGATGCTGAACGTGCTGACTGCAAGGAGGAAGTAGAGGGACCGGTGGATCTTATGATCAGACAGCGAGGGAAACATCAGGTAAAGGGAGCTTGCTGGGAGGAGACTAAGGGGCATGGAGACACAGGGGGACTGGGTGGCATGAGGGCGAAAGCTGAGGGCAATATAGGGGTGCCACAAGGTGAGGGGGATCAAACAGAGGCTCAAGGGATGATAGCCCAGGAGGGGGCTGGTAGGGCTAGAAAACCCAGAGGAAAAGCGGGGAAGTGGGGTGGCGGGAATGTGGGGAAGCCGAAAGCTACGAGGGTAAAGGCTGAGGGCAAAGCAGAAGCACAGGGAACAGGAGAACTGCCCGGAATTCAAGGGGAGGCGGCCCAGGTAAATGCGGAGGTGGAGGGAAAACGACGGGACCTGCGGTGCTTATACGCAAATGCAAGAAGCCTCATGGCCAAGATGGGTGAACTAGAAGTCGTGGCCAAGGGGGAGGACCTGGATATAATTGGAATTACAGAAACCTGGTGGACAGAGGAAAATCAATGGGATGTGGCGCTGCCGGGCTACAAGCTCTACAGGAGGGACAGGACCCACAAGAAAGGGGGAGGCATAGCACTATATATAAAGGACTCTATCTACTCGGTCGGAATGGATATGGCAACGAAGGCAGAGGGGCTGGAATCGCTATGGGTCAAATTGCCGGGAAACAAGGGTGCAGGCATAAAACTGGGGCTGTACTATCGCCCACCTGGTACGCCAGAAGGAGTCGGACACGACTTGGAAGCTGAACTGAGACAGGAATGCAGGACTGGAAGTGTAACAGTGATGGGGGACTTCAGCTACCCGGGGATAGACTGGAGTACGGGTCACTCCAACTGCACTAGGGAAACAGGATTTGTAGAAGCTGTGAGGGACTGCTTCATGGAGCAACTAGTCACGGAACCAACGCGAGGGGGTGCTACTCTTGACCTCATCCTAAACGGATTAGGGGGGCCTGCAAGAGGGGTAGAAGTGGGAGGACCACTAGGCAACAGTGACCACAACGCGATCAGATTCACATTAGAAAGGGGGACACCCATAGTAAGGAGGACCGCATCAACTGCGCTCAACTTCAGGAAAGGGAACTATGTTGCTATGAGGGAAATGGTGGGGAGGAGGCTCAGAAACATCTTTAAGATGGAGACTGTAGGAAGCACCTGGACCCTATTCAGGGACACCATGCAGGAAGCACAAAAAATGTACGTCCCCAGTTTCAGGAAAGGCTGCAAGAACAAGCGGTCAAAGGACCCGGTTTGGATGTCAACTGAAGCAAAGAGGGCAATAAATGACAAAAAAGTATCCTTCCGGAGATGGAAAAAGGACCCAACGGAGGAAAATCACCAGACGCACAGGAAATGCCAAAAGGAATGCCACCGAGAGGTTAGAAAAGCAAAAGGGAAATACGAAGAGGGGCTGGCCAGGGAGGCGAAAAACTTCAAAGCATTCTTCAGTTACGTAAAGGGGAAGCGACCAGCGAGAGAGGAGGTGGGGCCATTGGACGATGGGGATAGGACGGGAGTGATAAAGGAGGATAAAGAGGTAGCTGAGAGGTTGAACACGTTCTTCTCGTCGGTCTTCACGAGAGAAGACACATCTAATATACCAGACTCAGAGGAGCTCATGACTGGGGAACAGGCTGAAAAATTGGAGCACATAGAGGTAAGTAAGGAGGATGTCCTCAAACAGATAGACAGGTTAAAATGCGTCAAATCACCGGGCCCGGATGGGATCCACCCAAGGGTTCTGAAGGAACTAAGACAAGAAATAGCGGGCACAATCCAGCATGTTTGCAACCTATCCTTGAAAACTGGAGAGGTACCAGAGGATTGGAAATTGGCGAATGTCACATTATCTTCAAGAAGGGATCGAGGGGTGACCCCGGGAACTACAGGCCGGTGAGCCTGACTTCAATTATAGGGAAGATGGTGGAAGCTATGATCAAGGACGGCATTTGCGAGCACATCGAGAGAAATTACCTACTGAGAACAAGCCAACACGGATTCTGTAAGGGAAGGTCATGCTTAACGAACCTTCTGTACTTCTTTGAGGGAATAAGCAGTCGGGTGGACAATGGGGAACCCATAGACATCATATACCTCGATTTTCAAAAGGCTTTCGACAAGGTGCTTGAAAGGCTGCTTAGGAAGCTGTGGAACCACGGGGTGGGAGGGGATGTGCACAGATGGATCAAGCACTGGTTGTCGGGTAGACTGCAGAGGGTCGGAGTAAAGGGCCAATATTCTGACTGCGGGGAGTCACGAGCGGTGTGCCACAGGGATCGGTGCTGGGGCCGTTACTCTTCAACATATTTATCAATGACCTGGAAAAGGAGGCAAAGTGCGAGGTTATAAAATTTGCAGACGATACCAAACTGTGCGGCAGAGTTAGGTCCAGGGAGGAGTGTGAGGACCTACAAAGGGACCTGGACAAGCTGGAAGACTGGGCAAACAAATGGCAAATTTGCTTTAACGTGGAAAAATGCAAGGTCATGCATATAGGGAAAAAGAACCCGTTGTTCAACTACAAATTGGGGAGGGGCATTGTTGGGAGACAGCAGACTTGAGAGAGACTTGGGTGTGCTGGTGGATGCATCACTGAAGCCATCTGCACAGTGCGCAGCAGCCTCGAAAAAAGCCAACAGGATGCTGGGCATCATAAAGAGGGGCATAACAACCAGGACGCAGGAAGTCATCATGCCATTTAATCGAGCAATGGTGCGTCCACATCTGGAATACTGCGTTCAGTATTGGTCACCGTACCTCAAGAAGGACATGGCAGTACTTGAGAGAGTCCAAAAGAGAGCAACGAAACTGGTAAGAGGGCTGGAACACTGCCCATACACCGAGAGGTTGGATAGGCTGGGGCTCTTCTCTCTGGAAAAAAGGAGGCTCAGGGGAGATATGATAGAGACCTTCAAGATCATGAGGGGCATAGAGAGGGTGGATAGAGACAGATTCTTCAGACTGAAGGGGACAACAGGTACGAGGGGGCATTCAGAGAAACTGAAGGGAGATAGGTTCAAAACAAATGTAAGGAAGTTTTTTTTCACCCAAAGGGTCGTGGACACTTGGAATGCGCTACCGGAGGAAGTGATCAGGCAGAGTACGGTACAGGGATTCAAACAGGGATTGGACGGATTCCTGAGGGATAAAGGGATCGTGGGATACTGAGAGAGGTATCCAGGTAAAAAGTATAGAAACCCAACCAGGTCGTGCATGTGCAAGACCGGAGGGTTAGGACTTCGATGGGAAGATAGGATTTAAATGGGAAACCAAGGTGGCAAGGGGCCCCTTCTGGTGATTCAGACAGATGACCTGTTTGGGCCGTCGCGGGAGCGGGACCTATGGTCTGACCCGGCGGAGGCACTGCTTATGTTCTTATGTTCTTATTTCTGGTCTTTGAGATATGTCCCCAGGTACCTGGCTTCCAAATGACAGAGACAGAGAAAGTATGGGGCAGGAATTGGGACCTAATCCTTTTCAGTTGGGGGCACGCCCGGGATGGGCAGATGATATCACCAATATTTTGTGAGTATTTCTAAATTTTTTCTGTTCTTTAATACTCACGGGTATTGGTGACCTGTACCCACCCTTTATTTTAAGTTCAAGCTTTGGGTTCTATTATGGTGTTTTTGGGGAAAAATCTCGGGGTACTTTCGGTAAGCGCCCCTCGTGAATATAAGCAGCTGCCATTCTTTCGGGAAGAATGAAATTATTTATAAGAACCCCCTTGCCCACTCTGTCATTTGTGAGGTTAAAAAACTTTTATAGAGTATAAGATTTTATTGTCTCTTATTACTTTACCTCGCTTATAAGGTAAGATAAGCAAATATTTTTGCATTGTTATATTGTTTTTGTAATGAGTCATAATGGCACTTCGGATTCTCCCCCTCCTAGACAGATGAGACTTGTACGGCTGTGTGTGTATGACATTCTTCCTTCAGCTCACATCTCTCTGTGTCACCAATCCTTTCCCGTATATGTTTGCACTGAGGTAGGACATGCTGGTATGTGGAATGAATTGCAAGCGCTGTTTGAATCAGTCTAAGATCTTTCCTTCGCAGCTTGTACACAAGCACTATTTCTTGTCTTCCTTTTGAACATACAATAGTTTGATCCTGATTTATTCTGTGCGTTTCTTCTACGGCTGCTTCCTTTGTGTTCTGTGCTGGCAAAATTTTGTTTTGTTTTTAGAAGATTAGCCAGTTGTGCATTTTCTCTGTGCTTATTTGGATATCTAGTTACTGACCTTAAGGAATGCGATTCTGGTTTTCTCTTTCTGACTGAAAGCCATATTTTTCTATTTGGCAGTTTGAATTCTATAAAGTACAAATGCACTTTGACTGCCAGACGCTGTTCTTTGCTTTCATTATCAGGGTCCTTGCATGAATGCTTTTGCCGCCCCTTCCAGACTTCCCGGTTTTGGGCTTTCACTGATAATGTTGTATTTCATTAGTGCTTCTTTGAAGTTACTCATTCTTGTTTTTATCAAGCAGTACGGTGAGATTCCACTGCTTGTCATTTTTCTTTCCTCCGGCATTATCAAAAACACTATCAATCCTGTTGTCAAAGCTGATGGCATCCCCCGCTTCGTCCCAGACTTTCATTGCACCCATTGTCCTTGAGGTTTTTTCCTTTCTCTCCTCCATTCCATCGGCAGCCCATTTTTTTTCTGTTATTGTCCTAAAGAATGTTTTTTTTAGTCCCTGTTGGTGAGGCTTTTCAGCCCCTTTTTGCCTTCACCTTTACATTACATTACATTAATGACTTCTATTCCGCCTGTACCTTGCAGTTCTAAGCGGATTACAACAAAAAGATAACTGGACATTTCCAGGAATAGGAATACAATTAACGGCGTTGGGCCTAATACATCTAAACGATAGCTGGACGTTTTCAGGAAGAGGAATACAGTTAAAGGCGTTAGGTCTAAATCACATTTTGAAGGGAGGATCCTAAGAAGGGGAGAGAGGGGAGAAGAGTGGGGTTAGGAAATTAGGATAAATTTCTTGAATAGTATGGTTTTGATTTCTTTTCGAAAAGCTTTGAGGTCAGTTGAAGCTGTCAGTAGGTTGGTGATGGAGGGGTCCAATTTAGCTGCATGTGTTGCTAGTAGGTTGTCGTACATCTTTTTGCGCTTAGTTCCTTTATAAGGGGGGTAGGAGAAAGGGGACTGGGTTCTCCTTTGTCTGGAATAGAGGTTCCTATTTAGGCGGTTGTTTAAGTGAGAGGGTGCCGTTCCGTTTAATGTTTTGAATAATATGCAATATAGCTTAAATTGGATGCGGGCTTGTATTGGAAGCCAGTGTGAATCTAGCTTCCAATTTAAGCAACAGTATACCTGATGTGGAATGCCCCAGGGCTATGTTGACTCCCCTGTTCTCCATTGTCCTCCGGGCTATTCTACAGTCATGCACTGCCCCTCATGGTTCTGTCCTCATTCTGTACCTCTTTTTGTGTTCCATAATTCAGGAGACCTGTCAGGCTGATAGTTTGCACCTTTTACAATGGTTGTCTGTGTGTGGTCACAAGGTGTCACGAAATAAACTGCACTGGTGTAAATCTGAAGTGAAATACCTGGGTTTTGTCCTGTCTCATGGTCAGAGGAAAATCTGCACTTTCCGCATTGCTGCTGTTCTGGGTCTGCCCTGCCCAGCTACCAAGAAAGACATGCTTACTTTTCTTGATATGATTGGTCACTGCCGCCAATGGATCTCTGATTGTTCCTTCTATGACCAGATTCTGAGATAGACCCTGTTTCTGAAATGACTGCTCTTATCAGATGGACTCATGAAATGTTGGAAATTTGAGATGTGCTTTGGTTTCTAGCCCAGGTCTGGGTTTTCCTGCTTATGCCCATATGTTTTATCTCTTTGTTTGGGACCATTGTAACACCATGAAGGGAGAACATGGTGGTAAGTTACGCTCTGTTGCCTTTTTTTTTTATAGTCACTCCTGTTCAAGTTCCCTGGCTGCATGTGCTATGGTAGTAGAGATGGTTACTCCTCTGACCCTTGGTCACCCCATTACCCTTCACACTTTTCACGATGTCCAAGCACTTCTTTTAAATGAGCTCCTGGGTCTCAAGGGTGAATAGGATTCTCTTCCTCTCTTTTTTCACAGCTTCAGTCCTTTGTTACCCCCTTCTGAACTTGATGCCTGGCGTTTGGCAGGTGCCCAAAGCCACACTTTTGGATGGACTTTGGTGCAAAGAGGGGAAACCCTGCATACCAGCTGCTAGCTCTCCCTTATTCATTGCCCAATATCATGGTATTGGTTATCATAGTGCTCGCTCGACATTTTAACTTCTTGCTAGTGATATTTTCATTCTTGACCTTTTGCTCCTTGATACAGATATATATAGCTCGATAATTACAGCTGGCACGTTTGTGACTTGAAAACAAATTGGAAAACACAATTCCTTTCTATTGTTTTAGCTGAAATTAGGATGTGGCTAATTTAAATGTTTTTTACATAGCCATCCCAGATCAGTTTTGGCACAGATATTTCTAATGTTTTCCAAGGGTCCTCTTTATCACTGCAGAGATAGAGACGCTGCAAAGAGACATTAGCTTTATGCCTTTTTCCAAATATGAGATGGTTATGATATACATTATTGTTTCTTTGTTTTGGTTTTTTATATTAATGTGTTTATTTGCAGAGTTAAATTCAGCCCTGCACACTTGACAGATGGAGTAATAGCTCCACGCTTAAAACTTTATGTTTTGTCTGTGTCATGTCTACTTGTTTTAGTTTAGTTGGTACCCCTGGATACATAACATTGGCCATTTCTAGAGCTCTTTTTCCACTTCTTACTAGTCTAACTGCGCAATGGTCTTTTACTTATAGCTTTTATATTCTGAATATAGTTTAGTTAGGGGTTATATGTTTAAGAAAAAGCTTTACTTTATACAGCGTTTATTTCGTGGTGTTCCCTACATATGATCCACTCGGTATACATTTCTGAATACATTCAGTACATCAGTATGGTCTCTCTGAAGTGCCATAATATTATATGTATACTCTTGCACTAAATTATATAAGAATGAAGAACTAAACATGTAACCACATCAACTGAGAGAATTTTTCCAACAGTTTTGCTAAACTTCATTCAATTAATTATAGAATAAATATTCACTGGTCCTCAGCGGGCCACCATGCACTCGAATACTCTCATTGTGAATGGCTTTACGCTCCCACTCGTCATAGGAACCAGCCCGACTTTGATTTTTGCATAGAAAATATAGTGATACTTAAATATACGTTAAAAGTACTTAGCTTCAAGTGAAGTAGTGTAGGGAGAATGTTTTCTTAACATCAACATGTTTCGCCCGTTAGCGTTGATGGGCTTTATCAAGATTGCTACTCCCTAAAATATAAAACACGAAACCTAAGTTTCCACAGTATCATATACCTACTAAACTTACAGCACAATTAAGCTAACTACAAGAAAGCTTATCCCAATATTACCCCTCTCACCTTTCAATAACTTTCAAGCCGCCATTGCATACAAGTGAAGTGTAGTTAGCTTAATTGTGCTGTAAGTTTAGTAGGTATATGATACTGTGGAAACTTAGGTTTCGT
Source organism: Geotrypetes seraphini (assembly GCF_902459505.1). Taxonomy (NCBI): domain Eukaryota; kingdom Metazoa; phylum Chordata; class Amphibia; order Gymnophiona; family Dermophiidae; genus Geotrypetes; species Geotrypetes seraphini. The sequence continues at coordinate 116,897,323 of NC_047084.1, forward strand.
GTTTTATATTTTAGGGAGTAGCAATCTTGATAAAGCCCATCAACGCTAACGGGCGAAACATGTTGATGTTAAGAAAACATTCTCCCTACACTACTTCACTTGAAGCTAAGTACTTTTAACGTATATTTAAGTATCACTATATATTGTCTCTCTTTTGCCATAGCTATATCAAGTAAATGTACTGGTATCTCACATGTTGCCACATTCAGTACAGGCAACATGGTTTCTCTCTCGTTTTCTATCTCTTATTTGGATCACATTGGAGTACAGCTGCTGAATGATATTTGGAATGCTTTTCAAGCATCTCTTTCTGTATGCACAGACATCTGGCTGCTCTCCCTTTGAGATTCTCACGGGATGACCTTTCCCCGCCCCATGGGTAGACAAACCCTCAATAGTTGAGAGTAGTGATCTTCCCTTGATACAGGAGGAATACGTCCAAAAGCTCAATAAATATTAGGGCTTGTTCAAAAAAATGTGTCTTGCACTTCTTTTTTCTCTCCACAGATTCCTACCCATTTTTTCCAGCCTGGTGATTGTCCAGAAGCTTTCCAAGGATCGGAAGCAGACGGATTTCCCCTTTGGCCTTCCAACTACTGTGATCGCTGTGACCAGGCCCGCTGCACTCACTGAGAAGTTTCCTGTTTGGATCCACGCAAGTCGCTTGAAGAGGGTTAACCTAAAACCCCAGAAGCAAGTCTTCCCTGTGCAGATTTCACCTCCTCCAGTGGAACAACATGATGATCTCATTGCAGCATTCTACCAACTTTATCATTCTCTTACTGGCAACGCTGCTGCTAGTTTTTCTCCCTGTATGGATCATTTCTAACTGGGTCTACAGGGATGATGTGTTCTGGGTCCACGACACTTTCTGCCCATACCCATCTGTAAATGACACTCCTGCTGTAAACAGCACCCCCGGCACCTCTTTGCGAACACGACGTCAAGCTGGACTACTCCCTCGCAAAGGCTGTCCTTCAATTGGAATCCAGAAAGACAGACAGTATGCTACCCTTTGGTATAATTCCAGCAGTGTGCAAGTTGCCACCTTCTCTTTTGAGTATTGTGACATTGTGGACTGTTCATCAATTGATATACCAAGGCTGTGCCATTGGTCATAAGAACATAAGAAATGCCTTCACCGGATCAGACAGAGGTCCATCAAGTCCGGCGATCCGCTCTCGTGGTGGCCCGTTTAGGTTCTCTATTATGAAAACCTAAAATTACCATATCCCTCAATATGATTTGCAAGAAGGTGTATATCCAACTTGTGCTTGAAACCCCGAAGAGTAGTCTCTGCCACAAAATCCTCAGGAAGAGAATTCCAAGCGCCCACCACTCGTTGTGAGAAACAGAACTTCCTGGCGTTCGTCCTGAACCTGCTGCCACCCAGTTTCAGTCTATGACCTCTTGTCCGTGTCACATCTGAAAATGTTAGTAATGTAGCTTCTTGATCTATTTCATCCAGTCCTTTTAATATTTTAAAAGTCTCTATCAAATCGCCTCTCAGTCTTCTCCTCTCAAGTGTGAACAGTCCCAGTTTCCTGAGGCGTTCTTCATAGCTCAAATTTTTCATTCCTTTGACTAGTTTCGTGGCTCTCCTTTGCACCTTCTCCAGCAGAGTTATGTCCTTTTTAAGGTAAGGAGACCAGTGTTGGACACAGTATTCTAAGTGTGGTCTGACCATTGCTCTATAAAGTGGCATTATGACTTCTTCCGATCTACTCGTGATCCCTTTCTTAATCATGCCCAACATCCTGTTTGCCCTCTTCGCTGCCGCCGCACATTGCACCGATGGCTTCAGGGTTCTGTCAATCAGTACCCCCAAATCCCTTTCCTGTTCGCATTTTGCTAATGTTACCCCAAACATTCTATACTCATGTTCTTTATTCTTTTTGCCTAGATGCATCACCTTACATTTATTTATGTTAAATTTCATCTGCCACTTAGTCACCCATGTTTCCAGCTGTCTCAGATCCTTCTGAAGCTCCTCGCAGTCCCTTTGAGAGCCAACTGCCCGACATAATTTTGTATCATCGGCGAACTATATAATATATTACATGTTGTTTCCTCCTCAAGATCGTTTATAAAAATGTTGAACAAAATAGGCCCAAGAACCGAGCCCTGGGGCACTCCACTAGTCACTTTCACCCAGTCCGAGAATTTCCCTTTTATGCTAACCCTCTGCATTCTGTTCTCTAGCCATTTACCGATCCATCTATGCACTTCTCCTCCTATTCCGTGGCTTAGTAATTTCTTCATAAGCTTTGCATGTGGGACCTTGTCAAACGCTTTCTGGAAGTCCAAGTAAACTATGTCTACTGGATCTCCAGTATCCATATGTTTGTTCACTTTCTCAAAGAATTGTAGCAAATTTGTCAAACAAGACTTCCCTTTCCTGAAGCCGTGTTGACTAGCCCTTATTAGATTGTGATCCTCCAAGTGTTGCACAATGCTGTCTTTAATAAGTGTTTCAATTATCTTCCCAGGAACCGATATGAGGCTCACAGGTCGGTAGTTTCCTGGATCACCTCTTGATCCTTTTTTGAAAATCGGGATGACATTTGCTGTTCTCCAGTCTTCTGGTATTTGCCCTGTTCTAATTGACATGTTAGCTACGGTTTGTAATAGTTCACCAATTTCCACCTTAAGTTCCTTTAATACTCTCAGGTGAATTCCGTCTGGTCCGGGGGATTTGTCGTTTTTTAGTTTGTCAATCTGAACGTATATCATGTCCAACGTCACATTTACTGTTTCGAGGTTGTCCTCTATGCCTCCGGTTAATATCCTCCCTGTGTCTGCCACTGATGAAATGTCCTCATTTGTGAAGACCGAAGCAAAGAATGAATTTAACTTATCGGCAACCTGTTTGTCATCTTTAATTGACCCCTTAATTTCGTGGTCGTCTAGAGGCCCCACTGTCTCTCTTGCTGGTTTCTTTCCTTTTATATATCTAAAAAAGGGCTTGAAGTTTTTGGTTTCTAGTGCTATCCTTTCTTCATAGACTTTTTTGGCGTTTCTTACCACTCTGTGACAGTTTTTTTGGTCGTTTTTGTGACAGTTCCAGGCCTCCATTGTTTTTTCCTTTTTCCATTTTTTAAACGAGTTTCTCTTCTCCCTCACTGCCTCTTTCACCTCTCTGGATAACCAAGCTGGTTCACCTTTGTTCTTTTTGCGCTTTCCTTTGGATAACCTCGGAATGTGTAGATTCTGTGCTTCTATGATGGTGTTTTTCAGTAGAGACCATGCTTGATCGACTGTTTGGTATTCCACTTTGCCCTTCTTGAGCCGTTTTCTAACCATGGTTCTCATGCTGTCGTAGTTCCCCTTTTTGAAGTTAAAGGCCGCGGATTTAGTCTTGATTGGTTTCCCCATTCCGATGCCATTGTCCCTAGCGGAGTCTTAACCTCTACATCCGCTGTCCTTCCAGTAATGCCTTTTATGACCAAGTCCAGGATCGCAGTTCCTCTTGTCGGTTCTACTACCATTTGTTCAAGGAAGCAATCTCCTATCATTTCCAAGAATTTTATCTCTCTTCCGCAGTTAGATGTTCCCAATTCCCAGTTTACTCCTGGGTAGTTGAAGTCTCCCATAATTGACACATTTCCTGATTTACAATTACTAATAATTTCCTCCATCATTTCGTTGTCTGTTTCCTCAGTCTGACCCGGGGGTCGATAATAGAGGCCAATATGTATGTCTGCTTCTTTTTGTCCCGGAATCATTATCCAGAGTGACTCTAGTTTACCATTTTCTTCTGTGTCTCCTTTTCTAACTGACTCTATTTCATCCTGGACATAGAGAGCAATACCTCCCCCTTTTTGCCCAATCCATCTCTTCTGTATAGTTTATATCCTTTCAATGCTGTGTCCCATTCATTTTCCTCATTCCACCATGTTTCTGTTATTCCTATGATATCCAGTTGTTTCCTATTTGCTAATTCTTCCAGCTCGCCCATTTTGTTTCCTAAGCTTCTGGCATTCGTGTACATACATTTAAGTTCTGTTCGTGCCAATTTACTGAATTTAGTGGTCCTCACATCCTTTTTTGTATCCCTTTGATCTTTTTCATTGCCTCTTGTGTCATTATGATCTTGCCCCAATTTTGTGTTTGAGATTACCTCCTCCTGGTATCCTGATGTCCGTGCCATCGACCGGTTGTCGACTGTCGGCTCTCCCCTGTTTTTTAGTTTAAAGCCTTCTCAATGGCCTTCTTAAAGTTCTCCGCCAGGACTCTCACTCCCTCTTTGGCGAGGTGTAGTCCGTCCTTTCTATATAACCTGCTTTTACCCCAGAATGCCATCCAGTTTCGCACGAATTCGAAGCCTTCATCATCGCACCAATGCCTCATCCAGGTGTTCACAACTTTCAGTTCGTCTTGTCTCTTTGCGTCCGCTCTTGGTACCGGAAGGATTTCCGAGAAAGCCACCTTCACCTCCCTGACCTTGAGCTGCCTTCCAAGTGAGCGGAGCTGGTCCTTCAATTTTTCCCTATTGTACTTCCTCCCGCAAACATCGTTGGTACCCACGTGAATGAGCACTGCAGTATCCTTTCCTCCTGCTCCATTTATGATTCTGGTGATCCTGCTAGCCACATCCTTTATTCTTGCTCCAGGCAGACAGGTGACCATCCTATCCTCCCTTCCTCCCGCAATGTGGCTATCCACATTTCTTAGTATGGAATCTCTGACTATTATCCCAATCTGCTTTAGTTGGAGGTTCCTCGGGGGTCTTAAGTCTGTATCCTCGTTGCAAGCGCAGATTACTATGTTCTGTGTCCCATCCTCAGTTGGTGTATCGTCTCTGCTGGTTGGATTGGTGTCTCCTTCTGCATCCATTGTTCCATCCTCTTGAGTTGTTTGGTAGCTGATCTCCAGCCCCGGGGTCTCCACAATCTGTTGGTGAGCATCTTCGATGTACCTCTCCAATTCTTCAATCTCTTCACTAGTGCTGGACTCCACAATCAACTTCTCTTGCGTGCGGTTTTCCACTTTATTGCTGAGAAGTTCTTCTAGTTCCTTCACCGTTCCCTCCAGCAACCAAACTTGCTGTTTCAGGCTTTCCAGCTCCCTGCACCGATTGCAAAAGTATGCCTCCGTCCCTGAGGGGAGGTACTCATACATACTGCACCCGGTGCAGAAGACTGGAAAGCACATCTTGTGGCATCTGTGGGTGCTCATAACCAAACTGTCAGAGCTTTTCTGACGGATTAATAAGATGAAGGATTAATAGTTCGTTAACCTTGATTCCTGGGTCTTTCTTAAGGCGTCTTCGCAAAGGCGCTCTCACTAAGGCGAGCGCCTTTGCCGCTCGCCTTCGCCGCACGCCGAACGGCTGTGCGCCGTTGGCCCTCCCCCTTTTAAGGGGGAGCCGAGTCGCGTTGGTAGTGACGCTCTGTGGGGTGGGCGGAGCTACCTCACGCCTCCCCCACGCCGCCCGATGTCAGTCTCAGCCCTCTCTTCCCGCAAAGTCTCCCAGAGCAAAGAACAGAAAACAATTGCAGTAAACTGCTTTCACTCACTGTCGAATCTTCTCCGGTGGTCCTCAGAGATTCCTAAAAAAAACTAAAGACATATATATATATATATATGTGTTACTGACTCACATTGGGGGGATAAGTGTGCATTTTGGGGAGCGGTAGGGTGGAATATTGATACTGACTGGGTTTATAAATCAGAAAGTACTCTGATAAAAAGTGGACCAAAATGGTAAATCACTGCTTACTTGTATGACCCTTCATAAGGTTGGAAACTGTTATAGGAAAAGTGTTCCTGCACAAATTATTAAGCTTTCTCTTACTATTGACAACCCTAGACCTACTGATGAAGGTATGTACTTTATGGCCATGTGGTTTAAGGGTGGGTCTAGCTATCCGATCCATCAGTTTTCTTATGGGATCTATCTACCTCCTCTAATTTTACCTATCCCCTTTGTGCACTGTGGTGTTCTAAATACCTTTTGTTATCTGGACAGAAAAAGCTTGATATTGCCGTTACTATCTATAAGGGTAATTACACATGTCATGTTTCTAATCTGACACAGGGTAGTTTTGTAGGTAATTTACCCCCAGGTTATTGTTCTGTCTTGGCTCATAGGTATGCCCCATTTTTGCAGCATCAGATTTTCACCCTAGGTGATACTTTCTGGCTCTATGGAGACTTTTGGCTCCCTGTTAAGCTACCCAGCCAGTGGATAGGACAGTGCACTTTAGCTAAGGTTATCATCTCCTGCATATTTTTCTGAAAGGCATCCTTCCTATTCACATGGTTTTTTCCTCTTTTCTGTCTCGACATAAATCTGATCTCCTTGGTTGTTTTGATCCACATGGATACATATATGCTATAGGGGTCCCAAGAGGGGTCCCAGATGAATTTAAGGCCCGAGCTCAGGTTAAGGCTGGGTTTGAGTCCCTTATTCCCTTTATTACTATTAATAAGAATGTTGATCGGATTAATTAAATTTATTTTAATCAGCAACGCTTTGTGAACTACGCTAGGGATGCCTTGCAAGGTATTGCTGATCAATTAGGCTCCACTTCTCAGATGGTTTTCAAAATCGTATGGCCCTAGATATGATTCTGAGAATTCTGTAAAATTCTTCCCAGTACTTTCTGGTGTTGTACTTTTATTCCTGACAATATAGGTCCTACTATGGACATTCAGAAATTAGCAGACCTCTTTGCTGAGCTCAAATGTAACTCTGATTTATCTAATTCTTGGGATCAGCACTTTAGTTGAATGCAGGGTTGGGTAAAAGACCTTTTTATTGTTATAATCTCTATTATTATCTGCACTCTTGTCTTGACTGCTCATGTACTGTGTTATTCGTATTACAGCTCCTAAAACCTCTCCTAGAGAGACATATCTAGAGTATCACTCCCTTTCAGCTCATGCTGTGCATTTATGATGTCATTTTCATGATGTAAGAGGGGATTGAAGGGACACGTCTTATAGTTTTCCATAGAGTGTTTTGAAGCTGTAAGAAAACCAGACCCTGTTTGTTTTTCCTTCTCTGATGTTTGATAAGATGTGTGTTATCTTGTTGTGAAGTGACTTCAATTGTTTTCATAAAGCCATATTTGCAAACAGCTTTAGATAAGCTCTGCTGACCACAGCACCCTCTGTGGACTTCAGTCTCTAGCTAAGAAAAATGCTGATTTCTTTAAAGTTTCATGTGACCTGTGTCCATATATGGTTTGCATTTACGTTACATGCTGACAACACTGATTCGTGTAGAATGATATAAAAGAGATGTAAAGCTCACAATAAAATTGGACATGTTTTGAAAGATGATTTCTGGTCTTTAAGATATGTCCCCAGGTGCACCTAACTTCCAAATGGCAGAGAAAGTATGGGGAAGGAATTGGGACCTAATCCTTTTCAACATTCTCAAACAATCAAAGATTCACCCACCTGCTAAGAAAAGCTACTTTACCTCCATGTCTACTAAGTCTGTATTCTAAGTCTGTAAATGCTGACATCTAAGACCCTTTGTCTATACTGTAAATGTTGTAAACTCTGTATTTCTCATAAAGTGTGTCCTACCCATACTTTGAATGTACTCTTGTAACCCGTTCTGGGCTCCTTTGGGAGGACGGACTAAATAAATAAATAAATATCAGTGTGCCTCCTGAGATTTCAGGTATGCCACGAGACACTGGGGAGGAGAGGCATCGGCGCTGGCAACCGCCTACAAGATGTGCCGCTCATGGCGAGAGGCACGTCCTTCAGGCAGTCGGTGACAGCGCCTCTCCTCTCCGGCCGTTTTCCCTGCTGGCCCATCTAGCGGGCTTTTGCGCAGGTGCGAACGTTGACATGACTCCGGGTACCTCGAACCACTACGTTTAGTGTGCTGCAGCTCGAGATAATTTGCGGGACGCTGATCTAGAAAGTCTTACTACCTTGTTGCACTTATGACATGTTCAGGACCTTTCAGTCTTGTGGTTCTGTTGGCTCACGGGTGATATTGTGGGGAGTGTGTGGCGCTGTGTTTAAAGCTACAGCCTGAATACCCTGGTGTTGTGGGCTCAAACCCACATGCTCCTTGTGACCCTGGGCAAGTCACTTAATCCCCCCGTTGCCCCAGGTACATTATAGAATGTGATCCCACCAGGACAGACAGGGAATAGTGCTTGAGTACCTGAATAAATTCATGTAAACCGTTCTGGGCTCCTTTGGGAGAACGGTTTAGAAAATTGAATAAATAAATACATTTTTAATGTTCTAGCCTCTCCTGCTGCTTTGAAGACCACCTCAGGTGTTTTTGGACCTTCCAGTCTATCTTCCTGCTATGATGGCACTGTTCCAATGCTTTTGGCCTTGCAAGGCCAGTCAAGCTCCTGTATTGGCACTCTTCAGGTCTGACTGAATGATTTTGGTCCTTCAAGTCTGCCTTCCAGTTGTACTGGCTCTCTTCAAAGTTATTTGTCAAATTTCCACTAGCGTACGTGTTGACAAGCAGTCTCCTACCACTATTACAAACCTTTTCTTTAGGTACTTGGCTTTACCTACTGGAATTCACATGATCTACTTGGCATAAATACACACGAGGCAAGCCTTTTTCAATTTGTTATAAGACGTATGGGGACAGACTTAAAGATCTCAATCTGAATACTGTGGAGGAAAGACGGGAGAGGGGAGATATGATAGAGATGTTTTAATACCAATGTGGCATAAATGTGCATGAGTTGAGTCTCATTCAATTGAAAGGAATTCTGGAATGAGAGGGCATAGGATGTCTGTCATGTTAATTATGAGTGCTTCTTTGTAACTCGCTCAAAACTGTAGGAGTTCAGCGAGTAAGAAATTTAAAAAAAATAAAAAAATAAATAAGCTGTGATAGGCTCAGGAGTAATCTAAGGAAATACTTTTTTACAGAAAGGGTGGTAGATGCATGGAACAGTCTCCCAGAAGAGGTGATGGAGACAGGGACTGTGTCTGAATTCAAGAAGGTGTGAGGTAGGCACTTGCAATCTCTTAGAGAAAAAGATAATGGTTACTGCGGATGGGCAGACTGGATGGGCCATTTGGCCTTTATTTGCCATCATGTTTCTATAACCATAAAGCTCTATGACCTCACAATACAGGTGTAAAGAGCCTTAGCCTATAGAACGAGGAGATGACAATGTTAAGAGCCTTAGCCAATAGAGAGAGGAGGAGAAAGAGGGTGCTGTGGATGGGCAGAGTGGATGGGCCATTTGGCCTTTATCTATCATCATGTTTCTAAAAGGAAATTCCAGAGGAAGAGGACATAGCATATAACGTTCTATAATGTATAGCCTCCACGCCTATGCATGTTCCCACCATACTATGTCTGACTATAGCCTGGAGTTCGCAGCAGAGGAGAAGGGTCCAAATAGGAGAGACTTTCCCGATGAATTGAGTTCCAGGCAAGGAGTATAGGAAGAGAGGAGTTGCAGATTGAATGCACTTGTAGGTCAATAAGAGGAATTTGAACTGTTTGTGGAGCTGTATATTGAGCCAATGAAGTTACTTGAGGAGGAGGGTAGTGTGAGCATAGCAACTCTGGTGGAATATAAATTGTGCGAATTTTGAACAGATTAAATGGGAGAGAGATGGTTACGCGGAAGAGCTGTGAGAAACAAGTTGCAGTAGTCCAGGTGAGAGGTGATCTCATAGAGGAAGGGTAAGATGTTGGTATTTTAGAGATAGAAATGGCAGGTTTTGGTGGTCTTTGGATTTATGCAAAGAAAGTCAATATAATCAGACAGATAAGTTATATTTTATTAGCATCAAATTCAAAGCAGTTCAAAAAGAATGTGCAACATACAGCAAGATAAAATACAGTATTATTACTCCTATTTATTATTTCTATAGTGCTACCGAATGCATGCAGCACTATATATCAAATACACAAGAGACAGTCCATGTCCAAAAGAGCTTACAATCTAACTATGAAAGACAGATTTTGTAAATAATCTTTATTAGCATTTTCAAGTGCAATACATACAAAAATTTCAGATTCCATACCTCAGAATGACAGAAAAAAATATATGGATTCTTTTATGAATTTTGATGAATTGTTGTTTTTTTTCCTGAGATATTGTTTTTGATTGAAAGGATATTTCTATGTTTTCCTCCAGATTGGATTCTTTTTAAATAATCTTTATTAGCATTCTCAAGTTCAACATACAATATATAAACATTAGATTCCATACTTCACAATGACAAAAGAAAATATATGGATTCTTTTATGAATTTTGACTTATTGTTGCTTTTTTTCTTTTCTGAGGTGTTGTTTTTGATTGAAGCAATCAGAATATTTTTAAGCTTTTTCTCCAGTTTGGATTCTTTTTTTTTGTAAACAAGGTTTATTATCATTCTCAAGTGCAATATATACAAAAATAACAGATTTCATACCTCACAATGGCAGAAGAAAATATATGGATTCTTTTATAAATATTGCTGAATTGATGGTGTGTTTTTTTCTCAGGTGTTGATTTTGATTGAAGCGTTTCTCATATTCAGAAGTTATGTTTTTCTCCAATTTGGATTTTTTTTTTTTTTTTTAAATAATCTTTATTAGCATTCTCAAGTGCAATATATACAAAAATAAGATTCCATACCTCACAATGGCAGAAGAAAATATATGGATTCTTTTGTGAATTTTGACATATTGTTGCTTTTTTTCTTGAGGTATTGTTTTTGATTAAAGCGTTTGTCATATTCACAATATTTATGTTTTTCTCCTGTTTAGATTCTTTTCTTTTTCTTTTTTAATAATCTTTATTAGCATTCTCAAGTTCAACATACAATATATAAACAGAAGAAAATATATGGATTCTTTTATGAATTTTAACTTATTGTTGCTTTTTTTTATTTTCTGAGGTGTTGTTTTTGATTGAAGCATTCAGAATATTTTTAAGCTTTTTCTCCAGTGTGGATTCTTTTTTTCTTTTTTTTTTTGTAAACAAGGTTTATTATCATTCTCAAGTGCAATATATACAAAAATAACAGATTTCATACCTCACAATGGCAGAAGAAAATATATGGATTCTTTTATAAATTTTGCTGAATTGATGGTGTGTTTTTTTCTGAGGTGTTGATTTTGATTGAAGCGTTTGTCATATTCAGAATATTTATGTTTTTCTCCAGTTTGGATTCTTTTTTTTTTTTAATAATCTTTATTAGCATTCTCAAGTGCAATATATACAAAAATAAGATTCCATACCTCACAATGGCAGAAGAAAATATATGGATTCTTTTATAAATTTTGCTGAATTGATGGTGTGTTTTTTTCTGAGGTGTTGGTTTTGATTGAAGCGTTTGTCATATTCAGAATATTTATGTTTTTCTCCAGTTTGGATTCTTTTTTTTTTTTTTTTGTAAACAAGGTTTATTAGCATTCTCAAGTGCAATATATACAAAAATAACAGATTTCATACCTCACAATGGCAGAAGAAAATATATGGATTCTTTTATAAATTTTGCTGAATTGTTGGTGTGTTTTTTTTCTGAGGTGTTGATTTTGATTGAAGCGTTTCTCATATTCAGAAGTTATATTTTTCTCCAGTTTGGATTTTATTTTATTTTTTTAAATAATCTTTATTAGCATTCTCAAGTGCAATATATACAAAAATAAGATTCCATACCTCACAATGGCAGAAGAAAATATATGGATTCTTTTGTGAATTTTGACATATTGTTGCTTTTTTTCTTGAGGTATTGTTTTTGATTAAAGCGTTTGTCATATTCACAATATTTATGTTTTTCTCCTGTTTAGATTCTTTTCTTTTTCTTTTTTAATAATCTTTATTAGCATTCTCAAGTTCAACATACAATATATAAACAGAAGAAAATATATGGATTCTTTTATGAATTTTGACTTATTGTTGCTTTTTTTCTTTTCTGAGGTGTTGTTTTTGATTGAAGCATTCAGAATTTTTTAAGCTTTTTCTCCAGTTTGGGTTCTTTTTTTTTTTTTTTTTGTAAACAAGGTTTATTAGCATTCTCAAGTGCAATATATACAAAAATAAGATTCTATACCTCACAATGGCAGAAGAAAATATATGGATTCTTTTATGAATTTTGCTGAATTGTTGGTGTGTTTTTTTCTGAGGTGTTGATTTTGATTGAAGCGTTTGTCATATTCAGAATATTTATATGTTTTTCTCCAGTTTGGATTCTTTTTTTTTTAAAATAATCTTTATTAGCATTCTCAAGTGCAATATATACAAAAATAAGATTCCATACCTCACAATGGCAGAAGAATATATATGGATTCTTTTATGAATTTTGAGTTATTGTTGCTTTTTTTCTTTTCTGAGGTGTTGTTTTTGATTGAAGCATTCAGAATATTTTTAAGCTTTTTCTCCAGTTTGGATTCTTTTTTTCTTTTTTTTTGTAAACAAGATTTATTATCATTCTCAAGTGCAATATATACAAAAATAACAGATTTTATACCTCACAATGGTAGAAGAAAATATATGGATTCTTTTATAAATTTTGCTGAATTGATGGTGTGTTTTTTTCTGAGGTGTTGATTTTGATTGAAGCGTTTCTAATATTCAGAATAGTTATGTTTTTCTCCAGTTTGGATATATTTTTTTTAATAATCTTTATTAGCATTCTCCAATGCAATATATACAAAAATAACAGATTCCATACCTCACAATGGTAGAAGAAAATATATGGATTCTTTTATAAATTTTGCTGAATTGATGGTGTGTTTTTTTCTGAGATGTTGATTTTGATTGAAGCGTTTCTAATATTCAGAATAGTTATGTTTTTCTCCAGTTTGGATATATTTTTTTTAATAATCTTTATTAGCATTCTCCAATGCAATATATACAAAAATAACAGATTCCATACCTCACAATGGTAGAAGAAAATATATGGATTATTTTATAAATTTTGCTGAATTGATGGTGTGTTTTTTTCTGAGGTGTTGATTTTGATTGAAGCGTTTCTAATATTCAGAATAGTTATGTTTTTCTCCAGTTTGGATATTTTTTTTTTAATAATCTTTATTAGCATTCTCAAGTGCAATATATACAAAAATAACAGATTTCATACGTCACAATGGCAGAAGAAAATATATGGATTCTTTTATAAATTTTGCTGAATTGATGGTGTGTTTTTTTCTGAGGTGTTGATTTTGATTGAAGCGATTCTCATATTCAGAAGTTATGTTTTTCTCCAGTTTGGATTCTTTTTTTTTTTTTTTTTTAATAATCTTTTTTAGCATTTTCAAGTGCAATATATACAAAAATAACAGATTTCATACCTCACAATGGCAGAAGAAAATATATAGATTATTTTAATGAATTTTGACATATTTCTGCTTTTTTCTTTTCTGAGGTGTTTTTGATTGAAGCATTTGTCATATTCAGAATATTTTTAAGCTGTTTCTCCAGTTTGGATTCTTTTTTTTTTTTGTAAACAAGGTTTATTAGCATTCTCAAGTGCAATATATACAAAAATAACAGATTTCATACCTCACAATGGCAGAAGAAAATATATGGATTCTTTTATGAATTTTGCTGAATTGTTTTGTTTTTTTCCTGAGGTATTGTTTTTCATTGAAGCTGTTATCACATTTAAAACATAAGAACATAAGCATTGCCTCTGCCGGGTCAGACCAGGGGTCCATCGCGCCCGGCAGTCCGCTCCCGAGGCGGCCCTCCAGGTCCATGACCTGAAAATGTTCCCTACCTAACCTAAAAAGTCCATACCCTATTTGCTCATTGTCCTGTGAGGTAAACCTCTATCTGTACCCCGTTATTCCCTTCGCTTCCAGGAAGTCATCCAGTCCCTTTTTGAACCCCAGAATTGTACTCTGGCTTATCACCTCTCCGGGAAGCGCGTTCCAGGTGTCTACCACCCGTTGAGTGAAGAAGAACTTTCTTGCATTCGTTTTGAATCTGTCTCCTCTCAGTTTTTCTGAGTGACCTCTTGTTTTAGTTGCCCCTGCTAGTTTAAAGAATCTGTCCCTCTCCACCTTCTCTATGCCTTTCATGATTTTATAAGTCTGTATCATGTCCCCTCTCAATCTCCGCTTTTCCAGGGTAAAGAGCCCCAGCCTGTCTAACCGTTCGGCATATGAGAGGTTCTCCATACCCTTAATCATCCTCGTTGCTCTCCTCTGGACCCTCTCGAGTATTGCCATGTCCTTCTTGAGGTATGGCGACCAGTATTGGACACAGTATTCCAGATGTGGGCGCACCATTGCTCGATACAGTGGCAGGATAACTTCCTTCGTTCTGGTAGTGATACCCTTTTTGATAATGCCCAGCATTCTGCTCGCTTTTTTTGAGGCCGCTGCACATTGCGCCTCCGGCTTCATTGTGTTATCCACCAATACCCCTAGATCTTTTTCTTGGCTGCCTTCCCCGAGTACCCTCCCTCCCATCGTATAGCTGTACCTGGAGTTCCCCTTCCCTATGTGCAAGACCTTACATTTCTCCACATTGAAGCTCATGTGCCATTTTTTGCCCACTCACTCAGTTTGTTCAGGTCGCTCTGCAGGTCTTTGCATTCCTCAACAGTTCTGACCATTCTGGAGAGTTTTGTGTCATCCGCGAACTTGATAACTTCGCACTTTGTCCCCGTTTCTAGATCATTAATAAATATATTGAACAACAGTGGTCCCAGCACTGACCCCTGCGGAACACCACTTGTGACCCTTATCCAGTCAGAGTAGTGCCCCTTTACTCCTACCCTCTGCTTCCTGTCCGCCAGCCAATTTTTGATCCATCTGTGCATGTCCCCTTCCACCCCGTGACTCCACAATTTCTTCAGTTTTCTACAGTGTAGAGTCTCTCATGGAGTCTAAGGTTTTGCATTTGGCACCCCAGTCTCAGCTTTAAAGAGTGCTGTTCTGGGGTTTCTTCTTTTTCCACCTGTTGTATATGAAAGAGTAACAGCATTGTCAGATACAAACAAATATGCTACCCTAGTTGTCTCTTTCACCTACTTCCACTGTTTTAAATGCCTTTATCAGAGTGAATCTTCTGCTATCTAAATCCCACAGGAAATGAAAGGGAATGGGGTCTTGTATACTGCCTTTTTGTGGCTTTGGCATGCAAAGCTGAAATTCAAAGCAGTGGGCACTAGAGGATTAAGTGACTTGCCCAGGGTCACAAGGAGCAGCACTGGGATTTGACCTCACAACCTCTATCTGCAGAATGTATCTCTACTTGTTAGCCACTTAGTCATATCAGAGTTCTTCCTCCACTAAATTTAGCCCCTTCAGAAGAGTGAGAGATCGCAATCTAAGGTTTCAAAGTTTAGCTTCCTAGATTTAAGAATGATCAAACGTGATCACCTTATCTGCCTGTGCCTTAGTACTAATCCCAAACATGCCTGTCACTCTCTGATTGACCCTGGGAAGGTTATTTTAGCTCTATGCCTCAGTACTCACTGTGGAGAAGAACATAGTGTAGATGTAGACAGATGCCATCGGAACTCCCCCAAACCCACCTAGACCCCAAAATACCTCATTATAAGTTGGCTGACCAGACGGATGCTTTCTCTGTCCGTCCGGCAAGCGCGCCTTCACTGAATGGTGGTCCTAGTCCTTAGGCCCTTTTGTCCCAAGGGCCTAAGGCCCTCACATAGGAGGGGCATTAGGTGCTTGGGCCCCACGGAATCTTAGGCCTGTCCCACAATGCATTCTGGGATGCACTGGGAGTGGCCTAAGATTTTTTGGGGTTGGCCTAAGGGATCGGGCCAATCGGAATCTTAAGCTACTCCCAGCGCATCTCTGAATGCACTGTGAGACAGGTCTAAGATTCAGGTTGGCCCTAGATGCCTAACTTTTGGCGAGGTGTTCCAGTAGAAGGAATTGGGCATCTCTCCTCCCTACAATCTTTGCCCCCCGCACCAAATTGATGGCACCTGGGAGATATCCTAGCTGCGATCAGCTGAACGGCAATCCAATCCAGAACTTATACCAATCAGGCACTAAGTCACAAGGTACAAGTTCTGTCCAGGCAACCTTGTAAAACTTTTGGTTATCACTGTAGGACAACTAAGTCCAGTTCAGTCCACATCCTGCTCACCTCCCGCCCTAACCACTCCTCCAAAACCACCCCTTTGAGCTATGGGCGCGCAGCGGGATTCAGAGGCCTAAAAAGTCTCTGAATACATCCAAAAACCCGTTTTGATTATCGGTACTTGGACGACCTGTCTTTTAGGTCATCCAAGTACTGACTTAGGCCGGTTTGGGGATGTATTTTTGTTTTGATTATGAGCCTCACAGACTGGGTAGGTTACTTTATCTCCATGCCTCAATACTCACCATGGAGCAGAACATCGTGTAGATGTAGACAGATGCCGTCAGGAGAAAGTGGCTGTGGATGGCTTTGGCGAACAGAGGCATGACTATAAAGTCCATGAGGGTTTGCTGCAGAGTGGAGCACAGCTGGTATCCATAGGAGCAGGCCTCGGTGTTAGAATTGAAGCCCTGATGTTCCAGCCTGTGTGAGGAGACAGACCTGGATAGATAGATTATAGATTGAGTGAAAAATATTTTCTCTAGTTTGTTATAAAATTGCATATTACTAACTTTGTGATGTGTCTCCTCATCTTTGTACTTCTTGAAAGACAAGTAAGTCCTTGAACTTTGATCATTCCATTCCACCACTCTACTCCACTAAATTTAGCCCCTTCAGAAGAGTGGCAGGTCAAAATCTAAGGGTTCAAAGTTTAGCTTCCTAGATTTAAGCATGATCAAACGTGGTCACCTTATCTGCTTGTGCCTCAACATTAATCCCTCTATTTCCATTATTCGCTGTGTGACCCCAAGTGAATAACTTTATCTCCCTGTACCTCAGGGATCTTCTCCAATCAGTTGGCCTTCCAACTCTGCCTGTCATTCTCTCAGTGACCCCCAAGTAGGATTTTTTAAAATCTCTATGCCTCAGTACTCACCGTGGAGAAGAACATGAAGAAGATGTAGACAGATTCCGCCAGGAAGTAGTGGCAGTGGATCGCTATGGTGACAGGAGGCACATAAGGATACTGAGGAAAGCCGCATATTTGAGTGCAGCTGGAAACCATAAATAGGCCTCAGTGTTGTCAGTGAAGCCCCAGCCGTTCCTGCCTGTGTGAAGAGACAGAGCTGGGATTAGAACTCGAGAAGATGCACACAAATACAGAAACTGATGCACATATTCATATACACAGCTCATGCAACAAAAGAGTTGGATCAGAACCTGAGGAGACGGATACCTATGCACCCACCGATACAAACGACCCAGGAAGAGATAGCTCAGATTAGAACCAGAGGAGACACACTCACATGGACACCGAAATGACACACCAGCACACATCCATACAATATTCTGTAAGCAAAGACAGTCAGATCAGAACCACAAATCACTCAGAACCTTAGACATACAGCCTGTGCAAGCCTTCCATGCTTGAGGCAGGTAAATTTCCATTGAAAGAGGGGCATATTACATGTGACATGTCTCAAGGTTATTCTTGCACAGTTGTGGCTCAGTGTGAGTCTCACATTCCAAGAGACAGGATGTCAAAAGAGTCCTCATGCGCACAGTTCAGTGATAAAATTTCTCACAAAAGTAGGGAAAAATCCAAAGGAGATCCATGAACGCATGATTGCAGTCTGCTCCATTTTCAATAAAGTAATATTTTGGAGCAAGCAATGTAAGTGCGGGTAGAGAACCCATTGAAGATGGCCCTCACCCTGGACGGCCTGTTGGAGCAACTTCAACAGAAGTATGCAAGAAAATAGAGGATTTAATTTTGTTTGACAGACGAGTTAAGATTTCCCAAATAGCTGAAGAAGTGGGCATCTTGGCAGGTACAGTTTAGAAAATAATTCATGAAAAGTTGGGCATGTCCAAGGTTAATGCAAGATGCGTTCCAAGAATGCTGACGCCATGTCAGAAGGCCTAGAGGCTTCAGTGCTGTCAAGAGAACTTGGAGGTGCTCTGTGAAGACCAAGTGAATTTTTTTGCAATGCAGTGGAAGCACAAGTCATCCCCCACCCCCAAAATGTTCAAGACAGAAAAATCTGCAGGAAAAGTCATGGCAATTGTCTTCTGGGATGAACCATCCACCCTACGGTCCTGACCTGGATCCCTAGGATTATTTCCTGTTCCGTGTATTGAAGAAATCTCTCCATGAACAGCGATTTTCAAGTGATGAAGATATCAAGGAAGCTGTGATGTCCCGGTTGGAAGGGGTTAAAGTCATTGCAGGAAAAGTGGATGGAGCTATTTATTGAAAACTCTTTCCTTTCCTACTGAGGTAGATAAATTATTGAACGCCCCTCGTATTTGTTAGAAATCTTACCTTTCACTGACATGTAAAACAGGCTCGCATATTCTCCCACATTCTTTTCAGTCTGAATATAATAAAGCAGATAACAAAACAGATTATTTTAAGTATAATAGGCAAAACAAATTATAATCAAATATAGCCCAAGAAAGTTATCAGTCAAAATGAAGTTCCATCTAGTCTGTCCAGTACTTTGCCTGTTCACCCTATTTGCACCGAGACCTCAAATAAATCCTTTCCTTAAGGGCATTTTGTTTTTCAGTTCTCCAGAATCCACTGTACTGGACACTGGAAGAATCACTACGAGGTCTCTATTCAGAGTCTCCTGCCCACTTAGGCCCACTGAGCGGACCAGCTGCTGAAATTCTGCTCTTAACAAGCTCAGACTACACAGGCCATATACGGAAAGGCCATATTCTGGGTTGGTGCCCACATAGCTAAGTGGTCAGACAGAACTGCATAAAACGTTAGCCTATCTTTCTGTGCTTAACTAGGTGGATGTCTGCTTCCTGAATATGGATCAGCACCTGCACAGCTTCAGGGTCACTAATCTGTTTCCCTCCCCTGATCTCCCCATTCCCCCACTTGGTTCCTACAATCCCCTGGGTTCCAGAAACAATCCCATCAGTTGACTCCCCAATCCAATCCAATCTGTAATTTAAGTTCTGGAATTCGATTGAAAATGATCCTAAAGAAAAGTCCATAAACCATCCTTAAGATGGACTTGGGAAAATCAACTGCTTATTTCTGGGTTCAGCAGCATGAAATAGAATCTGTTTTACTCTTTGGGGTCTTACCAGGTACTTGTGACCTGATTTGTCAATGTTTGTTTGAAACAGGATATAGGGCTTGATAGACCTTCAGTTTGCACCACCCCTAGAACTTATCCAAGGTGAACCTAGGTTGCTAGTGGGCCCCGTCTAGCACAGGGTTCCAAAAGGCAGTTATAACAAATAGTAGTAGAAACATAGAAACATAGAAACATAGAAAGATGACGGCAGATAAGGGCCATATAGCCCATCAAGTCTGCCCACACTATTTACCCACCCTCTTAAGTCTTCTGACCCCTTAAGTATAATTGTAATTATATTTATACTGCCACTCTACTGACCCGCTCATTCATACCACTAGGGGTCAGCCTTTTATACAAGGGCAAAAGTATTTTTTAAAAAACCTCCTTTATCAATATTTTAAAAAAATTGACTATAATTACCCATTCCTTATTCTCCTCATTCTCCCATGTCTCCTGGAAAGAAAAGAGTGAAAACTAATTTAGGATTTTTCTATACTATCTTTCTGTGGTTACAATAGAAACAGTTTTCATATTCTATACACTCTCATTTATTTACATACTTATCAAGTCAGTTTTAATGGGGTCTTGTCAGATACTTGGAGTAATCCTTGTGGAGTTCATCAAGGATCCCCTCTTTCCTCAATATTTTTCAATATTTATCTTGCCTTCTTGGGTTCAAGATGATCAAATTTTGATATCAATTTTTTTAGTTATTCAGATGACATAACTTTAGTAATTCCTATGTTTTCTAATCTTTCATCAGCTTCTCAGTTAATTTCGAAGGTTTTTCAGACTGTAGATTATTGGATGAGGGGTTTTAAATGAAAGCTTAACCCAGATAAAACTACATTTTGCTTTGCATCTCCTACCAAACGTACAGAACATTTGACTCTGAATGGAGTGTCCTACCCTATTACCCCAACAATCAGGATTTTAGGTGTATACTTTGAATTAAAAAAAATCTATCCATGAGTGATCAATCACATTGATGTTCTAGTTCGAAAAAGCTTCTTTACATCATGGAAACTATGAACAATTGGATCATACTTCAATATTACTCCATTCAGGTTATTGGTACAATCTTTAGTGTTGAGTATTTTGGACTATTGCAATATACAACATCTGGCAGGTTATCGTAAACATTTTCAAAGATTTCGTACTGTTCAAAATACTGCCATGCATTTAATATTTAATTTGGAAAAACCCCCCCAGATTATATTACACCTTCACTGGTTGCCAGTAGATGCTAGGGTGTTTTTCAAGTTTGGAACCACGTGTTATTAGGCCTTGCATGGTTACATATACCCAATTATCCAGTTGATCAGTTAACGTTCACTCATTGCGAGCCACTGCAATGCTTGTTTTCCCTTCTGCTCGTGGTTGTACATAGAAGAGATTTTTGACAAAGATTGCTGTCTTACCAAGCAGCTAGTTGGGATGCAGGGTTTCATGGACTGTTATCTCTTTCTTCCTCTTGTATGGAGAATTGACTTGTTAATCACTGAGATTGTTCAGTCTTCTTAGTTTTTAAACCGCACAGAACTGAAAAGTTTTGGGATATACATATATGATTTTATATTATGCTATGAACTGAAAAAGACACCAAAATGATTTTTGTTGTATCTTCCACAGAACTCGGCCGATTCTTATGAAATTTAGTGCGTCGTATTCTGAATGAAGTTGACTTAAAATGTTGAAACTATTTCCTACCGCACCACAACACTGCCTTGAGAAAATGAATTGTGAACTGAATAAAAACACATCAAAAAGTTTTATGGCGTATCTTACAGAAAAATGTAAAGTCAAAAAGAGGGAGAGTGTGGCGCAGTGGTTAAAGCTACAGCTTCAACACCCTGAGGTTGTGGGTTCAAATCTCACACTGTTCCTTGTGATCCTGGGCAAGTTACTTAATCCCCCCCATTGCCCCAGGTACGTTAGATAGTTTGTGAGCCCGCTGGAACAGAGAGAGAAAAACTGCTTGAGTACCTGAATAAATGCATGTAAACCGTTCTGAGCTCCCCTGCGAGAACGGTATAGAAAATTGAATAAATAAATAAAAAAGTAATGTTTCAGTTAACTCCCTTTCCTCAAAGGCACACCATCAGCCTTGGCCGCCACTGATCTATGGACTTGTCAATGACGCTCTGCTTCAGCTCAAGCCAAACAGAGATGAGACGCTGTTTGACGTAAGATATCGCTGTCTGGTAGTTGCGTTCCTCTATCAGCCCCCAGATCCGGTAGTCAACTAGGCTTAGATTTGATGAATTCGCAGGCCAGAGGTCTGGACCAATGAAGTCTGGGGTCTCCCGAAGTAGCAGTTCTAAGGTGTTCTTTGTCTGATTTACTGGGGCATTGTCCTGTTTGAAGCTGTGACATGCGACGGATCGCTGGCAACAGCTTCTGCATCAAGAGGATGTCCCAGTAGTATGCGTCGTTGATCTTAACCCCAGGATCAATGAAGAAGAAATCTGTAAATCTGAGATTGCGACCGAGATCATGACTGATTGGCTGGAGGTCGGGGAGGTTCGTAGTAGGCGATTGGCATTAACCTCACGCTTCAGTGTTGTTGAAGGTACGCATAGGCAATCTTTCTGTGTGTTAACCGGTAAATATCTTTTCATCTGTAAACCAGATGAAGCCGACACTGTGCTCTGTGTACTTGGTCAAAAGCTGCTTGCACCATTTTAGTCATGTGTTTTTGTTCTGGACACGACACATTTTAAGACACTTTAATTTCAGATCATCATGAATTATTCCAACCACAGTTGACTGGCTTATTCCAGTTTCTCTTGCTATTTGGCGAGTTCTTCGGTGTATTTGCAGCGCATCCTACTGGCTCAGTACAAGATCGCGTACAACTTCAATGTACTCTTGTGTGCGAACCGAGCGCAGTCGTCCGCTGCCTTACGATCCACAGTGCTGGTCGCTCGGATCTTGCATAGCAGCACGCCAAGGCCGTTGTTGTCCCAACCCTTCTGTGGGAACGCTTTCAACATTCGTTGACTGCTGTAACTTTTGAGCTCTTACATCTACCCCCACCCCAAGGTAAAAACACCACTAAAATTATTTCTGTGACATCTCAGAATCGTACCTCAGGTCACTCTGGACTCCTTGCTCTCTGAATTGGAAAAAGAGAGAATCTATTTCAGATTTAAAAACTTAGAGTACACAAACCAGTATTATCTACACATAATTGGATAAAGTGAAATTACTCATCTGTAGCAGGAGTTCTCCCAGGACAGCAGGACACAAATTCTCTCACATGGGTAATATCATCTGATGGAGACCCAGTGCAGACGCCACTCTGCATTCTAGAGTTTTCTGAAGCTTTTGGAAGCACCCACTGCACATGTAACCAGTGCCTTCCCACCCAGCATGGGATCAGCAGTACATGGGCTAGATTCACTAATGTCAGGTTTAGCGACAATCCTTCCTGCCATCTTTTTGGGGTTTGGGGGGATGGTAGCTCACGCTTTAGGGGCTTTTTCTCTAATGGGACAGGATATGTGAAGTTACAGTGACAGGAGGCTGCTTACCCTGTCACTACTGCTAGGGATCTGGATTGTGTCAATCACTCACTGAGCGACTGAGTCGGTGGATTTGCATGCAGACTTGAGAGTGAATCAATCGCTGTTGGAGAATTGGCCAACAGCGATTGAGTTGCTATCTTTAGTGAATCTAGCCCAATATGAAAGCAAAAGAACACAACTCCTAGGGAAGGCGGGAAAGGAAGTCCTCAGAGAACACCTGCTAAGGGTGAGTAACTTTGATTGCTCAGAGGACAAGCAGGGCAATGATTCTGATGCAAGGCAATCCCTCCATGCAGCCAAAAGAGGAGAAAGAGGATGGGATTTGATCGTCCCCTTTTCTGGGGTTACAAGCAAGGCAGTTGACATATTATATACAAGTGCTCAGTTTGTACCTGGGAGTGTTAAGTGACTTGGCCAGAACTACAACAGCCGCAGTGGGAATCGAACCCAGTTCCCCAGGAGGTGAGGAGTGGCTTAGAACTGTTGCCTCAGCACCCTGAGGTTGTGGGACTGAATCCCAGCGCTTCTTCTTGTGACACTGGGCAAGTCACTTACCCTCCATTGCCCCAGGTACAAAATAAGTCCCTGTATATATATAAACTGCTTTGAATTTGCAACTGCAAGAGCATAGACAAGTCCCTTTCCTTTCTCAGATTGCTCTCCTGTAGTGAGAGGAATCTAAGGCTAGGCCTAAAGATAGGGTTACCAGATTTCCTCCTTGAAAAAAAGACACCTGGCTCCACACCATTCCGCTTCTGCCATGCCCTGTTCTGCCTGCTGCCCATCCCCCAGAAACCTCATCTCTTTTCCGTATCTGGAGGGTCTGTGAGCATTCATGGATGCAATGTGATGATGTCACACACATGCATGTGATGTCATCACATCGCATCCACTCATGCTCGGAGGCCCTTCAGATGCAGCCCTGAGCTCAGGGCTCTCCAAATACCCAGTTTTGGAAGTCCATCCGGGCGCTTTTAATTAGTTTGGCCACTGAACTCCTGCCATTTTGTTTTGTTTTGATAAACTTATACTTCCCAAGAAAACACAATGATCTTGTGACCACTATCTTAGATTCAGAAAACTTTTAAAAGCATTTCTCTAGCAAGACAGGGAGCCAACCCAGATGTAACTGAAATGGAAATGGTAAAAGCCCATTTCTAAACTGTCTAATGCAACTCCCGGGACATATCGATGAGCCAATGATGACTTACTTGAACTTGTAACTATGACCTAACTGTCCTGATCTACCTGTTCTAGCAACTCTATTGAATGTCTGTGTCAAACTGTCCATTGCAACGTCCTGACTCAACCTCTTGTAATATAATCCAGCCTTAAACTGAATAGGTAAAGGCGGAATAGAAAACCTGGTTAACATAACCCTCAATCATTATGTTGCATTTGTTCTGGTCAGCCAGGAACAGCAAGAGGTGGTAGTGGTTTGGTGAGGTTACCCTTAAACCCGGAGGCCAGGACTCCCCTGTCCCTGTGCCTTTAGGCGTGCAATGGATAAATCTGTCCCTGACTCTCACTATATGGGTTAACTCTGCCAAATGAAAATTAAATGCACATCTTTCCATATCGGCCACAGGAGCACACAGAGGTGAGAAGGTGAGTGGAGGGAGCCGGGGAGACTGAAGGAGAAAGGGGAAAGAAGGCCTAATGGGGACCTCTAGAGTATCGTACATTTTCAGAATACTCACGTGGCCGCACGCATCTCTCGATCTTGTCTCTGACAAAAAAAGAACAATGAAGCCATCAGTATCTGGAGAATTGATTCTTCAAACTTGAAGCAAAAAACACAATTTGGCAAATGTTTAAAGTTACTTTTCCTACTGCATTTCTCAGATTATATAAAATTGAAAAATGAGCAAACTGATAATTATGTGGTCACGTCTCATCCTGCTACAAATCTAAACCCTTTAGCACATATCCACCCACTTATTCAGACTTTGCCAACTAGTCTCCAATCAGATAACCAGGAGCTCACAAACTCACCCCTCCTGCCACATTCATATGGAACTCTTTTCACCCAGTAACACAAGAGGGCCTTGACAAAATCCCAAGACCTGGCAGAATCCCCTATAGGAGGGAAAAATACACTTTTCCACATAGTCCTCATGCAAGATGACGCCTTTGTTGTATCGTTCAACTAGCTTCAGGATTCCTGCAGAGAAGGTTTTTGGCTCTCCCGAAGCCAGGTGAGCACCGCTTCCTTTACTTCATCGTGCTTTGATCTATGGGTTGGAGTGAGGCACCCATGTCTCGTCACCGGTGACAATTCTCTCCAGAATACTCGGATCTTCTTCATACCGTCTCAGGAACTGGGTCGCAAACTCCACACCATGTTGCTAAGCTGTTTGGGAACCCATCGTGCACAGACTTTCCTGAATCCCAAGTCATCACGCATTATGGCACAGGCAGATCCATAGCCGATATCCCAATTTGCAGCCGATTGAGACACCGTTATTGAGACACGGTCTTCTCTAATCAAGGCATCAGCCCTGTCAATGTGCTCTTGTGTGTTGATGGGCAGCCAGAATGACCTTCATGGGTTACATATGTTCTTCCCGCTTTAAACCTTTTCTCCCACTCATAAACCTTTTCTTGATTCATGGTGTTCTCTAGATACTGAGTCAATATCTGAAGGTGGCTTTCCACAGATGTCACTCCCTCTGCCAAAAGAGAGAGCACCACTGCACGTTGTTCTTCGATGGTGCAATCTTCCAATGGAGCGTCCATGTTTCTGACCTTGTGGCTGCCACATGACTAAAGGCCGAGCGCTGCACTATGTATGGACAAACTATTGTGACATTTCCGCTCCCTGAGACGATCATGTCAGAGTGAAACCCCATAGTAAATCCTTTGACCGAGATCAGAGACTGACCGAGAATGATCAGGCAGGAGATCCTGAAAGCAGAGTTGCCTATCCTGAGCAGGAGCCAGAATACAGGTTAGCTCCACGTCCCAGTAAAAAACCCAGCTCCCTTAAGAGGTTTAATCAGACTCCCAGTTGTATTCTGGGGGGGAGCCAAAGAGCACGAAAGCTAGGAACACAGACACCTAGAACAGGGAGTGGCACAAACTCTCTTAAAGAGCTCTCCAAGGCAGTAAGGCAGGCTGCACACGAGGACCTGGCAGAGAAGGTTCTCCGGGCCAGGCAAAGGCCAGACCTCGCACAGGAGCCTATGGAATGGGAGGATTCCATTGACCAAGAGTCAGCTGAGCAGTTGGGGGCTCCAGAAAGTATGGACACAGCTGAAGAAAATGTGCCTGGAGCTGAGAACGTGGAAGCCATGGATGTCCGCTTGGCAGTCTCTCACTAAGGACTGGAGGTACTGGTTTCCATAAGGAGATAGTTATTGGGACTGTTAGTTTTGGTTCTACTGAAAAACCAAGCTGAGAGCAGTGCTGCAGCAGCATTCAGCATTAATTACATTGTGCAAAAGCCAGGGGCAACTCAAAGGAGTTTTCTTTTGGGCTTGTGGAGCAGTTTCCCTGTTGCCTGTTATATTCCAAGGGACTTTCAGGATTGGGGTAGGATCCCCGAAGATCTGTGGGAGCTTGTTAAAGCTATTGAATAAAGGGGAACCAGTAATTCTGCTGCCCAACTGGAGACTAGCTAGTGCTGGAATGACAAGAGCCTGCAGTAAGGCCTTACTTTTCTTTTCATGTTTGAAGTTTGCTTTGCAATGTGAAGAAACAGGATTATATGACTGAAAGTCCAGGACTCAAGAGTATTCTTGAGGACTTTTCCTTTTTGGGACTAGTTTTGTTTTCTCTTGCTGGGGAAGCCGCTAGAACCTTTATTGTGGACTTCTATGGACTTACCTAGTGCAATCCTCCGTTCTCAGCATACTGGACTATTGTAATATCATTTACCTGAGCTCCACGAAGAAAACTACCAGAAGACTCAGAATGATCCAAAACACCGCTGTCCGCCTTATATTCGGCTTGAAAAAATGGGACCATGTCACCCCTTTCTACCACAAACTTCATTGGCTACCACTGGAATCCAGAGTCCTATTTAAATTCGCCTGTTTTTGCTACAAAACAGTATTCGGCCTAGCCCCAAACTACATCAACCCACACTTCATCCTGAATCACAGAAACAAGAACTCCCGCAGAATCCAGTTATTTGCTTTCCCCTCCCTAAAACTCTGTCACTCCAATAAATTCTTCGACAAAACCCTCGCCTTCCAGGCCGCCAAGCTAAACCCATGGATAACCCAATTGATCCTCGAGGATCCAACCTACCTCAGCTTTAGAAAACTACTCAAAACACACCTCTTCCAACGCCACGACACTTAAAGGCCCCCTCCCCAAAGAATCCCCCCTCCTCCCCCTTTTTCTTTCATCTTGCCACACCCCCACACCCCCGACCCACCTTATCCTACTCCCCAATTTCATCTTCTCCGCTGCCTGCATCCCTGCTCATTTTAACACCTAACTCTATGCAATTCTGTTCAATTATTACTTAACTGCATATAACTATGTTTAATTAATGTGAACCGCATGTAATTATACTTAACTAATGTAAATCTGTTCAACTATTCTCAACCGCATGTAATCCATGTTTAACTAATGTGAACCGCCTAGAACTCACTGGGTATGGCGGTATACAAGAATAAAGTTATTATTATTATTATAAGAACTGCTGTTCTTCCATTGAACTGTTTTGGGAGAAGGGAAACCTTTTTCCTTTGGAGCAAAAGGAAGATAGTGCTAGTGCTTCCTTGTATGATTTTTGTTTTTTGTTTTTGGTGACAAATTAAACCTTGGACATTTTTGATTTGACTTGGCTCTCGCTGTGGTTTATTGTAGCGAAGGCCGGAGTATTGGGACACCAGTGAGGTCTTCCACTTTGGGAGCCACGCCAGGGTCGTGCTGCCGCCTGTCGGTGGTCTTCCACAAGCTTCCAGAGACCCCGGCAGGTGACACTATCCAACAGGGAATTTATGAGTACATATGTTGAATTTTGCTAGCTCTGTTCTGGTTATCGTGTAATTTAAGAATTGCCTTTCATTTTTGATTCACCCTCGTAGTAAATTACCATTCAGTTCATAGAGGAAAAGTTCATAGTCTGCTACTATCTATTACGGACTTTTCCTCCAGGAAGTTGCCCAAATCTTTTTTGGACCTGATACACTAACCACTGTTACCACATTACCAGAGGATGCGTTCCAGAGCTTAACAATTAATTGAGTGAAAAAATAGAAAATGGGGAGCAGAGAGGGGAAGACATAAGAACATAAGAATAGCCTTACTGGGTCATA
This sequence comes from Geotrypetes seraphini, assembly GCF_902459505.1. Classification (NCBI taxonomy): domain Eukaryota; kingdom Metazoa; phylum Chordata; class Amphibia; order Gymnophiona; family Dermophiidae; genus Geotrypetes; species Geotrypetes seraphini. The sequence continues at coordinate 116,925,183 of NC_047084.1, forward strand.
CCAACGGTCCATCAAGCCCACTAGCCTGTTCTCACAGTGGCCAATCCAGGTCCCTAGTACCTGGCAAAACATTCCATGCTACCGATCCAGGGCAAGCAGTGGCTTCCCCTTGTCTTTCTCAATAACAGACTATGGACTTTTCCTCCAGGAACTTATCCAAACCTTTCTTAAAACTTGCTACGCTATCCGCACATCACTACCCCCATGTAACCTAATCTATCTCTATTAATTCTAAACATAGTAACTTTCATGTGAACTTAGATATTTCATTATTATTTGATGTATATTACATGAAGCTAAACTGTAAACTTTGAGCAGGATCAAAACAGCCCAACAGTTCTGGAGTCTGAAAAGAAATGGTGGATCTTTCATTCACACTACGAGGGAGTCGTGAGGGAAGGATGTCGAGAGATCAGCCAAGAGTGTATTGTTCAAAAAACCCACTTTCTTGATGGATATGCCGTCTCTGAGACTTACCTGACAAGCCGAACTGTTTATAATGTACTCAGTGGATGGCCCACCATCAACTTCGTGGCGATGGAAGCATTTATGGCAGATGTTAAGCCCCAAGTTGAGCATAATAAAAGATGCCTCTAAAATAAAACAATGCTTTAATAAGCAAAATATCCCTAACAATATTATTATCAACAACTTAATATACTAGAACTGAAAGTTAAAGGTGGAATAGAAGTCAATAAATGTAATGTAATATGCATTTAGGCCTCCTAGGTATTTAAATGTCTCTATCATATCATCTCCCCCTTCTGCCTTTCCTCTAAAGTGTACAGATTGAGATCTTACAGTCTGTCCCCATACGCCTTATGATGAAGACCCAGGTCTATGGGACTCCCACGGGGAAAACCCCCCCCCCCCCAAAGGCTCCCACAGGGATGGAACCAGGATTCCCGAGGCCTGGAAAGAGAATTAGTAGAAGAGAGACAAAAGCAGATACTGGGACCAAGATGATGGAAAAACAAAATGTCCCACCAGCTACAGCAACGGAGATGTTCATTTTGAGGGGGGTGGGGCTCCCCTCTCTTGGTTATGCCACCAATTGTGTTTAGTCCAAAATGAAGAACTTGCTGAGTTTGTTTTGGGGCTTCCAGTACAGTTTTGGCCCATTTTTCTTAGGCAACCCTTGTCCTGAAAAGTGTTGAAATGATTTTGATACTGTATTGTTTGATTCTTTACTCTTTGCTGCATTAAAAACCATTTGTGGATCTTGGAAGGACCTCTCACAAGTTACCTGTGCCAGAAGGTGGAACCAGATTTCTTTGCTCTACAGATATGAGCTTTATATTGCCCAACAAGAAATGGTCGACCCTACAGTCACATGACCTAATGTCTATTCTAATTCTTTATATTGTATTTTATTGCTGATTTAAATAAACTAAGACTTTAAAACCAAATCAGAACTGTCAGAAGTAATTGCTGCTTTTTATGGGGACAGGAGTTTGGTTTTCGCTTAATAGTGAAGTTACCTCCAGCGCCACATTCAGCGCATCCTTTAGGGGACTGATTATAGACCATCCACTGAAATCGATGCTCCACTTGATATCTATTGGTTTTGAGCATCTTCCAGATGAAACGATGGCACTTGTCCATCGCTTTCAGCCATCTAAAAGAAAAAAGAAAGAATCTAAGCTAAAAGCCAAAACAAAGTGGAACAGTCGCTCCTGGAAGCAGCAGATAAAGGAACGAAGTCTTTTAGAGAACGTGTGCCTTACGCCTCGTTATGCTCCGTGCTGGCATGGATGGTGTAGGATTGTTCAGCTGCAGGAGACAGAAAATAGAAATCAGTCAGCAAAAAGTCCCCGCTATGAATGCTGGCATCTTTTGGGTACTTTTTTTCAACCTAAGCCAAAAATCATAGACCTTAAATTCAAGCTGTATGCTGCTAGATATGGCCATCTTGAAACATTTTGAGCCAAGGGAAAGTTTTGTTCCGCACTGTTTCAGTTTATCCCCTGATGAAGCCAGTAAAGGTGAAACAGCGGCCCCGCAGTGCTGTTCAATACCGCTAACAAGATAAGTGCTGTTTTGAATTTTTGATATATATTTGAAAACTACAAATATTCACGAAGTATGAGCCAATGATCGAGATTCTGACCTGTTAACACATCTAGCAGCATACTGCTTGAATTTAAGGTCTCTCAGGCTTGTCTTCATATAGTTATTTATTCACTAAGGTGCTATCAGAGGTGATTTTTGGCTTAGACTGATTATTTGTACCTCTTTTGTATTTGTTTTTCTACTTTTTTTCAACCACAGCAGAAACTTACGAGTAAAGATTAAGATGACGTGCTCATCATCCGTCTCCTCCAGCCGGCAATTCAGAGCATATTCCTTATTAGGAGGGTCTTCTCCCTAATTAAAGCAAAAAAAAGAGACAAGAATCAGTATAAAGAAACCCCAGGTTTTTGAACAATCCCAGTCTATTCCTGAACTAGTGGGTTATGCATCCCATTTCGCAAGATCTCTTGTAGGAAGCCTCCTTTACATATTTTTGATCCTCCCCTCTGACTTCCAGACTTCCACGCTTTCCTGCAGTCCCGACTGACCCCCCACCCATGGCAGAATGGAAGGAGGGATGCCTACCGTCTCCTGCCAATGGCCCCCCAACCCTCCCCCTGGAGCAGGCTAATGATTCTGCATATTAAAAGATAAGTATTAAACAACAGTATGTATTGAGAAAGACATCAAGGAGAAGGTGAAAATAAGGTTCAAAGACGAATATCATTGCCCACTGAAATATGCATTTGCAATTAAGTGGATTTCACCATATTTGACACTTGGAAGCGGGGTTGCCATTTCAAAAAAGCCCTAATAGCAGTGACAGGAGGCTCCTTCCCTGTCACTGCTGTGAAGACTCTGCGCATGTGTCAATCGCTCACTGAGTGAATGATCAGTTGTTCAAATCATTTGCATGCAAACGATCGCTGCTGGAGAATCAGCCAACAGCGATCGAGTCGCTATCTCTAGTGCATCGAGCCCTTTGAGGACAGGAGGCATTTCTATAATTAAATGCCTCTGTTTAGGTAATTCAGTCTATTCTATTCCAGAACCAAGGTCCATATTACCATAACTTGGGATTAACAGGCCAAAAACATTTATCCCCACCCCCACCCCGCCTTTACTAAGCCCGACATAAATACTGGCATATTACTTACTAAATATATTGTTAAATATGTCTTGGACAGATCGAGTCTGATTGGCCACCAGTCACTAAAAGTATAGAAATAAATAACGTTAAAAATTTCATAGACTAATAAAGTTCAAATCAATCACATACAGTAATCATTACATTTATTAAATTTGCATTCCATTCAATGTACAAATCTTTAATTTTATATTTATAATGAAAATCTACTTACTTTCCTGTGGTCCCCATGACTTCAGACCTCTGAAAAATGAAAAAGAATGTATTAGAAATGATGCCTGATATCAGCAAGTAAACTGCACCATGTTTATTTCGTAGAAAGCTATTGTAGTTTAGGGCAAGGGATCGGGACTTGTTCTACGACCACACTCAAAGTGGTTGACAGATATACAGGAGGAGGAGAGAGACCGGACTGCAGGGGGAAGATTCAGGAACATAGGAAGGAGAGGGAAAAAGATCATGGATCCCTGGGTTAGGGAGGCAGATATTTGAGAGGAAAAAGGGGATGGTGACAGGTGCCAGAAATGTAGGCCAGAATTTTACAGGTCGACATTTCCGCTGCCCAGGGTTCTTCCTGAATCGCGGCCAGTGGCTTTAGTCCGGCACCGGCCCAGGGTCCTTCCTGAAACGCGGCCAGTGGCTGAAGTCTGGCACCGGCCCAGGGTCCTTCCTGAATCGCGGTCAGGGCTGAAGTCCGGCACCGCCTCTAACCATGCCTACTTCTGGGCTTCGGCGTCATTAGGTACCAGTAGCCACCAGTGACCCAGGTGCTGGTCCTGGAGGCCACATTGCGACGGCTATTTATTTTTTTTAACAAGGGTTTAATTGGTTTTAAATGGTGCCACTAATTATTCCACCACTGAAGCCCAATTACAACAATTAAGTTAGGTGGAGGTAGGGTGGCTAACACCGCCTAAACCTTCTGCGGCTTTTGTAGAATCTGAATCTATCCTGTAACTATGGCAAATTGCAATCGGTTGACTGTGTATTATGTATGTCAAGCTGTAACCTGTTCTGAGCTCTTTCAGGAGAGGAAACAAATTAATTCAATAAATAAATATCACTAACCAATTAATTGACAATGAGGGAGGCTTTAGAGCATGTGTGACACCTACCAGTAACATGGGGTCCACGAAGTTCCGCTTCTCTGTCCTCTTCGCCATTCTGTGGATGAAAAGATAAATGAGAAATTAAATAAAATAAGCAATTAACCCTCCCCTGTTCCTCCTTTCCTCTAGGGTCTACATAGTCATGGCTTCCAGTCTTCCTTCATACGTTTTCTGGCACAATGGTTACTCTGCATGGGCAGACTGGATGGGCCATTTGGCCTTTATCTGCCATCAGGTTTCTATGGAGACTAGCTAGATTAAAGTTTGCTCTTAAGATCTAAACTGCCAATATAATGGAACCAACAAATTAACTTTTCACCCCAAACTTATCAAAGCTCAGATCAAAATAATGTATACTTACCCAGCGGTATAGACTCTCTTCCTCTCCTCTCAGAAAGATGTTACAAAAATAAAAAATTAAAAAATAAAAATTTTTACAAAAATAAAACTAGGTAAAATTAAAAATTAAAAAATTAAATTTTTTACAAAACTAAATTTACAAAATTTTTACAAAAATAAAAGTAGGTAAAATAAAAAATAAAAAAATTAAATTTTTTACAAAACTAAATTTACTAAATTTATACAAAATTAAAAGAAGGTAAAATATAAAATTAAAAAATAAAATTTTTTCAACAAACAGGGGATAAAAGACAATTATGATATAAAAACACTAAAGGAAATGAGGGAAGGAAAAAAAATGGATTAAATACAATATAAAAATAAATGAAAGGGTGGGTAAGGAAAAAGACAAAAGGCAGTAAACAAACAACTTTCTGAAAATCGCGGTGATCAGAGCAAAAACACACCCAACTCCCAACACTCTGATCACTGATATGAGCTGCTGGTCAGTGCTTACTCTTTCTGACATTCAGCTATGACATCACGGGTCCCATGTCACAATACTCTCTGACTGACATCATTGCTCAAGGTTTTAGCTAGCCATCCTCAAACATCCACACGTAACCACAAGCCTCTCTCCACAGCAAGCTGGAGGGCTACAAAATTTAGCAAATCTCCAGCTATACTACAGCTAAAATGCAAACAATAAAAATGTAAATACCCAAATATAAGCTCCAATTAAATTTAAATATCAAGAAATAGACACCAAACCAGTGCCGTTTATAATTAAAAGCAATGTTCACATGCATCTCCTTCCATCCTACTTCTGGACCCCTTTTATAAAACCGCAGTAGTGATGCCGCACGAAGCCCATAAGAACTGAATGAGCTTTGGTGCATTTCCACGGCTCTCGGTATAAGGGGTCTTCTATTAAAATGTTCATGCTGCCAAGCTAGCCTTTACGTATTCACAGTGGCTTACAAATTGAGTAATATAAAATAACAATCATACCAGCTAACATCAAAATTCCTAGCTCACCCTCACTATAAGGTCATTTAAGAATGAACCACTAGACCCCGGAAGAAGCTGATTCTGGGAGACCGTAATGTCTCATAAGTTCAATAGACCCTGCATAGTTAACTCCCCCCCCCCCCCACCCCATGACTAATAAAACTGATTATCTCTTCAGTTCTTTAATTATTGCAATTGCAAGCCAAAGATCTCTTGCTCCAATGCAATGATTATTGGTACGAGCTGCAGGTCAAAATTGACTCCCCCCCAACTCCCCCGGGCCTCAGCCATGACATGAGCCATGAATAGGGCTACCAGATTTTAGTAGACTAAAATCCAGACCCACAGCCCCGCCCCCAGGCCCACCCCCATTATTTATTTATTTAGATTTCTATCCTGTTCTCCCGGGAGCTCAGAACAGGTAAGAATTGACATTCACAGTAAAGTTACAGGACAAAAAAATTATAGGCATTCGAAGAAGAGGCAAGTGAGGGGACATAGAGAGAGAAGGGTAGGCAAGTGAGGGGACATAGAGAGAGAAGGGTAGGGGGAGCAAGACCCCAGCCCTGGCCCCACCCCCTCAAACTGTTCTTGGGAGGGAGGGCATCTCCGCATGTGTGGTGCCCTCCTGACATAGTCCAAAGTTGCAGCACTGGATTTTTAAAATATATGTTTTAAATAGTTCTCTTTTTAAGTATTCCTCTCAGATTTTGACATCTGCTGTTCTCTTTCTTATTTTCAGTATAACATTATTATTATTTTTTTCCTTTTTGTCTCTTTATAGATTTTTATAAGACAGCCAAGGTATGTCCTCAGTGAAAACCCCCATAAGCCTAGGGGAAGAAGAGGGAACCAATAGGCAACCAGTAACAGAGAGACCTATCAGAGCAAAGGTGGTAGAGGTGACCAGGAAGTACAGCAGTGAGACCAAGGACTCAAGCTTAGGTGAGAGGAAAATGGAGGCGGTCTTAGGAGAAAGACCACTAGAAACAAAGCAGGAGTGGCTGCAGTATGGATTAGACTACATTTCCCATAATGCTTTGCTCACACACTATGGCAGGAAATGAGGGCCCAAAAGAGAGCAGAGCAGTCCAAGGGAATTTGATTGATTTCTAAATAGGTTAAAACCATCAAGACTTGGCACGGAGTCCTAAAGTCTTCAAGAGTCCTAAAGTCTTATTTTACTAATATATGGACAAATATAAAGAAAACAAAATTAAAAACACATGAATAAATCAAATTCAATCACAGATAACCAAACACATACCTTACAATGCTAGAAATCACCTATGAGGCCTAGTTAAGTCAGCAGAGGAATATTCATGCCAGAAATATTAGTACATCAAATCCCCCCTCCCCATATTTTCCTTTTTATCTCTAGCCCTTCTGCTTGGATCTGGGAGGAAATCCAGATCGCTGCCCCTCCCTTGTGAGGTTCCTTTTTCTTGGAAGCACAGATGATTCTGTAGTAATCTTTCTGCTGTCAGCCCTTCTCCTGAGATTAGTGTCCTGCACATAGAAGTACAGGGAGATGAGGACTACAGGCTCCTCTTCCACCCTCTCGATGGGGAACCAGCACCTCTCTGCCCCACCACACCACACTCGTGCCATCCCTCCCCTCCCCTACCTCATACCTCTGTAGATCTTCACCAGCATGAGCAACTTTTCCTCCTGTCGGCGATTACGAGTTTGGGGGGGAGGGGGCTCGGGGTTCCGACAGGAGGAGTTAGGCATTCTCCTGTCGGTGATGGGACAGGCGGCCGCAACAACCGCGGCCGCTATACATATTGCAGCAGGGAGATCCCTTGCTGCCATAAGTATAGCGGCCGCGTCTAATTTAACCCGATTCTCTAAAGACGCCGGTTACAGAATCGGCGTTTAGTATAGGACGCCTCTTCCGGGTGGCCTGCCTGGGGAGCATTTTTTTAAAAAAAACGTGCATCCCGATTGGCTGATTAGACAGCTGTAGGACGTCTACAGCTGCCTAAAATCGGGACGCACTTTTGGAGAATCAGGGCCTCGGTGTACAGAGGCTGTTCCTGGGCATGTTTTCCTGGACAGCGGAAGCGGGAAGTTGTGTGACCACGCATACGGTACTGTACCAGTACTCTGGATCGCCAAGACATGCTTGCCAAATAGTGCCTTATTTTCGGGGGGGGGGGGGCCTTATATTTCCCAGGTGGGGAAAAAAAGGGGGGTGTCTTACTAAAGGAGGAGGTCCTATAATGGGGGAAACACGGTATGTGTTTTGCTCTCTTTATGCACCTAATGTATACTCTCATAGATTTTTTTCTGTATTAGTAGCGGCTTTGACGCCTTTTTCTGAATACCAATTGATACTAGGTGGGGACTTTAACATTACTGCAGACCCACTTGTTGATTGCAAGCCGCCTAAGCCTCGATTGAAAGGAGGCGATCACAAGGGGGTGAACTTTGTGCTACACCAACTGGGTCTGATGTCTGGCGCACACTGCATCCTACTGAATCTGACTTCACTTTTCACTCTCACGTGCATGATGTTCATAGTCGCTTGGACTACCTGCTGGTGGCTCCTTCTCTGCTGGCGGGTATTCCACGAGTGGTGATTGAAGATGGTGTTTTGTCAGATCACCACTTGGTTTGGCTGGAGCTCATTGATAGGCCGGGGTCCCAGGGGTCGACTACTAGCTGGCGTATGAATCCCACGTTGTACGAAGATGATGAGTTCAAGGACTTCCTGGAACAACAATGGGATTTCTTTGTGAACGAAAACCCTGCTTCTGATGTATCAGAGGTGGTGTTTTGGGAGGCGAGCAAGGCGGTCTTGCGTGGTAAAATTATTGAGTATACTACCCGCAAGCGCAGAGCCCCAGATAAGACACTGTTGGACTTGTCACAGCGTCTGGCTGCGCTGCGTGGGAGTTTACATGCTCCGGGTGTCACGACAGCTCAATCTCAATATTTTGATCTACGAAGGCAAATTAATGACTTATTGGCAGACAGAGCCCTTAGAGATATTAGATTGTATAAATATCGCCTCCATCGATGGGGTAACAAAGTGGAGAAACTGCTTGCATCTTTGGTTACCTCAAGGGCTCCGAAGTGTATTATTTCAAGGATCCGGATGCCTGATGGTAGAGAGGTAACTGCCCAAGCTGGGATACAGCAGAGTTTTGTTAACTACTATAGGGCGCTATATGATAAGGGGACCTGTGATACAGGACAGAGGACGACTTTCTTTCAAGACCTACAGCTTCCGTCCCTGGGACATGAGCAGCGGGAGGCGTTAAATGCCCCGGTGCGAGGGTTGGAAATCCAACAAGCTATTCGGGCCTTGAAACTGGCTAAAGCCCCTGGGCCTGACGGACTGGGTTCTGAATATTATAAGTTGTTGGGGGTACGAGTGGTGGGCCCATTTCAAGCCCTTTGTGGGGCTCTTAGTGGAGGTGAGCTGCCTCCGCATAGACTAACTCACGCCAATATTGTGGTTCTACCGAAACCGGGTCGAGCGGAAGATCAGCTGGGATCCTATAGACCTATTTCTCTGCTCAATCAAGATATCAAGTTGTTTGCTGCTATTATGGCGGCTCGCCTGGGTCGGGTTTTGCCCAATTTAATTCATTCGGACCAGGCAGGTTTTGTGCCGGGCCGTTATTCATCTGCTAACGTGCTGAGGGCGCTTTCGGTGCTTCAGAATCCTGGACTAGTTGGGCAACACCCGGGACAGCAGAACGCTCTTATAGTTAGTCTAGACGCGGAAAAAGCGTTCGATAAAGTGTTATGGGATTATCTGTTTTGGGTTCTTCCTCAGTTCGGCATTATGGGGAGCTTTCTGACTGGGATTCGATCATTATACGCTCATCCTACGGCCCAGATCCTGATTAACGGAGAGCTTACCTCTTCTTTTGAACTCGAGAGGGGGACGCGCCAGGGCTGTTCCCTCTCCCCGATGCTTTTTGTCTTGGCTCTGGAGCCTCTTGCGGCTAAGCTCCGTCAGAGTATCGACTTGCGTGGTATTTGGTTGGGTTCCCAGGAATTTAAAATTAATTTGTTTGCGGATGACATGCTTATCTTTCTGGGAGATGCTGAAGAGGGGGTTCCTCGATTAATAGATCTTATACAGAGATTTGGAGCCTTTTCTGGGTTGCGTATTAATTTTGATAAGTCGGAGGCTCTGGCGGTCCGCCCCCCGTGTGCTCTATAGAAACATAGAAATAGACGGCAGATAAGGGCCACGGCCCATCAAGTCTGCCCACTCCAGTGATCCTCGCTATCTATCTTTGCGGATAGATCCCACATGTCTATCCCATCTGGCCTTAAAATCCGCCACACTGGTGGCCTCAATAACCCGAAGTGGAAGACTATTCCAGCGATCAACCACCCTTTCAGTGAAGAAGAACTTCCTAGTGTCACTGTGCAGTTTCCCGCCCCTGATTTTCCACGAATGCCCCCTTGTTGCCGCGGGACCCTTGAAGAAGAAGATGTCTTCTTCCACCTTGATGCGGCCCGTGAGATATTTGAATGTCTCGATCATATCTCCCCTCTCTCGACGCTCCTCGAGTGAGTAGAGCTGCAAATTCCCCAACCGCTCCTCGTACGGGAGCTCCCTGAGTCCCGAGACCATCCTGGTGGCCATTCTCTGGACCGACTCCAGTCTCAGCACATCCTTGCGGTAATGCGGCCTCCAGAATTGCACACAGTACTCCAGGTGCGGTCTCACCATGGATCTATATAGTGGCATAATGACTTCAGGTTTACGGCTGATGAAACTCCTGCGTATGCAACCTATGATTTGCCTTGCTTTGGATGAAGCTTGCTCCACTTGGTTTGCCGACTTCATGTCTTCCCTGACAATCACTCCCAAGTCTCTTTCTGCTACAGTTCTTGTCAGGATCTCGCCATTTAGGGTGTAGATCTTGCATGGATTCTGGCTTCCCAGGTGCATGACTTTGCATTTTTTGGCATTGAAACTGAGTTGCCAGGACCTAGACCAGTGCTCCAGCAGAAGTAAGTCATGCACCATATCGTCTGTCATTGCTTTTTTGTCTGTTGTGCTTTTGCTCACTACATTGCACAGTTTGGCATCATCGGCAAACAATGTTATTTTACCTCGAAGCCCTTCTGTCAGGTCTCTTATATAGATGTTGAACAAGATCGGGCCCAGGACGGAGCCCTGTGGCACTCCACTTATCACCTCCGACATCTCGGAGGGAGTGCCATTCACCATCACCCTCTGAAGCCTACCTCCAAGCCAGTTCCCAACCCATTTGGTTAAAGTGTCGCCCAAACCTAAAGAACTCATCTTGTTCAGCAACCTGCGGTGTGGCACGCTATCAAATGCTTTGCTGAAATCCAGATAGACGATGTCCAGGGACTCACCAACATCCAGCTTCCTCGTCACCCAGTCAAAGAAGCCGATCAGGTTGGATTGGCACGATCTCCCCTTAGTAAATCCATGTTGGCGGGGATCCCGCAGATTCTCCTCGTCCATGATCCTATCCATTTGGTGTTTGATTAGGGTTTCCATTAGTTTGCTCACTATTGAAGTGAGACTCACTGGTCTAAAGTTTGCCATATCCACCCTGGAGCCTTTCTTGTGTAGTGGAATGACGTTAGCCGTCTTCCAGTCCATCGGGACGTTACCTGTACTAAGGGAGAGATTAAAGAGCACGGATAGTGGTTCCGCCAAGACATCTCCCAACTCCCTGAGTACCCTAGGGTGTAGGTTGTCAGGCCCCATTGCCTTGTTGACCTTGATTTTTGACAGCTCGCAGTAGACGCTGCTGGGTGTAAATTTGAAATTACTAAACGGGTCTACTGATTTAATCCTTGTATGTGGTTGAGGGCCGATTCCCGGCACCTCGCGGGTGAAGACTGAACAGAAGTATTCATTTAACAGTTGGGCCTTTTCCGAGTCCGTCTCCACATGGTCTCCGTCTGGTTTTCTGAGTCGTACTATCCCACCTGAGTTCTTTTTCCTGTCACTAATATACCTGAAGAAGGATTTATCTCCCTTCTGGATATTCTTTGCTAGAGACTCCTCCATGCGGAATTTGGCCTCTCTAACTGCCGCTTTGACGGCTCTTGATTTGGTCAGATAATCTACTCTGGAGTCCTGTGTCCCTGATTGTTTGTAAGAGATGAATGCTTTTTTCTTCTCTTTGATGAGGTCTGAGATCTCCATAGAGAACCACTGTGGCTTGTTGTTCCTACTCCGTTTGCTTACTGATTTAACATAGCGGTTTGTTGCTTCCTGTATGGTGGTTTTCAAAGTTGACCACATTTCTTCCACGCTGTCGGTATCTGCTTGGGTTTGTAGCGCCTGGTGAACGAAGTCTCCCATGTCCTGGAAATTTGTGTCCTTGAACTTGAGAACCTTGTTCAATGTGGTAGATTTCGTGAAACCTTTCCTGAGATTGAACCAAATCATATTGTGGTCACTGGAGGCCAAAGTTTCACCCACCGAGACCTCTGTGATACTTTCTCCGTTGGTAAGTACCAGGTCCAAAATTGCCTGATCCCTTGTTGGCTCAAATACCAGTTGCCTGAGTCCTGCTCCATTCAAAGAGTTTAATAGCTTCCTGCTGCTGCCGGAAGCAGAGGAAAGCGTGACCCAATCCACATCGGGCATGTTGAAGTCACCTACCAATACTGTGTCCCCCCGCAAGGTGATATTCTCTATATCTCCGATTAATTCCAAATCTAGGTCTTCTTGATGTTTTGGGGGTCTGTATACCACGCCAAGATATAGGCATTTGTCCTTCCCTCTGGCCAAATTTACCCAAAGGGATTCCCCAGTGTACTGTACATCTGTGATTCTGGTGACCTTAATGTCATCTTTAGTATATAATGCTACCCCACCTCCCATTTTGCCCTCCCTGTCCCGACGAAGCAAGTTGTAACCTGGTATGACCATGTCCCACCCGTGGGAGTCTGTGAGCCAGGTCTCAGATATCGCCACCACATCCAGGTCGGCATTCCTCATTTCTGTCTCCAAATCTAGGATCTTGTTTCCCAGACTGTGGGCGTTGACGTACATAGCCCTCCATGTTGTGTGCTTGTTGTATCTCAGTGGGGACAATCCCTCTATATCAACTAGACCACCATTAGTATTTTTCGCTTGTCTCTTACACTCCCTAGACCCAGAGCTACAGCGTGTACCTATCCCGGACTCCCCATAACTGCAGTGCGCTCCTATCAGAGACTTGGTAATGTGTGTACCCTGTGGGGGTATTCCCGTTTGGGCTACTTGAGCTCCTTTAGTGCAATTTGCAGCGTGTGCACTCTCGCTGGTCCCAGAATTACAGTGTGTACTCCCTCTAGACCTAGAATTGCTATGTGTACTCCCCTTAGACCCAGAATTGTAATGTGACCCAATGCAGTGTTTACTTAGTTCAGTTCCAAAATAGTATTGGTAGCCCGTACCCTCCCCCAACTCACCTAGTTTAAAGCCCGTACCCTCCCCCAACTTACCTAGTTTAAAGCCCTGTGTAGTAGGCGGGCTAGACGGTGTCCAAGGACGTTCTTCCCCCTCTTGGTCAGGTGTAACCCGTCTGGTCCAAGCAGTCCTTGCAGTGCCTCTCCGTGGTGCAGGAACCCAAAGTTCATCTCCTTGCACCATTCCTGCAGCCAGTCGTTCACCCTCCGGACACGATCCTCCCTGGCACTGCCCTTGCCCCTCACTGGGAGGATCGAGGAGAAGACCACCTGCGCATCCATCCTCCTCAGCTTCTCTCCTAGGGCTCTGAAGTCTTCGGGTATGCTTTCTAGGGTGCCCCTGGCAGTGTCGTTGGTTCCGACATGGATGAGAATCATAGGGAAGTGATCTTGGGGCTTGATGAGTCTGCCAAGGCTAGCAGTTACATCCCGGATCTTGGCCCCCGGCAAGCAGCAGACCTCTCTTGATTGCAGATCTGGTCTACAAATCGGTCCCTCGGTGCCCCTTAGCAGTGAATCCCCGATGACCACAACTCTGCGCTTCCTAGGGGTGGGCCGACCTGTGGACTCTGGAATCGGAACCGTCTGTTCAACCACTTCTTGTACCTCGTTGTCAAGACCTTCCTGTAGCAGCTGGTATCTGTTCTTAAGGGGGATATGTGGTGTCGATGTAGAGCTGCCCTGTATGTGAGAGAGAGAAACAAAATTAGGTTTTCTGCGTTTACCTGTGGATGAAGTCACCAGCTGCCAGGTATCGGCGTCTCCAGTGACTTCCTGAATTCCGACGGTAGGATTCAAGTCTGAAGTTCTGGAAGCTCTGGGTGACTCAAGGATGGTCTTGTCAGGCTCTGGTTCGGCGATCTGAGACAGTTCCTGGATTATTCCGTCGATGAAGGTCTCGTCATCACGGATGCTCCTTAAGCGTTGGATCTTTTCTCTCAGACTCCTCAGCTCTATCATAAGGCTTTCATCTGGTTGATCAATTGGTTCTGTCTGAGTGGAGGCATGATCCTTCCTTTCCGCTGCACTGGTCTAAGGGTACGCTAAAATATCTGGGAATATATCTGCATGCAGATCTGGGGGTGGTCTATCGGAAGAACATACTCGATAAATTAGATGCAGTCCGAGCTCTGTGTAAGAAATGGATGGAGTTTCCTCTTTCGCTCCTGGGACGCGTTGCCCTTATTAAAATGGTCCTCTTGCCGAAGCTCCTATATCCGCTACAAATGGTGCCCATTTGGATCAAGCAGAAAGATGTGCAGGCTTATAGGGGGGTCGTGTCATCCTTTATATGGCGCTCTCGCCGGGTGAAAATTGGATATAACAAACTGATTAGGGGACGCGAGCACGGAGGTGTGAACTTGCCCGATTTGCGTCTTTATAATGTTGCTGCTTTGTTGAGGTGGGTGCATGAATTATTTACGGGAGCTGCCAGGTTCGCCCCGGTTGGATTCTGGTACCTTTTGTCAGCTCCGGTGTCAGTTTTTAACCTCCTGTGGCATGGGGCGGAACCCTGCCCTTCTATGCTTCGCCCCTGCGTATGGCCTGGTGCTGGTGGCGGTCTTCCTTGGGGGGCGCGGTGGGCCCTTCGCCTTTTACGGAATTGGTGGGTAACCCTAAGTTTCCTGCTGGTTCGTTACATGCATTTTTTGCCTCAGTTCGGACGTCTGGGTGCCGCTTTGTGGGGCAGGTTGTTGAAGTGGGGTCGGGATCAGTCCCCTCTTTTATGGCATGTCAGGATCGCTGGGGGTGGACCGCAGTGTCTATGTTTGCATACCTGCAGATGAGTAGCTATTGTTTGGAGCTCCGTTCGTCAGAGGGCAGTTTGCCCACTTTCACTTCCTTGGATCAACAGTTTTTGTCCGCCCCATCGGAATTTAACACGCTTTCGGAGTGGTATAAAGTGGGGAGGGAAAGACGGTCTGACAGGTTTCTTGATGCTATGGCAATGGATTTGACTTCGGCTTTGGGAGAGCAGGTCACTGCTGATGAATTAGTTTTGTGTTTTCAGGAATGCGCCTCAGCCTCCCCTAATGTGAGTTTGCGGGAAGTACACCTGCAGATTCTGCACCAATCATATTTAACGAGAAGCAAGGGACGAACGATGGGGTTATGGCCTGATGACTGCTGCCCCCGTTGTCCGGCTCGTCGGGACACCTTGGTACATCACTTTTTGGAGTGTTCACATGTAGGGCCCTTGTGGATTTCTGTGCTTCGGGAGCTGGAGAACATTATAGGATTATCTATAGACTGGTCCTATAAGACGTTGCTGTTGGGTGTCACAGGTCCCTTGGTGGAAGCGGGTGTTAGCGATCCTGGAAGGCGCTTCCTTTTAGTGGCCTTAGGAATCACAAAGAAACTAATCCTTCGCCACTGGATTGGTACCACGCGGCCAACAGTGCAACAGAGGCGGGCTAATATGTCTCTGATGGCTGGGTGGGAGCGGCAGCATCGCCGGGGAGCTGCGAGCTGGAAATCTAGGACCTACATGGATTATTGGAGTTCCTTTTAAGACTGGTTAGAGATTGTGGGTGCACAGGGTGGGGGGGGAGGGGTTGGAGGGGAGGGTTTCCTTCTAAAATTGGATCTGCATGGGGGATGATATGTTGTGGATTTATCTCTGTTTGTTTATTCTTTGCCTGCACCTTTGATTATTGTACATGATGTCCTTCTCGTATGGTCATAATTTGTATTTTCTCGTATGCATTGATCCTTCAATAAACATATTTTCAAAAAAAAATAAACACAACATTAAAATATCCTGATTTTTAAATGAGCGAGCAGAGTGAAGAGTGGTATAGGGCACATGTTCTGTATCAAATATTAGAACTGATAGAAGAAAGCTGGTGCCATTTTTGGAATGAGCAGGTCAAATATACCCAGAAACAGGTCTATCATTTGAGGCACCAAAATGAGTGTTGGCCAGTGATATTATCCACCTTAAAGATATTTCTGGAATAACCATTCTTTCCCCCCCCTTTTTTACTAAGCCTTGCGTAGAGAATGATATGGTAACAGAATTTGTCTTTGTCCCTGTCCCTGTGGGAAACCATCCCATGTCATTCTTTAAGGAGAGAGGGAAGAATCAGAGTATGAATGGGTCCAGCCACTGACCCTCAAGCCTTGCATTGAAGAATGCTAGTGTAGAAGGACTGAGGTTGAGAGAGACACTAAAGAATGGCACGGGATGGTTTCCAGCCACTGACCCTCAAACCTTGCATTGAAGAATGTTGGTATAGAAGGACAGAGTTTGAGATGGACACTAAAGAATGACATGGAATAGTTCCCCGTGGTTATCTGTGGGGATAGAGATGGTACTAAATTCTATCATGTCATTGTCCTAGAAGTCTCATAAGCCTGCAGCTATCACTCACTGTCCCAGTGGTATACCAATGTGGGAAGGGGAAGGGAGAGAGGCATAGAAGGGGAAAAGATACCCGGACCGCACACCAGCCCTGATCACTTGGGGTCCTAAAAATATTGGGGGTGCTCAGGCACATTACTCACAATTTAAGTATTCATAGATCAGTAATAGTGTGGAAAAGCAATCTGGCCAAGACTAGAAACCATGCTTTTCAAATACCTAGTGGTCCATATCACACACATTTGTTGTGCGTAGCTATATGTTATCACATTTCTGCATGACAAGATCCATCTGCTGTGGTGGTTTTCCTTGTAACATTTGCATTCTACCATCCCAAAATGGAACTTCCCCTTATTCACCCAGAACGTCAGATTTGTTACACGAGAGATGTGGAACTGCCCTCACTGACTGTAGGGTGGCGAACATGGCAGAAGCAGTGACTTATGCTGAGCTGAGGTTCACTAAGCCCCCTCCTTGGAATCCGAAGCCCTTAACCTCCGATGCAGGTACAGTGTGGTCAGGAATCCCCAGCCCTCACTTTTTGTTTAGTTTCTGTAAAGTGTGCAGCATTTTCCTGTCTTCCCTTCTCCCACTGTGGATGTGGTGTCTCTCCTCGTTTCTCTTGCAGCGCCCCCCCCCCCCCCCCCGGAAGTTCCAGTCCCTCTCTCTTGTCCTTCCTCACAACAGCACTTAAAAGCAGCCAGGGCTGATGCCAGGTACCTCCTCCTGCCGTGTCCAGCTCACATGTTCGGGGATGTGGGCCATCGTCAGGGAGGAGGGGGGGGTCCAACATGACTTTTTAAACTTTCATGGGGACAGATATTGTGCCTGTTTAATACACACACACACCACATATGTGCCCATTAAAAAAAGCTTTTCTTCAGCACTGTTTTTAACACTACTGGCACCTCCAGAGCTGTCAGAGATTTCAGAACGTCATAAACCGGCACATCGTTTTGTGTATCATCTGGGCATTAATCAAAGTATTCATTTTAATATTGATTTACATAGATTACTGGAGGCTGCTACAAACGATGGAAAAGACCGCGATTAGCCATTTTGGGCATCGATAGCTGAAATACTTTGGGTATCTTTGTAGACAATACGATGAAACCTTCCGCCCAATGTGCAGCGGCGGCCAAAAAAAGCAAACAGGATCCTAGGAATTATTAAAAAAGGGATGGTTAACAAGACTAAGAATATAATACCCCTGTATCGCTCCATGGTGTGACATCATCTGGAGTATTGCATTCAATTCTGGTCTCCTTATCTCAAGATAGATATAGTAGCGCTAGAAAAGGTTCAAAGACGGTAAAGGGGATGGAGCTCCTCTCATATGAGGAAAGACCAGGGCCGGATTAATCAATAGGCATACTAGGCACGTGCCTAGGGCCCGAAACTGTGAGGGGGGCCTGCTGAAGGAGGACGACTCACCTTGCCATCAACGGCAACGGGCCCCCCTCCCGGCATGAACAACAACGGGCCCCCCTCCCGGTATCAACAGCAACGGGCCCCCCCTCCCGGCATCAACCCCAGTGCAGCCGGATCTGTTACTGGAAGGTCCCACGATGACTGCTTCTGCCGGTCCATCCCCCTCCGACGTCACTTACTTGCTCCGGAAGAAGTGACCCACCCCACCCCACCCCACACACAGCTACAATATCTCCACAGGTCACTAAAGGAAGAAAAAGAGAGGCTGAATCATTACCATGGTGGTAGGAGGAGAATGGACCTTCTAGGTTCAATTCCTTTTTTTGGCCTGGTTAGATGTGAGGGAGAGTGGGGAGTTTAGGGAGTAAGAGAGAAGGGAGGCATAATGAGGTAAGTGTGGGGCAGTGCTCCCTCTAAGGATTGGCCAAGTGCGTGCAAATTTTTCTCATATGAATGACAAGTTCTAAAAACCAACAGTTTTCCAGATTTGCAAGTATTTTTGTGAGCGACCGTGTCAAATCTGTGATTGACGCTCCTAGAATTTATGAGCGATTTGCTCATGTTCTCATCTTAGAGGGAATAGGGTTGGGTTGGATCTTGGAATATCTAGAGAGAAGAAATGCGGACCAAAGAGGAAACAGACTGGAGGGGTTTGTGGGTTCAGATGGAGGAGTTTAGAGTGGCAAGCGGGGGTAAAAAAGAAGGGAGATGGGGGAAATGAGGGGGGATGACGGGTGGTGGGATGAGAGGAAAGTTCAAGGCCCAAGGAAGGGGAGGGCTTGGGACTTGTAGACCACCTTTTTGTAGTTATACAACCATGCTCAAAGTGATTCGCCTCTCCTTTCATTTTTGTCTTTTTTGTTCTTTACTATTCGAATATTGTAGTTCCTCCCCTTCTCCTCACATTTCAGTATGGCAATGTCTCTTGTTAGTCCTTTGTCTGTCGTTATTGTTGTAGTTTTACTGTTCCCTTTCTTTTAAGAAAAAATAAAACTTTGTAAAACCGCTTACATACAGGTACTTCAAGCATTTACAAGGAGGGAGGAGTAAAGACAGTGAGGAGAGTCTAGGGTGGGAGCAGGATGGAAGAGAGAGTGAAATGATGAGGGAAGAAAGGAGGTAAGTGGACAGCAGGATAATTTGCGGGGGAGTGTGAGTAAAGGAATGGGAGACGAGTGATGGGAACCACAAGGGATAAAAGAGAGGGAGAGGAAGCAGCTGTTGAGTACAGTTCCATTGGAAAAAAGGATCAAGAAGTGATACAGGGGTGTTTTGTTGGGGTTACTGAGTTCCCACTATCTCTGAGGGGGCCAGAAGCTGTTAGGTTGGGGCCACCAAGTCCTTCTTTGTGTTCGTGCTGGAGTGGGAGGGATGGTGGTGGGAGGTATTATTAAGGCAGGGGTGGGGAACGAAGGCCAAAATCCAGTTGGGTTTTCAAGATTTCCCTAATGAATATGCATTATATATTGGAAAACCCAATTAATATCTTTACCATAATTTTTTTTTATTCATTATCACAAAACGTATTTATATAAATATGCATTCCTATAAAATCGCTATTTTTCACACATACTTCAGATAAGAGACCCCCAATCCATACACATAAGAACATAAGAAGTTGCCTCCGCTGAGGCAGACCATAGGTCCATCCTGCCCAGCGGTCCGCTCCCGCGGTGGCCCATCAGGCCCATCGCCTGAGTAGTGGTCTATACCTATCTATACCCTTCAATCCCTTTTTCTTCTAGGAATCTATCCAAACCTTCTTTGAAACCATTTAATGTTTTCTTGTCTACAACAGCCTCTGGAAGCGCGTTCCATGTATCCACCACCCTCTGAGTGAAAAAGGACTTCCTAGCGTTTGTTCTAAACCTGTCCCCTTTCAATTTCTCCAAGTGCCCCCTTGTACTTGTGGTGCCCCTTAATTTGAAAAATCTGCCCCTGTCTACTTTTTCTATGCCCTTCAGGATCTTGAAGGTTTCTATCATGTCTCCTCTAAGTCTTCGCTTCTCCAGGGAGAAAAGTCCCAACTGCTTCAATCTGTCGGTATATGGGAGATTTTCCATTCCCTTTATCAGTTTAGTTGCTCTTCTTTGTACTTCCTCAAGTACCGCCATGTCTTTCTTGAGGTACGGTGACCAGTACTGGACACAGTACTCCAGATGCGGCCATACCATTGCACGATACAGCGGCATGATGACTTCCCTCGTCCTGGTCGTGATACCCTTCTTAATGATACCCAACATTCTGTTTGCTTTCCTTGAGGCCGTGGCGCATTGCGCCGATGCCTTCAGTGTTGCATCTACCATCACTCCCAGGTCTCTCTCCAGGTTACTGACCCCTAGTGGTGTTCCCCCCATTTTGTATGTGAACATCGGGTTCTTTTTCCCCACGTGCATGACCTTGCATTTCCCCACGTTGAAGCTCATCTGCCATTTTTCGGCCCACTTTTCCAGCTGCGTTAGATCCTTTTGGAGATCTTCGCAGTCTTCCCTGGTTTGAGCCCTGCTGTATAGTTTGGTGTCATCTGCAAATTTAATGACTTCACACTTGGTTCCCGCCTCTAGGTCGTTTATGTAGATATTGAACAGGAGCGGTCCCAGCACCGACCCCTGCGGAACTCCGCTCGTGACCCCTTTCCAGTCTGAGTAGTGGCCCTTTACGCCAACCCTCTGCTTCCTGTTTGCCAGCCAGTTTTTGATCCATCGGTGGACCTCGCCTTGTACCCCGTGGTTCCATATCTTTTTAAGCAGTCTCTCGTGTGGCACCTTGTCGAAGGCTTTTTGGAAGTCAAGGTAAATGTTGTCTATAGATTCCCCTTTATCCACCTGGCTGTTCACCCCCTCAAAGAAGTACAATAAGTTTGTGAGGCATGACCTACCCTTGCAGAAGCCATGTTGACTCGGTTTTAGCTGCCCATTTTTTCCGATGTGCTCACAGATGCTGTCTTTAATCAGTGCCTCCATCATCTTTCCCGGGACTGAGGTCAGGCTCACCGGCCTGTAGTTTCCCGGGTCTCCCCTTGCGCCCTTCTTGAAGATGGGCGTGACATTTGCTATTTTCCAATCCTCTGTGATTTCTCCGGTTTTTAAGGATAGGTTGCATATCTGTCGAAGTGGCTCCGCTATTTCTTCTTTTAGTTCCTTGAGTACCCTTGGGTGAATGCCATCCGGACCTGGCGATTTGTCGCTCTTTAGTCTGTCAATCTGCTTGAGTACATCCTCTTGGCTTACCTCTAAATTGACCAGCTTATCGTCTTGGTCTCCTATTACGATCTCCTCGGGTTCCGGAATATTGGTTATATTCTCCATCGTGAAGACTGACATGAAGAACTCATTTAACTCATTACACAATCACCCAATCCTCATACGTTGTCCAACAAATTGCTTGCTATCATCCGGAGAACAAAGTGTCTTCTTTACTACCAATGTCCAAGCTGGCTGAACGAAAAGGAGTGAAAATGATCTTCCAATTTCAAACATATATTTCCATGCTTGCCAGTTCATAACCGTATCTCATGCACAGTAGCAGTCCAGCCCAACACAGAACTATGTTTCGCTATCAAGCGTATTCAGGAGCTGTGACAAGCCTGGGCTCCCCTATCCGGCTAAACATATTGAATAAAAAAAATATATATATATATCCATACACAATCAATATCATAATTCCTCCTCTTTTTACCTTATTATCAACCTTGCCATATCACATTGCAACTTCAAGGGAGAACACCAAAACCAGATTTTCCCATCTTCCACCTTCAAGGTTCAGAATTCAACTAACATAATCCCTATTGACTGAGATACCCCATTTAAACCCACTTCCTAATTACAACAAATGCCACTCCACCTCCTTATTAAGGCCCCCCAGGTTCTTTCGTAGCCCATTGATGGATCAAACGTTGTTTCTTTCTCAATAAAATCCCCCTTGTTAATTTCACCCTAATTAATATCAAAATCTAAATTCCTCAATATCATGATTATACTGTAACCAGAGCGATACCAGCAAATTACTCAAATGCTGAGCTATCTATTGTTTGATCTTCTTCTTGGTTTGTCCAATGTACCATTTCCCACAAGGACATATGACCCTATATACCACTTGACTAGTTTCACAATCAAAATATCCTCTTAAATGTACCCAGATTTAGCCAGAGACGTCGGAGAGAATTCTTACTCTTAAAACCTGGAGTCTTAGCTATGGGTGCGACGTTTTATTTATGCCACCCTTGTAAATGTGTTATATATTATTCTTCTTAAAAATATGTTTTTTTGAACTCTCGCAACATGTCATTTTTTTAATACCCTGATCTTTATTAGAAACATAGAAACATGATAGCAGATAAAGGCCAAATGGCCCATCTAATCTGTCCATCCGCAGTAATCATCTCTTTCTCTTTCTCTCTCCAAGAGGTCCCACTTGCCTATCCCAGGCCCTTTTGAATTCAGATACAGTCTCTGTCTCCACCACCTCTTATGGAAGACTGTTCCATGCATCTACCACTCTTTCTGTAAAAAAGTATTTCCTTAGATTACTCCTGAGCCTATCACCTCTTAACTTCATCCTATGCCCTCTCATTGCAGAATTTCCTTTCACATGAAAGAGACTTGATTCATGTGCATTTACATTACATAGATATTTAAACATCTCTACCATATCTCCCCTCTCCCGCCTTTCCTCCAAAGTATACACATTGAGATCTTTAAGTTTGTCCCCAAACACCTTATGATGAAGACCACATACCATTTTTTTTAAAAAATAATTTTTATTGATAAAGCAGCCAGCATAATAACATACACAGAAGTAGCCTTCCTCTGGACCAACTCCATCCTTTTTATATCTTTTTGAAGGTGCGGCCTCCAGAATTATACGCAATATTCTAAATGAGGTCTCATCAGAGTCTTATACAGGGGCATCAATACCTTCTTTTTCCTACTTGCCATACCTCTCCCTATGCAATCTAGCATCCTATCTTTCGCTGTCATGTAACAATAACCAATCTCTATTAGTGTATTTTGCTCTCCTGTACTGCCTCCGTTGTATGCAAATAAATTTTATGCATATTCATTGGGGAAATCCTGAAAACATGACTGGATTGCAGCCTTCATTCTCCACCCCTGATTTAGGGCTTCCAAGTCCTTCCTGTTTTTGTTATAATGAGAAGTATTATGTAGGGGTTGCCAATCCCCTGTTGCAAACGTTACCACATGCTACTGCATAAAATGTCCTACCCTTCCCCCTCCCACCATCTCATGTGACCATTCATTTATGAAAACCACCAGTTAACCTTTCTCCTTCCCTCATAGCTCCCTCTGCATCCTTCTCAGAGATGGACCATGATGGAGAGATCACCTACGCCAACATAAACATCTCACAAACTTCACCAGAAATACACAGAAAGCAAGAAGGTATATTAAACACAATTGTCTCTGATTAATGAGCCAATTAATTCTACTGCTTAGCATCTCAGATGTACCGAGTGTGTGTGGACTAGCTCTAATTTTTAAATCATTTTTTAATGTTCAACTACTTGAAAAGGTTAGTAGCCCAGAATTAGAGTTTCTGCTTGCATCTGTCAAAGACGAGTTTTCTTTACATCCTTTGGGAATCCTCCTTCTATATCAATCCCCAGTTTCTTGGAATAGATCATCCACTATCATTTCTGCTATGATTGCCAATGCTTTAATTAAATTCCATAGATTACTAGTGTTATGTGACATAAATTTGCATCTTGAAGATACTAATAATAGGGATGTCTCAGACAAAAATTCAAAGGCAGACAATATGATGCATGACCTACTTCTACTGGAGCACTGGTCTAGGTCCTGGCAACTCAGTTTCAATGCCAAAAAATGCAAAGTCATGCACCTGGGAAGCCGAAATCCATGCAGGATTTACACCCTAAATGGCGAGATCTTGACAAAAACTGAAGCAGAAAGAGACTTAGGGGTGATTGTCAGGGAAGACATGAAGTCTGCAAATCAAGTAGAGCAAGCTTCATCCAAAGCAAGGCAAATCATAGGTTGCATAAGCAGGAGTTTTGTCAGCCGTAAACCTGAAGTCATTATGCCACTGTATAGATCCATGGTGAGACCGCACCTGGAGTACTGTGTGCAATTTTGGAGGCCACATTACCACAAGGATGTGCTGAGACTGGAATCGGTCCAGAGAATGGCCACCAGGATGGTCTCGGGACTCAAGGAGCTCCCATACGAGGAGCGGTTAGGGAAGTTGCAGCTCTACTCACTCGAGGAACGTAGAGAGAGGGGAGATATGATCGAGACATTCAAGTACCTCACAGGTCGCATCGAGGTGGAAGAGGATATCTTCTTTTTCAAGGGTCCCGCGGCAACAAGGGGGCATCAGTGGAAAATCAGGGGCGGGAAACTGCACGGTGACACTAGGAAGTTCTTCTTCACCGAAAGGGTGGTTGATCGCTGGAATTGTCTTCCACTTCAGGTTATTGAGGCCAGCAGCGTGCCAGATTTTAAGGCCAGATGGGACAGACATGTGGGATCTATCCGCAAAGATAGATAGGGAGGGTCATTGGAGTGGGCAGACTTGATGGGCCGTGGCCCTTATCTGCCGTCTATTTCTATGTTTCTATGTATTTTATTTTTTTCTCCAGTCATTGGGCTTTTCATTACCTTCCATTACCCCTACTCATGAAAAAGGTCACTCGCTGGATATTGTTAGCTTCTTAGACCACACCATCTAACAGACATCTATCGATGCCATTCACTGGCAGAAGTCCCTTGGAATGACCATTATCTTGGTGAATTTTCCCTACCTATTTTTATGTCCCATATCCCGGAGAAATTTCTGCAGAAAAAAACTGTTATCTTCAGAAAGAAAATACGCCCAGAACTTTTCTGGTCTCAAGTTCTAGTTTCTCTCCATTGTTCACCTAAGGAATACTCTATTGATGATAGTTGGTATAATTGGAAATCTTCCACAGAATGTGCTTATCAATCTTTGGCACCAGTAATCACCAAAACAATTTTCTATGCTTGGAATGCACCATGGTTCTACCCATTCATAGAGCCCTAAAACAAAATTATAGGAAATTAGAAAAGAAATGGAAAAAATCTCATTCAGACACAGACAAACTAAACAGGAGGTGTTCAATTAGAAAATATAATTTTGAACTTAGGAAAGCGAAAAAAAATTATTATGGATATAAAATAGCTATGTTTGATAACCAGAGCAGCATTCTTTTTAAACTCTGGCGCTCTCTGACTAATTCAAATTCCAAATCCGATCAATCTATATCTCCCTGAACTGATGTTTTAACTTGTTTTTTTCAAGATAAAATTTCTCTCATCAGGCAATCTTTCCCTGTGGGAGATATTGAATATTCTCCTATATACAGTGCTCCCCCCCCCGCGAATTCACGGTCCACGATTCACGGTCCTGGTATTTCACAGTATTTTCCAACCGTGAATGATCAGGCAGGAGAGGGCAGCCGGAGCGCCGGTAAGTGAAGGAAATCACTCATGGTATGCTCTGACCGCCTCTTCCTGTACTAAAGTTGGGCCTCACCAATCAGGAGCTGTGTGTCAAAGCAGCTCCTGATTGGTGAGGCTCGACTTTAGTACAAGAAGAGGCGGTTGGAGCATACAGCGAGTAATTTCCTTCACTTGCTGGCGCTCCGGCTGTCCTCTCCTGCCTCTCCGGCTGCTCTCTCCTGTCTCCCCTGCTAAAAACTGTATTCACGGTTTTTCAACATTCGCGGGGGTTCCTGGAACGAAACCCCCGAGAATATCGTGGGAGTACTGTATTCTAAAGATCCTACAATGGAGATACCACTTGATCGTTACTGGTGCCCTTTTAATCCAGTATCTGAACTTCAAGTCTCCGAACTGATTGAAAAGATGAAAAAGCGTAAATGCTCTTTGGACTCATTTCCATCATATCTATTTGTTAATATTCCTTCACAAGCAATAATTTGGCTGACTTCTTTATTGAATTACTCATTGGAAAATGGATACTTCTCGCAATCTATGGGGCAAATAACACTCATTCCTCTCCTAAAAAGTAGATCTAGATCCTACCATCCCCTCTCATTACCGACCAATTGCCAACATACCTTTGTTGACAAAAATGTTAGGATCAATTGTCGCTAGTCAACTTACTAATTACTTGGAGAAATTTTCATTACTTCAACCATTTTAATATGGATTTCGTTCTAATTTCAGCACTGAAACTTTATTGATTTCTCTTCTTTCAAAAATTCAACAATTACTATTACAAAATAAATGTTATTTTGCTTCAGTTCGAATTATCTGTGGCATTTGATGTAATGCATCACGACATTTTGCTTCATTTACTTTCAGACACTGGTCTCAATCAGGTTGTACTTGATTGGTTTTCTAAATTCCTATCGTCTTGTTCCTATTCAGTTAATATTGAAGGTGATGTCTCCAATTCCTGTCAGTCTCCTTGTGGGGTCCCCCAGGGATCTCCACTTTCTCCAATCTTGTTTGATCTCTATATGACTACACTGAACACTTATAAGTTGCCAGCTTGGGAAACTCTTTTCACCTATGCGGATGATATCTTTACATTGGTCGAGATTGATTTAGATATTACCAACTTAGCCTTCAAAATAAATCATTGTATCTCTAAACTTCAAGCTTGGGCTATGTTTGTCCAGATGAAGCTAAATGCAGCTAAAACTAAACTCCTGTGACTAGGCCCAAAATTGGACTCTCTTCCTTCCATTGTATTTCTGGAATCTGGGGTTTCCTTACAGATCGAGTTTTCCTATAAGATACTGGGAGTCCTCATAGATTCCTCTCTTACTTTCAAGGATCAAATAAATTATCTTTTTAAGAAGTGCTTTTTCAGTCTACGAATGCTAAGGAAGGTTAGAACACTTTTCCATCAATGACATTTTTCTGTTTTGGTTCAATCTATCATTATCCCGGTTAGATTTTTGTAATGCTATCTATTTCGGCATTACATAGATCTGCCTCCAAAGATTACAATTGGTTAAGAATACTGCTGCAAAGTAGATTTTTGGAAAAAGTAAATTTGACCATGTGACTCCTTTGCTTTAAAGCCTTCACTGGCTTCAGGTTTATCTCAGGATTCACTTTAAATGCGCATACATTATGTTTAAAATCCTATATGGTATTTTCATTCCTCTTGTTCCTCAGTTATGGAATGTTTATAGATTCTCCTATGCAAGAGGCATCCAATAATGCAAACTTTCGCTTCCTTCGAGAAAAGGAATTAAAGGAGTTAAGAACTTTAGCCAATCTTTTGTTTTCAAATCTTCTCAATTATGGAACGAACTTCCTCTAATTTTGAGGGATCCTAGTCCTTTTCAATTTTTTTGCAAATCTTTAAAAACTTTCTTATTTGCTAAACACTTTGTAAATTAGCCCCATTGAAATTCTTGATTGTTTATCTTTTTAGTATTTTTTAAATGATTGTTAACCGAGTCGAGCTTCCTTTGGTTGATGACCCGGTATATAAAGCTAAGTCCTCTCACTGGCTAAGTAGGTTGTATAACCAAACTCTTGCTGCTTCTCTCTGCTAGAGATGGACCATAAAACTCATCTTCAGCCTAATTACAGATCCACTGAGCTCCAGGAATGGTAATTTCTCTGAGTATGAGGTAAATCATAATTTATCAACCTAGCATGCTGCTTTCAATTGGCAGGAACCTCTAGAGCCAAGTAATTGACGTATGAGGTTGATGGAGGGAATGGTGAAGTATTTGCATGCACTGCTTTCATTGGATGCTAATAGATCTCATGCATATTCATTGGGGAAATTCTGAAAACCCGACTGGATTGCGGCCCTCGAGGAGGGATTTTGATACCCCTGGTTTAGGCCATCTTTACCTATTCAGTTCAAGGTCGGATCACATTACAAAAGATTGGGTCAGTTACCCAGGAAGTTACAATGGACAGTTTGACCTGGACGTTCAATAGGATTGCTAGTACAGGTAGATCAGGACAATTATTAATACAATTAGGTTGTAGTTAAAAATATAGAGTTACAAGTAGGAGTAGATCATCGTTAGCTCTTCGTTTTGTCCTTGGAATTACATTAGACAGTTAAAAAAATGGGCTTTTACAATTGTGGTTGTGGAGGAAAATTAATAACAGAACTTAAGTCAGAACAAGATTTCCCAAATCTGTACTGAGGATCCCACTGCCAGTAGAGTCTTCGGAAAATCCACAGTGCATATGCTGGACCTCCAGTGCTGGCAGATATCTGTGTTCCAAATTTGTTGTGGAAAACCTGAGAAGCTGACCGGCTGTGGGGTTCCCAGGACAGTTAAAGGAAGCCGCAGCACAGGATAAGCTAGAGTAGTGTATTGCAAACTGTGTGGCTCCTGAGATTTCAAGTGAGCAGTGAGAGGCATGTCCTGTAGGAAGTCAGCCGGCACAGATGACTCTCCTCCTCACCAGTGTCTCTCCTCCTCTCCCCGCACCTCCCGGATCCCTCCACTGAAGCAGGTCACGGCCAGATAGGCCTCCCGTGCATGCGCGGAGGTTGACACGATGATGTCATGCGCACTTCTGGGTGCCTTCCGGCTGGGGCACTGGATTTAGTGTGCTGCTGGCCGGAAAGTTTGTGAGACACTGAGCTAGAGGAATCCCGCTTTTGGAGACGTATGGAGGGTAAACTAGAGCTGAAGCGGGACTCATGTTTTGCAAGAGGAGTGGAAAATGAGCTGCTTTTTGCTGTCATAGTTTCTCTGCTTTCACCTCACTCTCTGATAGGTTTAGCAAGAGTTAGGCCGTAGCTGGGCATCTGGTATATCCCACATTACGAATAAAACCAACTGTTAGTTCCTCCTCCTGCCTCTGAAGTTCCTCTTTTTTGGGAGCTACATACGTCTTGGGTCAGTATTCAAAGCAATTTCAGCGGCTTGAAATGGCTCATCGTTAGTTGCTTGTTCAGAGGCGTTTAACCGGGTAGTTGCTGTAGCCACCAGGAAATTCAATGCTGAAACCTGTACATGGCTTGGTCTTGAATTAGCAGCAGTGAACATAAGAACATAAGCAATGCCTCCGCTGGGTCAGACCTGAGGTCCATCGTGCCCAGCAGTCCGCCTACGCGGTGGCCCAAAAGGTCCAGGACCTGTGCAGTAATCCTCTATCTATACCCCTCTATCCCCTTTTCCAGCAGGAAATTGTCCAATCCTTTCTTGAACCCCAGTACCGTACTCTGCCCTATTATGCTCTCTGGAAGCGCATTGGCTAAGGCTCTTAACATTTGCATCTCCTCTTCCTATAGGCTAAGGCTCTTTGCACCTGCATTGTGATGTCATAGAGCTTTGTGGTTATAGAAACCTAGAAACCTGATGGCAGATAAAGGCCAAATGGCCCATCCACTATCTCCTCTTCTCCCTATTGGCTAAGGCTCTTAACATTTGCATCTCCTCTTCCTATAGGCTAAGGCTCTTTGCACCTGCATTGTGATGTCATAGAGCTTTGTGGTTATAGAAACCTAGAAACCTGATGGCAGATAAAGGCCAAGTGGCCCATCCACTATCTCCTCTTCTCCCTATTGGCTAAGGCTCTTAACATTTGCATCTCCTCTTCCTATAGGCTAAGGCTCTTTGCACCTGCATTGTGATGTCATAGAGCTTTGTGGTTATAGAAACCTGATGGCAGATAAAGGCCAAATGGCCCATCCACTATCTCCTCTTCTCCCTATTGGCTGAGGCTCTTAACATTTGCATCTCCTCTTCCTATAGGCTAAGGCTCTTTGCACCTGCATTGTGATGTCACAGAACTTTAGTAACATAGAAACTCGATGGCAGATAAAGGCCAAATGGCCCATCCAGAGCATCCACTATCTCCTCCTCTCCCATATGAACATAAGCAATGCCTCCGCTGGGTCAGACCTGAGGTCCATCATGCTCAGCAGTCCGTTCACACGGTGGCCCAACAGGTCCGGGACCTGTGCAGTAATCCTCTATCTATACCCCTCTATCCCCTTTTCCAGCAGGAAATTGTCCAATCCTTTCTTGAACCCCAGTACCGTACTCTGCCCTATTACGCCCTCTGGAAGCGCCAGTGGTCGGCAAGATGTCCCCTGAATATCAACCCCATCTATCTCCTAGTCTTGTA
Source organism: Geotrypetes seraphini (assembly GCF_902459505.1). Lineage (NCBI taxonomy): Eukaryota > Metazoa > Chordata > Amphibia > Gymnophiona > Dermophiidae > Geotrypetes > Geotrypetes seraphini. The sequence continues at coordinate 116,955,105 of NC_047084.1, forward strand.
TACTGGCAAGAAAGATGTCAGGTGCTCTGCTAACTGCCTAGGGGTTAGCCGCTGGTCCTGGGAGGCCCCTAGCAGCACCTCGGGGTTTTTTTAATATCAGCTTTTAAGGGCACGATCAATTATCGTGCCACTTAAAGCTGTTGGAAAATGGAAGACTGGGCCTCCAAATGACAGACCAAATTTCATGCGCATCACATAGCATTTATCCACATTGGGAAGAATAATCGAAATCAGTGTCTCAAACTTCTTTAGCTCCTTTTACTTAGGTGCGCTAGCGTTTTTAGCGCACACACAAGATTAGCGTGCACTAGCTGAAAAATTACCGCCTGCTTAAAAGGAGGCGGTAGCGGCTAGGGCGCGTGGCATTTTAGCGTAAGCTAAGCGCGCGCTGAAACCACTGGCGCACCTTTGTAAAAGGAGCCCTAAATGGAGCAAATATTTTTTGTGGCACATTATAACTGAAATTCTAAAATTGCAAAACCAACAGTGGCATGGTTTTGTCTGCATTAGAAACATAGAAATAGACAGCAGATAAGGGCCACGGCCCATCCAGTCTGCCCACCCCAATGACCCTACCCTATCTTTCTCTGTGAATAGATCCCACGTGTCTCTCCCATTTGGCCTTAAAATCAGGCACGCTGCTGCCCTCAATAACCTGAAGTGGAAGACTGTTCCAGCGATCAACCACCCTTTCAGTGAAAAAGAATTTCCTGGTGTCCCCGTGCAGTTTTCCGCCCCTAATTTTCCACGGATGCCCCCTTGTTGCCGCGGGACCCTTGAAAAAGAAGATATCTTCTTCCACCTTGATGCGGCCCGTGAGATACTTGAACGTCTCGATCATGTCACCCCTCTCTCTGCGTTCCTCGAGTGAGTATATCTTTAATTTATCCAGCCGTTCCTCGTACGGGAGATCCTTGAGTCCCGAGACCATCCGGGTGGCCATTCTCTGGACCGACTCCAGTCTCAGCACATCCTTGCGGTAATGCGGCCTCCAGAATTGCACACAGTATTCCAGGTGGGGCCTCACCATGGATCTATACAATGGTATAATGACTTCAGGCTTACGGTCATTAATCACAGCGCCGTCTCAGCAAAGTGTCCTCTGAAGAAGGCGTCATCTATATCCCGAAACTGGGGATCCTTATCGGGACCATTGTTTGTACTAAAGATTGATCTTTGGTTGAAAAAACACCTCCCTTGCCTTTTATTTGTTTGACCATGAGATGGAAATTCCATTTTACAAACCGATCCTTTCTCAGCCTTTCAGGTACAGGGTTATTGACAAGACAATTGTGAAAATTGTACTAGGAAAAGCCTTTGTAGACAGGATGTACTTGAGATTTGTGTGAATCAGAAGGAGGCTGACAAGGACAGACTGGCTGACTGAATTAAGGGATGAAGGTAGTTTTGTAACGTCTTGAGTAAACAAGAGAAATATCTTGATGATTCATGGATGTTATCAAACAGAATATTCTGGAAGGTGGTGCTGGGACAATGACTAATATTACTATATAATTTCTTATTTCTAGTGTGTGCTGTTTGCCAGACTTGCTGGACCCAGAATACCAGACTAATTCTGGCGCTGTCCTGTCTCTTTCTGCTGGCCACGACCATGGGACTGGTGGGGAAATGTAAGTAGAAACCCACATTTTTGTCCTGTGATAATACAAACTCCAGATGAGCCAAAGGTTCTCAGCAGCTTAATGACGCAATACCCCAGTTCATCACTGTGAAAAGATTCACTTTAGTCCTTACCCTCGGGCCTCTTGTTACAGGACTATTAGCTCACTCAGAGACAGAGATAATAATAATAACAGCTTTATTTATATCCCATCTTACCTTTTCAGTTCAAGACGATGTAGAATAATAGTGTGATTACAGGATGAAGGTACAGATTCAAATACAGGTAGATAGTGAATACAGAAGCATAGAGAGATGGTAACATTGGTTTAAAGAGGGAGCGTGTAGGGGTGGCATTAGTCAGGAAGTTCAGACACATTTGTCGAATAAGTGGGGTTTCAGTGATTTTCTGAAAGAATGGTATGTCGGAGAGTTCAGGAGGAGATCACTGAGGGTGTTGTTCCAGATTCCAGCCTGGAAGGATAGTGTCCTATCAAGGTATCTTTTGTGTTGGCATCCTTTGGGATTCGGGAACGGAAAGAGTAATGGTCTGCGAGATAAGCAGGGCTTGTCCTGTAGGATGAAGTGTCTCAGGGGGTAGGTGGGTGAGGTGCCGAATAGTGTCTTGTAACATAGGCAGCCGAATTTGAAGATAATCCTGGCCTCGATCGTGAGCCAATTAATTTTTTTGAAGTATGGGGTGATGTGGTTGGATTTTTTCAGTCCAAAGACAACCGTATCATCATGCAAACGGGTGGCATGAAAAGAATTTATAAGGAAAAGACAATGGTTTCCTCAGTGTGCGCTGAAGAAACTTGGTGATCCGTAGGGAGGGATTTCTGAAAAGTTCTAATGACAGATGTGGAAAGCACCAACTATCGTTCAACCTGAGCCATCAAACTCATACATAAGGCAAAGAAATATGACCACGTCACTCCACTACTCTGCGAAGCTCATTACTTCATTTATTTAAAGAACAAAGTAATCTAACACCCATATCAACCATGTGAAAAACTTCCTAAACCTATGGTTGTACCACTCTTAGCAGCAATAATTACAAGTACACGCATCCTGTAATTTGATATCGGTCTTTCACAGTGCTTTGAAGAATCTTAGCCTGATCTTCTTTAATTCAACTTATTTGTTGGGTTCTGTACATGAACTGCTTGTTTTAGGTCCTACCATAGCATCTCTATTGGGTTCAACCAAGGACTTTGACTAGGTTAATGCATTCAGATGTAGACGTGTTATTCTGCTTTGGATCATTCATTGTCTTGATGCATATCTCAATTATGCTTCAGCTTAAGCTCATGGACATTATGGTCTATAAACATCACCCTACCAGCTCCTAATGTAATCGGTAAAAGCCATTTAAAAAGGTTTTAAAATCTTTTACAAAAAAAAAATGGAGGTGTCTACCGGCGCCTAGAAAAACAGCGCCTTGATCACATCTACGGAGGCACCTTATAATGCCTAAGGTCAAAGTAGGCATGGTTAATGCTAGAAACAACCTTAGGTCTTCTAAGTTGCCTCTGTAAATGCAATTCTCATCAAAGATAGGTGCCGTAAATGTAGGACTTTAAAACCCTGGCATACATTTGAGTTAAAGTCATGATTGACACGCAATCAGCGGCAGTTAACGGTGCCATTTACAGAATCCGGCCCTATATGAATTTGCTAGTACAATGCAGAATTCATGGCTACTTCATTAATGTATGTTTTCTTCACACTACCACCAAACTATTTGGCTGTCAGTAGGATGTTCTTACTGTGGAACGTTGTATGTTATCCAAAGAGTTCCTTTTTTTACTCCTCTGTCCATAGAACATTATCCCTTAGAAATGATTGAGTGAGTTGAAGTGTCACTGAAGAAAGAAAAGAAGGATATGGAGTTGAAGGCCCATTTGAGGAAAGGTTTTAGGAGATGATGACACAGGGTGTAATGAGACTTGGAGATGGATATACAGTGGTGCCTCGCATAACGAACGCCTCGCACAGCGAACGCTGCGCACAACGAACTTCAGGTCTTGCTTCCTACAACGAACTTCGTTTCACACAACGAAGTCGCCCGAGCTGCATCCTTCCGCGCAGGCACTGCGCTTAACTGCCCTCTCTCCGCCTGGCTCCCTGTGCAGTGGCGGACCGTCGGCTCGCAGGGGCCCGGCGCCTACTGCTGATGCGTTGGGGGGGGGGCGGAGCTACTCTCGCCGCTTCCCCGATGCTAGAAAAATAACAGCTTTGTTCTCTCTCACCATTGGCAATCTGTTTACATATTGAAAGAAACAGGAAAACAAAAGCTTATCCATTTAGACCATTTTGTAATACTGTAAGTATAAACTAGTATTATAGACAGAATGATCTGCCCAAGGAAATGGACAACATTTTCAACCATGCAGGCATTTAAAAAATAAACAGTTAAGTCCCAGTTTTTGCCGCTGAGACTCTGCCCTCTCTCACTGTAAAATTAGACTCTACTTAGTCTGTCTTTAAATTTAAAAAATGTGTGTTGTTTTAAAAAACAATTATGTTTTTAGATGTATCTAAATAAACATAATAACAAAAAATTTATCTTTTTTTATGTCATCTTAGCATATTTTATGCTGCAGAACGAATTATTTTTTTTAACATGTATTGTTATGGGAAAACGCGTTTCACATAACGAACTTTTCGCATAACAAACTTGCTCCTGGAACCAATTAAGTTCGTTGTGTGAGGCACCACTGTATCATGAAGAGGAGGAAGGAACAGGATTGGGAGATGCCATGAAATGATTAGAAGACCGAAATGGCGATAGGAAGCTGGGAGGGGGGTGTGTGCTCAGAACTGTAATGAAGGATAAGGTAAGCCCTTTGAAAATAATCAAAGGGCTCTTAATATGGGCCGAGCCCTGCAAGAGAAAAGGGGAAGTTCGGGGGGTGGGGGGAGGTTAGGAAGTTTGAATAATTAAGGGATTGAATGGGACTGTTATAAGGAGTGGAAGTAATTGGAAGAGGAAGAATTATTGGTGAGTGGAAACAAGGAGTGAAAGATAATGATTGGTGAGAAAGGGAAAGAGGTGATTGGTTTATTTGGGCGGGAGAATTGTGAGAAGTTTGTTTTGTGGGAGGTTGGGGTCTGAGGGGGGTAGGCGGTAAAGAGGAGATAGAAAATTGGGGATTTGTGAGGGTAGTTTGAGGTTTTAATTCCCGCCCTTTCCCTCCCTTATGTTCTGTTGTCACTGTCTCTGTTTTGGTGGGTGAGTGTGGTTTTTAGAGGGGGGGGCCAGTTTTGTTTGGGTTTGTTTCTAGTTGGTGGGGTGTTTGTTTGTTGTGTTCTGAGATGTGTGCTTGGGTGGGTGGGCATGGGGTACAACGGAGGGTTGGCGGTTGCAGCTTGGGCGGTAAATGAGAAGGGATTCCTACAGGTGGCCAGGGATTATGGGAAAATACCTATGAAATATAATGTTGAATGCTGTGTGCGGCACCGCCACAGACTGAGGTGAGGCCGGGCGACACCGCAGGTCTTGCAAATGTGATATTTGGAATGAATATAATGTATTGGGATGTTGGGATAAGCAGCTAGGTCGGGACCGACTAGCTGTTGGGATGGGAAACAGGAAGGCCACCTGGGATGAGAGATATGAATTTCAGTTGCATTGTTACTGGAGTATGCTAATTAATAAAGCTGCGGCCAAATTTCTGCCAAAGTTTATATTGTAAGTGTTTTATTTATTTAAGTTGTAGAGTTATGAGTTGTATGAATGCAGGGTGCGAGTTCCAAATATTTGGATTGTAGTCAGTGGCGTACCTAGGGTATGTGGCACCCGGGGCCCATCATTTGTTGACACCCCCCCAATGTAAAAAAATATTTTTTGTAATGACCATGAAACGGAATAAATGGTCAGAATAGAAACAGGCAGCGAAAATTTTCTTTTATTGAACCTCATATATGTAATAATTATTACAAACATAACATAAATTATGTCTGAATTGTCATGACATCAGAAGTACATATGGAGTAGTTGCAGGTGATGCTTGGGACAGTTCTGATTGTGTTAGTTCGGTTTTATGTGTTTTTTTGAATAGAAGGGTTTTTATTTCTTTTTTTAAGGTTTTGTAGTTTGTGGTCGAGGTCAATAGGTTGTAGAGTTGGGGGTCGAGTGTTAGGAGGTTGTCGAACAGTTTTATTTCTTTTGACGATTTTGGTTGGAGGGTGTGTGAATGGTGCGTGAGTTCTCCTATGTCTGGTTGAAGTGGATTTAATTATTTAGCTGAAGAAAATAGTAACCCTATCCCCCCCCCCCCATTCCACACACATTAATTCTCTTCCATTTTTGTTCCCATTCTAAAAAACCCTGATAAATTCCCAGAAAAAAAATACATTAAAATAAGAAGTGAAAACAAAGACCCCTACAGATGAGAACATAACATAAGAATAGCCTAACTGGGTCAGACCAATGGTCCATCATGCCCAGTAGCCCATTCTCATGGTAACCAATCCAGGTCACTAGTATCTGGTCAAAACCCAAAGAGTAGCAACATTCCAAGCAGAAACTTCCCCATGTCTTAATAACAGACTATGGACTTTTCCTCCAGGAATTTGTCCAAACCTTTCTTAAAATCAGCAATGCTATCTGCTTTTACCATAATTTCTGGCCACTTCATTTTTAAGCTTAGATCTTTCCTTCCAAACAGAGACCTTGCTAGATGTCAAATACAGAAAGAACAATGTAACTTCACAAGGACTTAGTTGTGCAGGAAATGTGAATCTCTTCATACACCCACCATATAGTGCAAAAATGTGCAAAGGTCTGGTTTTTTTTTCTTTCGATCACTACATAGCCTAGTGCCACACAAACAGCGCTGTTACAAACATATTCTGAAGGTCAATGCTAAGGTTAACAAAGTTTCCTTCCTTGGACCACAAGGAGATACTGACAAACCACTAGAAGAGATCCCAAAACAACTACCCAGGCACAACACCCAAAGACCCACTCAGTGTGTGAACCAGTTGAGTGGAGTGGACTAACTAGGGGGTGGAAATGGGCCCAGAGTTTGCTCAGCAGAATTTCCCAGACCACCTCTTCCTCTCAACACATTGACACGCTGCCGCCACCACCACCACCACCACCATTAGGAACACCTCAACGGGTAGGCCAGCAATGCTTATAAACTTTATAAAACACATTATTATATTTTCTTATAAAGCACATATTTTAACTGAACTCTCTGACATCCTCAGCTTTGCCATTTACAAAAATAGAAGGAAGAAAAGTTCCCGTTTCCTGCTGTCTCATGTCCCCGACCTATACAATATTTTTCTTCTGCAGACCCTTCAAAAGTCTGAACAAATCCTCGTTTCACTTGCATTATAAAGTACTGAGGATGCCATCTCTCCCCAATCCCAGGTCCTAACTAAGACAGTAGCGCAAACTAGTGCTGCCAGATTAAAAAAAAAATTTAGATTCGATTCAGCCTATTGAATTGGTTTTTTCGATTCAACTTTCCTGCCCAATTGGATGTTTTTTTTTTTGTTTTTTTTTTCAAACATCCTGGTGGGTTTATTTTATAGCTTTTTCACCCCCCTTTGGCTTCTCCTAACCACACTGGCGCTGTGGTGTAAATAAAATAAAGAAACAAAAAGGACTTTTCCTCTCTCTGTTAAATCCTAGCTCACGTTTGCGGTCTAACACCAGCTCTGGCAGGATACACATTTCAAATCTGACATATTATAATCACAAAACAGAAAATAAAATTAGTTTTTCTACCTTTTGTTGTCTGGTTATTTTTCAAATCTTGTTGGTTCAAGGCTCTGGATGTCTTCTGATAACTTGCTTGCCAGGGTCTCCTTCTTCCTTCTTTCTGCATGCTAACCATCCATCTGCCATCTCTGTCCCCCCCGTTTCCCTTTCCTCCCCAGGAGGTCTGGCATCTTTCCTTTTTTCATCTCCCTCCTCAGATTCATCTTTTCTTAACCACCCTTTCATCCAGCATCTCTCTCTCCTTCCCCACCACCCCAGGGTCCACCATCTCTCCCTTTCTTTTCCCAACTACCCTCCTATCCAGTATCTCTATCCACACCATCCCTTGTGTCCAACTTCTCTCCCTTTCTGTTCCTTCCTTCTCTAAAAGCCATGGTCCATCATCTCTCTCCCTCTTCTATATTTTCAGACCCATTATTTCTTCCCACCCAAAGTCCGGCATATGCGCGTCTCTTTGATCCCCCCATTTCCTCCGTGTATTTCAACACCAGGACCCCCCTCCCTGAAGGCCTGTCCCCACCCCTGAAGGCCAGTACCCCCCCCCGAAGGCCTGTCCCCTTCGAAGGCCTGTCCCCCCCTTGAAGGCCTGCCTGCCTGATCCCCTTGAAGGCCTATCCCCCCCTTGAAGGCCTGTCCCCCCCCTTGAAGGCCTGCACTCCCCGAAGGCCTGTCCCCCCCCTTGAAGGCCTGTTCCTCCCTTGAAAGCCTGCCTGCATGTTCCCCCTTCAAGGCCTGCCTGTCGCCCCCCCTCCCCCTTGAAAGCCTGCCTGGCTGCCCGCCCCACCCTGAAGATTTGATGCCCCGACCCACCTGAAGGACCGCTCGCCCCCCTGGCCTCCCCGCACCACCTACGAAGCAGCCCACAGCGAAATCGCGATGTCAGCGATCCCTGTGCTGCTTTAGAGCTGCTTCCTGCGCCGCGGTCCCACCCCTCCTCTGACGTCAGAGGAGGGGCGGGACCATGGCGCAGGAAGCAGCACCGAAGCAGCTCAGGGATCGCTGACATCGCGATCCCGCTGTGGGCTGCTTCATAGGTGGTGCGGGGAGGCCAGGGGGGAGAGTGGTCCTTCGGGGGTGGGGGGACTGAACGCCAAGGCCGGGAGCACCCCCTCAGGGCTTGTACCCGGGGTGGACCTCCCCCCCGCCCCCCCTTAGTACGCTACTGATTGTAGTAGAAGGGATGAACAAGTTGAAGGAGGAGGCAGTTTGGGAGGTGTGGAGAAGGTGGAGCAACGCTCGAAAGAATCAGAAGGGGGTGAGAGGGAAGGAATGTGGCATGGATATTAGAAGGGGTAATTAGGGCTAGAAAGTGTTAATGAATGGGTTGTGTGAAATATGATGGAGGCGTTGCTATGAGAAATGCCAGGGTGAGGATGCTGAGATTTCCATCCTTGATGGGGAAGGGGCATAGGGTTTCTGCTTTGGGAAGAAAGCAGACGAAGGGAGGTGATGCAGGTGAGGGGACTAACTTGTAAATTCCATGGCTCCACATCATTGTCTTCTTGGTTGGGCTGAGAACTTTTCGGTGCCTCTCCCCCCGTACTGTGTCCAGAGAGGGCTGAATTTATTTATTTCGGTTTCTATCCCTTTCTCCCAGAAGCTCAGAACGGGTTACAAGTAGACATTCACAATCTTTTGAAAACAGATTAGTCATGACAACAAATAGGTTACAGTAAACAATAATAGAGCTTATTCTAGAGACCAGACTGGAGAAGTATATTGAGGAGGCAGTTTTTAATGGCCCGATTGGTGGAAGAGGAAGGTCTTTACTGCTCTATGGAAGGTCATTAGTGAATCTAGTGACCTGATCAGTGTGGGTAGTCGGTTCCATAGCAGAGGTAGGAAATGGCTGTAGGATCTTTTGTACGCTGTACTCATTCGGAGGGATCTCCCTGCGGGAATGCTGAGTTTTTGTTCTGCTTTGGAGTGGAGGGGGCGGTTAGGGGTGTATAGGCATAGCTTGGATGCTATGTACCCTCAATCATTCTGCAAAGTTGGCTCCTCTGAACGTTATCAGTGGTTTCTCACATTGTACAACAATTTTATTGTTGAATCCACGTTGAATGAATCTCAACACCCGTTCTCTCTCTTCTGGCAGTATTTCAGGTTTCTCAGAGTCTGAAAGAGTCCACGGAGTACATTCAACAGATCTCCCATGACCATGAAAATCTGAGCAGCAGCCTGGCTCTGAGAATCAGCACGAAAGAGGCAACGTTGAGTGACACTGAGCAGAAACTGAGGGAAACTGAGCAGGAGCTGGATCGCACCAAAAATAATCTTCAAGCCACCTTCAAAGACCTGGACCATATCCAACAACAACTTGTAGAAACCACAAAAAAGTTCCATGTAACGGAGGAAACCTTAAGAAAGACACAGGAGAACCTGAGTGAAACCATGAAAACCTTAAGTGAAAGGGGAAATACTTTGCAAGAAACCCAGGAGAGACTACGAAATACCGAAAGTGCTTTAACTAGAACTGAGGAGAAGCTGAGAGTGAGTGAAAATACTTTGCTTGATACCAAAAATAGATTGAGAACAACTGAAAGTCATCTAAGCAGCGCCAAAAAGGAACTGAATCTGCGTGAAAATTCTTTAAGCAGAATCAGAGGGAGTTTAAGAACAGAACAGCAAAGATGTATGCAAATGGACACGTCCCTGCGCGACTTGAAGGAAAAGTGGAGTAATGCGCAGAAATGCTTATTCGATATGTGTGAGTAGTAGTATTATTGCCTTTCGAATTTATGTAATGCTTATCTGATATACACTGTGGGCCAGATTCTGTATGGGATGCCTACATTAGGCGCGGCTAGGCACTTTACTCAAGGATGCCTAGTGATGCCTAACGTTGGAATCCACGTGTAACATTAAAAAAAAAATTGGCAGGTAATTGATAATGCGAGTTTTCAGCCAATCCAAAAAAAAAAAAGTAAATTGACAATTAGGAGTTTGACGCTGAACTCTTAGGATGCCTGGCGATGACTAAGTTGAGATGGCCTCCAATGCCTAACAATGGTTAGGGAAAGAGAAGAGGCATGATTGACTAGCAACACCTATGCATGCCTTGACGCTGCTAGGCAGGATTCAATAAACAGCACTTAGCGGTTGATTGACAACTGCGCTGAGTGGTGCCTACAAAGTGCAAGTTCTTAGGTGCCAACTGGGAAGGGGAAGGCCTGCCATTGTGAAAAGGCGAGCCTACCGGCGGGCGGGCATAGGCATCCCTCCGGCCGGCCATATGACAAAAGGTACGGGGTGGGGGGTTCGGGAGTATCGGTGGTTGGGAGGTCATGGGTTCGGTGGGGGGTTTGGAGTTTGGTGGGATGTCAGAGTGGGGGGGGTTCGGGAGTATCAGTGGTTGGGGGGTCATGGGTTTGGTGGGGGTTTGAGAGTGTTGGAGTACGGGGTTTGGTGGGGGTTGGAGCAGGTTATGGTCCCTCCTGCCTATCGCTGTTGGGGTGTGTGTGTACTTCAGGGGTTACGGCAGGATGGAGTGGGCATCCCTCCTGCCTATCATGGTTGGGGGGGTCCCCTGCTATAGCCGCTCAGCTGATTATGGCAGGGGTATTCTCCTCCCCCACCCCCCATCAGCTATGCTGGCAGGACTCCCCATAGTCACGACTTCAGGGAGCATTGCTGGCTCAGCTGATTGGGGATAACTTCCTCTGCCGCGATCAGCTTATGGCTGCTGCGGCCTGACTTTAGGATCCTGCGGTGGCATAGATAGGCAGCTGAAATATAGGCCAGGGTTTTCTGCACCTAAATTTCAGCCGCCTATCTTGCCATAAATCGCAGCTAGGTAAATGTTTTAGCCTGCCACTTCTGGGGTTGGCCATGCCTACTTTGGCATTCTGCGGCCTAAAGCGACTACCTAGCTGAGATGCCATCTGCCTTTTATTTAGGCATCGGTAGGCGCTGCTGGTTTTTGCCGTTTTTGATGATGGCGCTTTTCAATTAACTTAGGCATTGGCAGGGTCCCTACCGATGCCTAAGTTTAGGCGCTGGTTATGGAATTTCTCTGTTAGCACGTACAATTAATACTAATTACTAATATAACGAAGCGACCCCCTTTCCTGATGTTAAATCCTCCCCCTCACTTCCTCTCCTTTTAATTTATTTTATTGATGTAATTATTAACTCTTCCTTCCCCTTTTACCCTCAAGCTCACGTTCATACTTGTAATTTGTCTATTTAATGTTCACACTTCCCCTCCCCTTATAATCATTTAATTTTAACCTTTTATTTTTGGCATTGTAAACCGGCCAGGTGTCCGTCGAGGGTCGGTATATTAAAATTAATAAACCTGAACTTGATAATCTTGCTAATGAGCGAAATCCAGGTCAGAACTTGATCTCTCACGTCTTCACATAAACATTCTTTGCACCACCCAGCACTTGCAGCCTCTGGCATAGTAAATCAACTCCTGCGCAGTGCGTAACCCTTTTACTAACTGGTACTTTCTTCATTATCATATGTTTCATAATCGCTTTCAAATTAAAGCATGAGGGGTACACAAAGAAGAAAGGTCGATCTACAAATACATTGCAGGCACATGAACGGTAGAAAACCACAGCCATGTCTTTTGTGAGAGGATTGCACCATCCTTTGCCAGCTCTATCAGAGGGTTTTTATTTTTCTATTTATTGATATTTTGGGCTTGTTTTATGAGATTTCTGTTTTCTTCCCATTTTATCTACTCGTGTACCACATCCCATCTCACCAGATCCACCGCCGTCCAGCTTCGACCCTTTCACTGTTAGGACATTGTTTTCTTTGAAGACAGGATCCAATCTCCTCAATGATCCCTCCTTCCTCCTCTCTATGGCCCACTGTGCCTCAGGGGACAGCTGAGGACCAGACTGGCAATCCCTCTGCTTCCTCTTCCTGCCCCTTTGCTCCTACATCAGGGAGCCAAGGTTCAAATGGGTCCAGCAAGGCGACTCTACTACTTGCAATGCTCCAATCTCCTCTCTCCTGGATTCCCTCTGGGAAGGATGGACCTCTTCTGGAAGAGGAAGACAGGTAGTACAGAACACTGCAGCGCAAATGATTACGGGTGTAGCTTGGAACGATCATATGACACCAACACTGAAAAGTCTGCACAGGATACCAATTCACGTAAGGATTGAGTATGAAATCTTGACAGTTGTATACCTGGCAATTTATGGGGAGACACCATTGTACCGAAAACGGATGTTGAAACAGTAAGAAATCTCAGGTCACAATCCACTATGAGGTTATCGATTGAAGCGCTAGGTGAGACTTTTTATAAAAAAAATGCAAATGACAGTGATTTCCGTTGTAGGTCCACATTTATAGAATGTATTGCCAGAACATAAGAACATAAGCAATGCCTCTCCTGGGTCAGACCTGAGGTCCAACATGCCCAGAAGTCCGCTCACGCGGCGGCCCAACAGGTCCAGGACCTGTGCAGTAATCCTCTATTTATACCCTTCTATCCCCTTTTCCAGCAGGAAATTGTGCAGGAGATTGTGCAGATTGTGCAGAGAGAAAATGTAATTTAAAAAGCAGTTGAAGACTTATTTATTGGTTAAAGCTTTTTATTAGTTTTGAAGAAGAATGCATGTTTATAGCATTATGCTAGCTTTTATTGAATGTGTTTTGAGATTTTGAAAGAACAAGATAGGATGATGACATATGAGGGTAATTTCATAAATAATGCACACTTTTTTAATTTTCAGTACATGTTTATTCATTTTTTTTTTTTAAGTATTTCTTTACAATCCTTCAATATAGTCTTCCCTCCCAACGTCCGGGAAGCTTCATTATTCCATCCAAGACACTGTTTTTGTTCAGTTGCTGAATGGCTCAGATAATGGCGGAAGAAAGCTCTTCCAGAGATGCAAAACGATGTCCACCCATAGGTTGTTTCAACTTTGGACTGTAGGAAGCATGAGGTAACACCTCCCAGCCGTATTCGCGTAGTTTTTCAATGATGACATTCCCTATGTGCAGGCGAGCGTTGTCGTGAAGAATGAGTGGCCCAGCCAAGAGCAACTGAGGTCGAGTTTTCTGCATTTTTTTGCAAAAAATCACAATAATACACTGCTGTGACACTTCTTCCACATGGAACTTTGTCTGTGATGATGATGCCTTCATGATCATAAGCAAAAATCATCATTTGTTTGACTTTTGATTGAGCTCGTCAAAATTTTTTGGGTCGTGGGGAAGATGGAGCTCTCCACTCTCTGGACTGTGATTTCAGCTCCAGCTCAAAGTCTCTGACCCACATTCCTGACCTTCAATGCCGAATCATTGTTTCAGCACAGTTACATTGTCCAGGCGTCTGTCAAGAAGTTGGGGACCCATCGTGAAGAACTTTTTCTCTTTTTTAAATCATTTGTCAGAATTCGGTATACTGATGTCGGTGGAATCTCTGTGGTTTCAGAAAGTTCCTCGCATGTCACATGATGACCTTGTTCAAGAGCATCAGCCACGAGTTTCACACATCGTTCATCGGTTGTTGATTTCGGCCGTCCTGGTCTTGCATCATCATCTACGCTCACACGACCACTCCGAAAACGAGTTGCCTACTGAGAAACTGTACTACGGTCCACTGTTAACTCACCACAAACTTCACGTAACACATCGTGCATTTCTGTCGGGTTTTTGCCACGTAGAGTTTCAGTCTTAATGTACGACCTCTGATCGTCAACAGACACAGTACCTGACACACCTGCAGCCTCCATTTCCCACACTTGTCACAGCCATACTATGTACACTACAGATCTCCTAAACACACGTCCTGCTGCTTCAAGCACTGAAGTGAAAGTGAAACCAGGTTTACTGTCATTGCATCAGCCACTCCCCAATGTTGCCAACCTGTGCATGATTTATGAAATGACCCTCGTATTATGTCAAAATTTGTAAACCCACTAGTGAGCAGAATCAGTTCTTGTTTATTAACTCAAAAGTAAATTGAACAGTATTTCTATAAATTTCTTGAGTTTAATTTTAAGTTTAATATGGGAGAAAAAGGCCTCAGAATACAGAGCCTTTTGCACATTTAATCCGTGTCCGATGAATCAGCCGATTTTGGCTCATACAGACAGTCATTGGCAAAAAAACCCCTCTCGTTTATTTCTATTTTTTTTTTCTTGTGAAATACCTGTTAATCTCCTTATCTTATTTCTAAAAGTTTTTCTTCAAAAATACTTAGTCCAAAAATGTAGATCTATTAATCTCAAAACAAGGGTCAGCAATACTCATTGTACCATAAGAACATAAGCAGTGCCTCTGCTGGGTCAGACCAGAGGTCCATCATGCCCAGCAGTCCACTCACGCGGCGGCCCATTAGGTTCAGGACCTGTATAGTAGTCCTCTATCCCCTTTTTCTTCAGGAAATCATCCAATCCCTTCTTGAACCCCAATACCGTACTCTGTCCTATCACACCCTCCGGAAGCGCATTCCAGGTGTCCACCACTCTCTGGGTGAAGAAGACCTTCCTAGCATTGGTTCTGAATCTGTCCCCTCTTCATTTTTCCGAATGGCCTCTCGTTCTTGTAGTTTTCCAACGTTCGAAGAATCTGTCCCAGCTACATTATAGCGATTCGTTCAGCGAGGGTCAGCAAACAATTGCAACAGAATAAACTTATCTTATTGGTCTAATGCTTCAGTCTACTTCAGGGTCTCCGTTTAAACCATCGGAGGCTCCCATGTGTCTTTCTCAAATTCTTAAATTTTAAAGCTGGGGCCGAGAGACGGTCCATGCCGCTGAAAAACTAAGCCGACGCGGTCAGCATTTCGCAGGTCTCTTCTTTCGCTGCAGCTTCAGAGCACATTTCATTTCTCACATCCTCTCTGATCGCTGGAATTTCAGACGGTGTCTCATAACATGTCTCAGTATGTTTTGAATGTTTTCATTGTAAACCCGCTTCCGCATGAAGCGGGGAAGACATTTTTAAAATAAATAAATACCGTACCATATAGAAGCTGGTGGAGGGTCACTGGGTCACTGTGTTGCTGTGTTACAGTAGTGTCAAAGTCCATCCTCGAGGGCCACAATCCAGTCGGTTTTTCAAGATTTCCCCAATGAATATGCATGAGATCTATCACCATACAATGAAAGCAGTGGATGCAATAGATCTCATGCATATTCATTGGGGAAATCCTGAAAACCTGACTGGATTCCGGCCCTCGAGGAGGGACTTTGACACCCCTGCAGTAGACCGTGTGTTCACCATTTCTCCAGAATTCTACTGTTCAACGGCTCCCCCTTCTGCTTCTATTCCTTTCTCTCCTCTCTTCTACCTTCCAAAGTATTTAGATCAATGCTGTCTTGTTAAAATGTTTATTTTATTTTTATTTTTCCTCTAACTCTACTTCTCACTTCTCTATTACCCTCCAGGTACTTTAGTTAGATTGTGAGCCTTCGGGACAGTAAGGGAATTTTTCAAGTACCTTTCTTATTTCTAATCTTAATGTATATTTTCTGTAAACCGCTTAGAACCTAACGGATGTAGCGGTATATAAGAAATAAATTACATTACATTACATTACATTACTTCTAATGGTTATTGCTTTTGGTTTGGGCATCAATGTGAACTCCACTGATACGGAACAAGAAGATGTTTGCGGTGAATGTCCTGCAGACAGCGGGATGGTTGGATGGGCTGGAGTGGGCTTGGATGGCAACTTCAGCATTTAGAACCTAGGACAGGGGTGGCCAACTCCAGTCCTCGAGGGCTGGAATCCAGTCGGGTTTTCCCCAATGAATATGCATGAGATCTATTTGCATGCACTGCTTTCAATGGGGAAGTTCTGAAAACCCGACTGGATTCCGGCCCTCGAGGACCGGAGTTGCCCACCCCTGACCTAGGACAATACCAGACTTTACAGTCTACGGCCCAGAAATATCAAAGAAGAGACAAGTTAATCAGATCATGTATTTTTTTAGTGGGTATAACTTATGGGCAGACTGGATGGACCGTTCAGGTCTTTATCTGCCGTCATTTACTATGTTACTATGATTGCAGCATCAGTATTTTTTATTTATTTCTTTTTTTGGGTGGGGGGGGGGTTCCTGCAAATAGCAAGTTGGTTATGCATCCTTCATGTCATGATCATTTAAAAATGTCCTTTTCTTTTCAATTGCACAGGTTCACAAAGCACGTTTCCATCTTCAGACGTCTCAGGTAAATCCTTAAGTGCTTTGCTAGGATTTAGTAGATCTTGCCATGAATCAAGATTTGTTGCACTGGAGCCCAACATGACACGGTGACAAAATTCATCACCGTTCCCGTCCCCGTGGATAACCGCGGGAAACCATCTTCATGCCATTCTTTAAGGAGAGAGGGAAGAATCAGAGTATGAATGGCCACAACCACTGACCCGCAAGCTTTGCTTTGAAGAATGCTGGTGTAGAAGGACCGAGGTTGAAACAGACACTACAGAATGACAGTCTCTGGTATCCAGAGCAGATATTGTGATGTCATAATGCCTCATTCCACCAGTGCCTAAGAGCCAATCACATCAGTGATGTCACAATGGCTTCATTATCCTTGGCTCACATAAGAATCAGAGTATGAATGGCCACAACCACTGACCCATAAGCTTTGCTTTGAAGAATGCTGGTGTAGAAGGACTGAGGTTGAAATAGACACTAGAAAATGACATGGGATTATTTCCCGCGGTTATCCGCGGGGACAGGAACGGTGATGAATTTTGTCACCATGTCATTCTCTACCCAACATAACTTACGATGAGTCAGGAAAGTCTGTGCCTGAATTCTCAAGGGTAGTTTTCCAATTCGTGACTCTGACCAAATTAGACTATATTATAATTTTGGGGAGTAGATGGCTCAGAGAAATGATCGGACCATTGCAAAGCCTCTCGGTTGTAAGTCACCAGTTTAAATCCCAGCTCAGGTGCCCATGTGAATAGGGTTACCAGATTTTACTCAACGTAAAATCCAAACCCATAGTCCCGCCCCCAGGTCCGCCCAGTTCCACCCTTCCATGCCCTGTTACGCACATGCTAAGCCCGGCTTCACCCCTAGACCCGCTGCCCTCAGCCTGTTCTCGGTGGTCGGTCAGGCACAATGATATCACGTGCATGGAACATCACCACGTTGCATCCATGCATGCTTGGATGCCCCCTCCTGACAAAATCTGCTTTTCAAAACCCAGACAAAGTGCCAGGTTTTGAAAAGCTGTCCGGATGCCCAGACATGCCCTCTAAAAAGAGGACATGTCCGGGTAAATCTGTGAAATGAGAAGGTGATTCCATTTCAGTTCCCTTGACATTTAGATGAGCTACTGATCAACAGCATAGATAATCTGTCTAGAAAATAACAAATTGGAAGGGTTTGGTAAATAAAACATCCATCTGTCCCTTTAGGATTTTTTTTTGGGGGAGGCATTTTTGTCTCTTGAAAATGTGCCCCCTTGTCTCATAAGAGGGAAGTTCGGTTAGATTCTATGTCCTGCAGCTTACCCATAGAGAGGATGAAAATGCAACAAAGGAAGAGCAAGACCTGTGTAAATTTTCAATGGCTGCTCAGAGCGTCCAGGGTTAGCAGAGGCCGTAGTGGTTTCAACGATAGTAAAGACGAAATCTCTGAGAAAGTGCTGCTAGAATCTTCATGTCTCCAGTTATCTCTGGTGCCTCCCTCCATTAAGGGTTTTCGGCTTGCAAATCTGAGACATCTGGGTAGGGTTGGCCGGGGCCAGGTTAGATTGGTGGGACATGACATGGTGGGGTCAGGTAGGGCACAGCTTTCCAATGGCTATTTTTTCACCAGTAAAACCAATTATATTCTTACCTCTTTCTCTCTTTCTTAACTTTTTCAGTTTACCTATTTCCAACTCGCTTTCTCCCTCCCCCCTTCCAGTCCAACCATCTCCACCTCTTTTATCCCCTTTCCAGTCCAACCATCTCTACCTCTCTCTTCCCCCCTTTCCAGTCCAACCATCTCCACCTCTCTGTTCTCCCCTTTCCAGTCCAACCAACTCCACCTCTTTCTTCCCCCCTTTCCAGTCCAACCATCACCATCTCTCTCTTCCCCCCTTTCCAGTCCAACCATCTCCGTCTCTCTGTTCTCCCCTTTCCAGTCCAACCATCTCCACCTCTCTCTTCCCCCTTTCCAGTCCAACCATCTCCACTCTCTCGTTCCCTTTCTGACCCAGAAATTAATTCTCTCCCCTTCCTCTCCCCCCAACCCCTGTCCTCTCAGACCTCCCTTTATAGCTCCCGCAACTTTCTTCCAGTTACAGCGCAGAAGAACAGTGCTGCGATGGAGAGGCTCTCCTCAACCATGTTTCTCAACCCCACCCCCCTTGCACATCGGAAGGGGTGTGGGACCTGACTGAGACGCACAGCGTGGTTGAATAGAGTCTCTGCACATGTGCTGCTGTTGGAGGGAAGCAGCTATAAAGGGAAGTTTGAAGGGATGACGTTAGCGGCAGGAGGTGGCAAGAGCAGAACGGGCAGATAAATGCACACTGAAGCATCTCTGCCCCCATTGTTATCATTGGGGACAGATGGATGCCAACAAGGAACTGTCGGTGACAGGAGCCTGAAATCAGGGACAATCCCCTCAAATCATGGACTTCTGGAAATCCTACCGTCCATACCCATTACACCTTTCTCTGAAGGTGTCAAACCTGGCTCAATGACCTCAATTATCAACCGCATGGGCTTGCTCACAATCTGGCTTCCATTCCAGCATCAGTTTTTTAAATTATCTGCAGTGGCGTACCAAGGGTGAGGTGGTAGGGTTGGTACATCCTGAGTGCAGACCCCAAGGGTGTTTCCTATGTGCACCACAGATGCATGCATAGTTCTGTGTTTCTCTGCCTCCACCCCTGCCAGATTGCCACCACTGCTGCTGCTGCTTCTCCTCCTCCTCCTCCTCAGCCCCTCCAAGTTGGCAGCGGCAGTGAGAAAAATACCCCCCTCTCCCTCCCATCAAACTCATACCATGACCAGGTGTAGGGGGGGGGGTCTGCTCTGCCTACCCCCATCCTGTTGCTGCTGATCCTGCCCCTTTGATATTACATCCAATTCCGGAGTAGAACTGTCAGCCACAGGTAGGTACAAAGTGGGTCCTGTGTGATCATTAGCATTGTTTTATGAGCATTTTTTTAGGGGGGAAGGGGGCTGAAAGATCCCATGAGATGCTTGTGAGTAAGAGAACAGACAGAGAGCCAGGTGATGCTTGTGGGGGGAGGGGGCAGAGAGAGCTAAGAGCTTCTTGCTGGATGGGAGGCAGGGGGTAGACACTGGATGGAAGGGAAAGAGGGCAGGTGTCACATAGGGTAAAGACCAGGAGAGGGCAGATGCTAGATGGAAGGGAGAGAGTGAAGAGAAGATGAGGAAAGCAGAAACCACAAAGGTTGTTTTTTTTAAAATGTTTTTTGTTTCTAATTTTAGTTTGTGGCCACTTATTCTCTGCGGGGCGAGGGCGTATCTGTGTCTGTTTTCTTTTGGCGTTGACTGTGCAGGATTGATCTGTCTGGTTTACTTTTACAATACTGTTTCTTTTCTGACCATTCGTTTCATTTCAAGGTTATTACTAAAAATAATTCTTTTTATGTAGAGGAGGGGCTGTTAAAAAAAAAATGATCGGCCCCAGGTGTAAAATTCACTAGATACGCCACTGCTACGGGGATAATTCTATCAAGCAGGGGCTTATGTTTGCACCCCAGATATATGTATAAATGGTTAGAATACCAGCAAGGAGTGAGGGGGTAGAGGGGAGGACGGGTGCCCCACCCCTACCACGATGGCACCTGGGGAGAAACCCCCCCCCCACATACATACATACTACGCCACTGCACGGGTCATTTGATGTATGACTTAGGAATGCCTGATACATGAAATAAGGATTTTTAATGCAGAAACACAGAGCTTTATATGGGGGGGGGGGTCATTTTTTCTTTGAGTACACACTTTTTTTTTTTTCATATTGTTGCGGTGTATCAGCCTCTTTTGTCTTTTTTACCTGACCCGAAGTGCCAGATGCCTTTTCAGTTCAGTTCAGTGCCTTGGAGGTTTCTGCAGAGACTGTGTCTGAATTGAGCAGAAAATTATCAAGTCTCTTCACTGAGAAGGAGAGTGTCAACATTGTTTTAAAGTCTGCACTTTATTTAGATTTTAAACAAAACATCCAATTAACAGATACAGAGAATATAATGCTGGACAGAGTGATCCCAACTCTTAATTGAAAATACTAACATTGGTGATTCTTATAGGCATATTATAGCTCTGTATCTATGTATTTATAAACTGGTGCCCATGCCTTCAGAAATGTCTCTGATTTTTCCACAATGATGTCTTGATATTTGTACAGCGTGCACACAGAGCGCCACACGCAACTGTGCGTTTAAATGAATCCGATTTTTCCAGTTTCTCAAAATAAAGTACATATCCACTGAGGATATTGTCATTAATTCTGTGCATTTGGGGGTTTTGTTTTGTTCACAGAAAGATTTAAATATTGTCCCTCATCGTGGATCTTGCTGGATGAGAAATGTTATTTCTTTTCTGAAGAGGAGAAAGCAAGAATCCACAGTGAAATGTACTGCACATCAGAAAATTCACAGCTTGTGTCAATAAAAGACAGTAACACAGAATTAAAGGTATTTCCTATGGTCATTATCTTAGAAACATATCCACCCTGATATTCAACTGGTGATCTCCAGTGGTCTGCAGTGATACCAGAATCTGTATCTGGCAACTGGCATTGAATTTCTAGTGTATTTTTGGCCGGCTGAGACATAGCCAGCTAAGTCTTAACGGCCAAAGATAGACTACCCTTTCAGATGGCTCTATCTGGCCACCAAATTTAGCTGGTGAACTGCTGAATAATGTAAAAAAGGAAATGCAAGTAACACAATGTAGAGAATGACACGGGGAAAAAATTTGGCCCCGTCCCCGCGACATCCATACAAGCCTCAGTACTTCAATATTTAGCTTATTCCTTCCTTATAAATCAAAGTTCTGGCTGCTGAACTGGAGAAAGAGATGTTCAGCTGGCAGGGCTTTGTTTATAAATTTTTATCAACACAACTAATATACTACTTTAACCTGAAGCGAAAAAAGAAATAGAATTTTTTTTTCTACCTTTGTTGTCTGCTTTCTGCTTTCCTCATCTTCTCATTCAATTCCTTCCATCCACTATCTGCCTTCTCTCTGCATCTTCCATTTGCTCTGTTACTGTGTCTCTTCCTTCAACCCCCATTGGTCTGGCACCCATCTTCTTCCCTCCGCTCCCCCCATAGTCTGGCATCTCTGTCTTCTTCCCTTATAGCATCTTCTCCCCACTCTCTGTTCCCCATTTTCCTTCAGCGTCTTCTCCCCACTCTGCCTTCGCCATTTTTTCCATTCAGCATCTTCTCCCCACTCTGCCTTCCCCATTTTTTCCATTCAGCATCTTCTCCCCACTCTGCCTTCCCCATTTTTTCCTTTCAGCATCTTCTTCCCACTCTGTTTTTCCCACCACCAGTGGTGTACCTAGCATATGTGACACCCGGGGCCCATCATTTTTTGACACCCCCTCCCCAACGTCACATACCGCTTCCAGAACAGAGGCGGTAGATGGCGCTTTTCAGGGAAAGGTGCCCGCCTGCCAGCGCTGGGAGGCAGAATAAGGGGAGAGAACAGTTGTGTAACAGACTAAGTGCTGATTTGGCCTTGCTGCGCCTGCATGCCACTTTAAATGACTTCATTTGCATGCGGGGCCCGCCCCCTGCGCTCTGGTGCCTCGCGTTGTGCCGGCTCACGGGTGTGCCTCCTGGGAGCCATGTGGCATGCGACGCTCCACGTTCGGGGGCGAAGAAGAGCCCCTGAACTCATCCCTCTGCTTTGACATAATTTCTTCCCAGGTCTAGCGCCACAGTCTCCCGCAAAGCAGAAGGCAGAGTTCCTATGTCAACAGCTGCACTCATGCGCAGGCGCACTAGCCCCGTCCATTCAGAATGTTCTGTTGCTCTTCCTCCACTCTGTCATTTGTTGCCATAGCAGCCAACTCGGGGGGGGGGGGGGGTACTCGAGCACCCCCAATATTGAAAAAACTTACTTCAGCACGGCTGCCGACTCTGCTCTAAGTACGGCAGCCGTGCTGAGGTGCCGTTTGCAGCAGTGCGGGAGGTTCCGGATCCGGCCGACTGTGCACCCGGGGCGGACCGTCCCCCCGCCCCCCCTTGGTACACCACTGCCCACCACCCTTCCCTCTCGCCACCTCACTGCCCTTCAGCACCCCTCGCGCGGCCCATGAATCTCCCTCCCTCCCCCTTACCTTGCGGCACGTTAGTAAAGTAAGTTGCTCAAGCCGGCCGAGCCTGCCTGCAGTCGCGTGTGTGTGGGCGGAAGATTTTCCTCTGATGCAACTGGTAGCACTGTAGCAGTAATAAAGGCACAGATTTGGATGTGCAATCGCTTTTTAGGGTTTCATGTAATTGTGTGTTTTGTTACATAATAATTTTGGGGTGCCTGGTTTCAGTTTCTTAAGCTCTAGCTCAGGAACACCCCGCTTGTAAATTCATTCAGAATACTGCTGCGAAGCTGATCTTTGGGAAAACGTAAATTTGACCATGTGACCCCTGAGTCGTCATTGGCTCCCGGTTTATTTCAGAATTCAGTTGAAATGCGCTTATATTTCTTTTAAAATCCTAAATGGTATCTTTAATCCTCTTAGACCTTTATTTTGGAATGTTCACCGATTTTCCTTTACAAGAGGAATCCAACCATTTAAACTCTTCCTTCCTTCTAAAATAAGAAAATTATTTTCCAAAGAACACTTCAAGATCATTGTACAATCCCTCATACTCAGCTCCTTAGATTACTGCAACAGCCTCTACCTACCTTGCCCAAATACTATGATAAAACAACTACAGACCGTTCAGAACACAGCTATCAGACTCATCTACTCGCTCAGCAAATTCGACCACGTCACACCCGCCTATGTAGACTCTCACTGGCTTCCGATAAAAGCAAGAACTCAATTCAAACTCTACTGCTTACTTTTCAAAGTAACCCATGGTATGGCCCCCAATTACCTGAACAACCGTCTTTGCCGCTACCGACTACCCAGATCAAGAAGAACTCAGAATCTTTTCACCTTCCCCC
The DNA here is from genome assembly GCF_902459505.1 of Geotrypetes seraphini. NCBI lineage: Eukaryota > Metazoa > Chordata > Amphibia > Gymnophiona > Dermophiidae > Geotrypetes > Geotrypetes seraphini. Next base: position 116,978,552 of record NC_047084.1, read on the forward strand.
CTCATAATGGTACCCGACGTAAGAAACTTTACGACAGCCTTCTAGCAACTCAGGCAGCGAAAATTGACCCCACCATCACCAAACTGATGATCAAAACAACAGACATCAAAGTGTTTCGGAAAGAAATCAAAACATTTCTTTTCAAAAAACACGTCCTTACTTAATATTCCCCCCCCAATCGCACATGCACTCTCCCCAGCAAATAACACACTAGTCATCCCCTTGAACCTCATTTACCAAAAATATCCAAACTCCTAAATAAGCATCTCCCTTAGGTATCCATTTAACCTTCTCCTAAATAAGCATCTCCCTTAGGTATCCACTTAACCTTCTCCTAAATAAGCATCTCCCTTAGGTATCCACTTAACCTTCTCCTAAATAAGCATCTCCCATAGGTATCCATTTAACCTTCTCCTAAATAAGCATCTCCCTTAGGTATCCACTTAACCTTCTCCTAAATAAGCATCTCCCTTAGGTATCCACTTAACCTTCTCCTAAATAAGCATCTCCCTTAGGTATCCACTTAACCTTCTCCTAAATAAGCATCTCCCTTAGGTATCCATTTAACCTTCTCCTAAATAAGCATCTCCCTTAGGTATCCACTTAACCTTCTCCTAAATAAGCATCTCCCTTAGGTATCCACTTAACCTTCTCCTAAATAAGCATCTCCCTTAGATATCCACTTAACCTTCTCCTAAATAAGCATCTCCCATAGGTATCCACTTAACCTTCTCCTAAATAAGCATCTCCCTTAGGTATCCATTTAACCTTCTCCTAAATAAGCATCTCCCTTAGGTATTCACTCAACTGATTCCTTCAAAGTTAGGTATCTTTCTTCAGTTGCCTAATTGTTTTCCCCACTGAACCTTGTAACTACTTGAACCCTGTCAAGTTATTCTATCGATAAATCCAGATACCTTATACTTGTATTTCTATACCACAACATGTAATTTACTTAAATCGTTGTAATGTAATTCTCTTGGTAATGTCCTGATCTCTTTTAACTGTAATCCGCTTAGAACCGCAAGGCACAGGCGGAATAGAAATCACAAATGTAATGTAATGTAAAAAAGGGATTAAAGGAGTCAAGATCTTCAGTCAATCTTTGGTCTTTAAACTCTCTCAACTCTGGAATGATCTCCCCTTTTTTTTTAAGGAGTTCCAGTTCTTTTCAATTTTTCCGTAAATCTTTAAAAACTCTATTTGCCAAACATTTTGAAAATTAATTACAGTGGAACCTTTGGTTTACGAGCATAATTGGTTCCAGAAGCATGCTCGTAAACCAAAATACTCGTATATCAAAGCGAGTTTCCCCATAGGAACTAAGGGAAACTCGCTTGATTCGTTCCCACCCCCCCCCCCCGAGGCCAGCGGTGTTACTCTACCCCCGCTCATGAAGGCCCCCCCACGTGATCCGCCATCCCCCCGCTCGTGTCGCCACCCCCCCGCATGATCTACCATCCCCCCACTTGTGGCGACCTCCCTGTGATCCAGCACCCCCCCACTCGCATTGCACTCCCCCCGCCATGATTCGGCATCCCCCAGGCACCCACCCGATCACATTCCTTACCCCCATTTGGCACCGACACCAACACACAGGACATGCCGGTGCCTGAAGATCTGCCTTCTTCACTGTGCTGGGCCTTGAGCATCTGCACATGCTCAAGGCCTTCGGGTTCCCGTTCTCTCCAAGATTTTCAGAGATCCAAGAATCTTGGAGAGAATGGGAACCCGAAGGCCTTGAGCATGCACAGATGCTCAAGGCCCAGCACAGTGAAGAAGGCAGATCTTCGGGCACCAGCACCGGCATGTCCTGTGCGTTGGTGTCGGTGCCAAATAGGGGTAAGGAATGTGATCGGGTGGGTGCCTGGGGGATGCCGGATCGCAGCCGGGGGGGAGGGGGGTGTGCTCGTAAATCGAGGCACGCTCGGTTTCCGAGGCGCCGATTTTGCGAATGTTTTGCTCGTCTTGCAAAACACTCGCAAACCGGTACACTCATAAACCGAGGTACCACTGTATTTTGAAATTTTGCTATTATCTTCTATTTCTCATTTGTAAATCTTTCCCTGTTTATTTAATTGCTGTAAACCGAGTCGAGCTTTCTCAGAATGATGACTCGGTAGACACAGTTAAGCTTTAGTTTAGTTAGTTTAGTTTATTTTTAATTTATATACCATCTAAACGGTTTATATAAACGGTTGTCTGTGTTTCTACATTACAGTGATGTGACCTGTATTCTTGCTGTTTGTAGAGGGGCCCCATTAGTCACAGCTTGGCAATAGGATTCATTCTGTCAGTCTCTGGAATATTCCACCTGATGTGAAATTGTACATGTAACTCTTTGTTCCAGGGCTATGTTCGGCGCAAACAGAAAAATTATTGGATTGGATTATCTCAAGGAGAGAAAAACATCTGGAAATGGTCCGATGGCACACGAGAGTAAGTGCCCACATTTATTTTGGGAAAACTTTCAAAGTGGACAATCTCCTGTCCCCAGAGAGCTCACAATCGATATAGTGACGGATTAGGTGACTTGCTCAATACGTTGAAATGGGATTTAAACCGGGGTCCCCTTACTCGCAGCCTCCTGCTCCAACCATTAATCCAGACCAGAGGTTCTCAACTCAGTCCTCAGGACACGCAAAGCCAGTCGGGTCTTCAGGATACCCATAACAAATGGACATGACATTTACATAGAACGGAGGTAGTGCGTGCAACTGAATCTCTTGCTTATTCATTGTGGGCATCCTGAAAACCAGGCTGGCTAGGTGTGTATCATGCACTGGGTTGAGAACTCCAATCAAGGATGTTGATTAGGGTTACCAGATTTTCCCGAAGGAAAATTCAGACCCACAGCCACGCTAACATACCCGCCCCGTTTGGACTGCATCAGGCCTCATTTTGCCTGCCCCCAGACGGCATCCGTGCATGCGTGGATGCTCCCTCCCTCCCCAATTTTTACAGGAAACTTTTTAAAACCCAAAGTGCTGGGTTTTGGAAAGCCGTCCAGACCGAAATCCGGATGTCTTGGAACCCTAATGTTGATCGTACTGCTTGCAGGTCATTTCTAGTCCCACAGGTTGTCCAAGCTCACTCCCCCACCCCCACATAGCCTGTTTCCCAGCCTCTTAAATTCAAGGCATATGAGACCTTCATTGGTTGCCTGTTGCAAGTCACGTGAAATTTAAGGTTCTTAATGTGATGTTTCAAGATTGTTCAGAGCTTAGCTCAGTAGGTAACTGTGTACCAAGGAGGGTGTTGGATTCATAGTTTTCTACAAGCAGTAAAGCAAGGCTGTCTTGAATCAGGACAAGAGCGTTTGCAGTTGCGGGCCCTGTCCTACCCCAGATCCACGTAGCTTTTAGCAAACAAAAGTAACCTTCCATATAAAATTCTGAAAAGAATTGAATCCGAAATAAAAATTTTGTGTGCCCATAAAAGTGTTTCATGCCCATCCTTCCCTATTAGCTCAGCTCTTTCGTTTTTCCAAAATTCCTGCCCCCCCCCCCCCGGTGAAGGCGTGCTGCTTAATCTCTCTGCTCCTCTGCTGTCTGGCTCTGGAGTTCCACCTCTGTGGTCCGCTCTACCCTTCATGGAGTTGTGGTTCCAACGCCGAGACTCCAAAGTTCTCGTAAATGTGACAGGGCAGTTTACATAATTCTATTTTCTCCAACTTGAATATCTGTAATTTTTTAAAATTTAGGGCTCCTTTTACGAAGCTGCGTTAGGGCCTTAACTCGCGGAATAGCGCACGCTAGCCGCTACCCGCCTCCTCTTGAGCAGGCGGTAGTTTCTTGGCTAGCACGCTAATCCGGTGCGTGCGCTAAAAATGCTAGCGCACTTTCAGATAAAAATGTAGCTATGCCAAGAGCAGCAAATGCTGAATTATCATCATTCCAGAAAAATCTAGCCCAATCCATGCGAGAAAAGTGCCTCAGTAAAAGAATGCTTCTAGAAGTGGGTCTACTCCCCTGGCCCTCTTTTTCCCATACAGACTCAAGGAAACTGCTTTCCTCTTCATAATACTCTATTAGCCCCTTTGACCATGTGTCGGAGGAATTGTGGTGATAAAAATATTTTAAAACTAGAAAGGAGAAAGACAAAGCAAACGATGGGTCAGATAAATAGTACAATGTATTTAGACAGTGGTTCGATGCCTTTGGACTGCCATAGTGGATCCATTAGAGTAGACAAATGGTCTTTTCATCTAGACATTGATATGGATAAGAGACTGATTTGAATTTAGAGAAGGAGAGAAATTGCAGTGAATTCCAGAGCGAAAGGACAGCAAAAAAGAAAGCACTTGGCAAGTTGGTGTAACTGGCGGTAAGTAAGGGCAATAATCAACGAGGAAAAAGAAGAGCGAATACCTTTACGTAAAACACTGCGAGTGAGGACAGAACAATAGCCGTACTGGGGCAGAGTAATGGCCTATCCTGTTTCCAACAGTGACCAATCCAGGCCACAAACCCAAATAGCAGCAACATTCCATTCAGAATCTCAAAGAATAGCAAGATTCCAGAACCCCAAAGAGCAGCAACATTCCATTCAGAATCTCAAAGAATAGCAAGATTCCAGAACCCCAAAGAGCAGCAACATTCCATTCAGAATCTCAAAGAATAGCAAGATTCCGGAACCCCAAAGAGCAGCAACATTCCATTCAGAATCTCAAAGAATAGCAAGATTCCGGAACCCCAAAGAGCAGCAACATTCCATTCAGAATCTCAAAGAATAGCAAGATTCCGGAACCCCAAAGAGCAGCAACATTCCATTCAGAATCTCAAAGAATAGCAAGATTCCGGAACCCCAAAGAGCAGCAACATTCTAGAATCCCAAAGAGTAACAAAAGATTCCGGAACCCCAAAGAGTAGCAACCGATCCAGGGCAAACAGTAGTTCCCCCCCCCATGTTTATTTCAATAGTAGACTATGGACTTTTCCTCCAGGAATTTGTCCTAACTTTTTTTTTTTTAACCCAGATGACCTAACCACTGTTATCACATTAAACTAAACTAAACTAAAGCTTAACTTTGTATACTGAGTCATCATTTTAAGAAGGCTCGACTCGGTTTACAGCAATTAAATAAACAGGGAATGATTTACAAATTGATAAATTCTCTGGCAACGAGTTCCATAGCTTAGCTATTCTTTGAGTGAAAAAAAATATTTCCTCCTTTTTCTTAAAAAACATTCCCATGTAATTTTATTGAGTGTCCCCCTATGCTTTATAGTTTTTGAAAAAGTAAAAAATCAATGCACTTTTACCCATTCTACACCACCTCAAACATCTCCCCCCTCAGCCATCTCTTTCCAAATTGAAGAGCTCTAACCTCTTTAGCCTTTATAATTTTGGTCACTCTTCTTTAAATCTTCCCTAATTCCGTTATATCTTTTTTGAGATATGCTGACCAGAACTGAATACAATACTCGAGGTGAGGTCACCATGGAGCGATATAGTGTGATAGGAACTCTGCAACCCCAGAACCTGAACCCCAGGAATAGGAGTTTAGTCTTACCAGTGGTCTAGAGAGAAAGACTTTAAAATCACTAAAAGAAAGGAAAAGCCAAAATAAACACCTGTCGCAATGCTGTCACTTTAAAGCCTGCAAAAGTTAAGTTCCAGTTTAATCGTTCAGATCCCTTTAAATGTCAACCTTGAGAGGGGTGTTAGGTGTCTGAGCCAATCAGGGACTTCCTTAGGCTCCTTCCTCTGTATCCCGGCTGCAAGGGCAAGGAGCCTATAGAAGTCCCTAATTGGCTCAGATGCCTTAGACCCTTCACAAAGGGAGGGGCCTGAGGCATCTGAGCCAATCAGGGCCTTAGGCACCTCCCCTTGCATCACATGACGCATTGGGGAGGGGAAGGCCCAGCATTGTAGACTTGGTGGCCACGGAGAAGGAGGGATTGAGCACCTCTTTTGCTCCCAACTTAAAAGGTACAGGGAGAGGGGCTTCAGGGGGAGCTTCTGCCTTTTTTGGGGGCTGAGGGTAGGGGTTGATTGGTGGGGGTGCGATTGGTGTGGGGGCTCTTGATGGCAAGAGGGAGTCGGCATCCTTCCAGCTTTTTGGGTGTAGGGGGTGGTGGATGATTGGGGGGACGATTGGCATGGAGGCTCTATGTGGCAGGAGGGACAGGTCGCCGTGGGGGTGTCATTGGGATGACAGGAGGGAGTGGGCATCTCTCCTGCCTTTTTTTGGGGGTTCGTGGGAGGGGGGGACGGACAGTGGCTCGGGGTGCCTGGCTCAGGGGGAACAGTGGCTCAGGGGGTCCCTGGCTTGGGAGGGGGGCGCATTTGTTGGGGGTAATTGGGGAGGGCTGTCATCGGTGGTGGGGGACTTTTTTTTTCAAAAAAAAAAAGAACCCCCCATTTGGAATAGCCAAGCATCAATCGCTTGGCTATTTTGCATGGGGTTTTAGCTAATTTGCATGGCTGGATCGGAAAATGGGAGATTGAGGTGAAAAGCACGCGGTGGGCTATTTTGTCGGTAAGAGCAATCGTCGCTAAAGCTGTGAAAACAGGTTTAGTGAAAATCGCTGACTTTAGTCCATCTAGCCCTATATCTATGTCTTGTGGTTTTACCAACAGGTTAATCATTTGGAATTAACGGCTCGTTGATTCGTGCTTTAGGAAAGGGGGCGTGAACTGTAAAAGGTTAAGAACCAACTGCTCATGGTCTGCCCTTCCAATCGTTCTGAATCCAGGACTCTTTTGGTTAGGATTTGGAGTCTGCCTTTCCTATGAAACGCATTCCTCCTCGTGTAATACACGCTCCACTGTACCTTCTTCCATTTCAGCTTAGACTGATATTTTTGTGTGTACATAATAGGTAAAATACAGTATGTAGCTAGCAGTGAAAGCCACCAATCTACATGGACTGGCCCCTGCAACTCCTAGTCTGAGCTGAGCCCATTGCCTGGTTATTCACTGAGGGATCATATTATTACGGCAGGGATTTGTAACTCCTATTTTGTGACTTCTGTCCTCCTGCCTGTCCAAAGTACTGTATATTTCAGCAAAATAAGCCCTTTCTTTCTCTCTCTAAAAAGTTCCGGGGGAGGGGGTGTCCAAATATTAAGAACATAAGAATAGCCTTATTGGGTCAGACCAATGGACCTTACAGTAGCCAATCCAGGTCCCTAGATCAAAACCCAAAGAGTAGCAACCAAAACCCAAACCAAAGACCAAAGAGTAGCAACATTCCATTCAGAATCCTAAAGAACAGCAAGATTCTAGAACCCCAAAGAGTAACAGAAGATTCCGGAACCCCAAAGAGTAGCAACATTCCATTCAGAATCCTAAAGAACAGCAAGATTCTAGAACCCCAAAGAGTAACAGAAGATTCCGGAACCCCAAAGAGTAGCAACATTCCATTCAGAATCCTAAAGAACAGCAAGATTCTAGAACCCCAAAGAGTAACAGAAGATTCCGGAACCCCAAAGAGTAGCAACATTCCATTCAGAATCCTAAAGAACAGCAAGATTCTAGAACCCCAAAGAGTAACAGAAGATTCCGGAACCCCAAAGAGTTCATTCAGAATCCTAAAGAACAGCAAGATTCTAGAACCCCAAAGAGTAACAGAAGATTCTGGAACCCCAAAGAGTAGCAGCATTCCATGGTAAGCATGTTTCCTTGTCTGAACCTTCCTTTCTCCAGCTTTAGATCACGACCCTTTTCTCTGGAACATTTTTCTTTCCTGCTTCGAGTCTTTACTGAAATATGTCAAATATAGTATACTAGCTGATGACCCGGCGTTGCACGGGTATTTAATTATAGAAATAACACTGTAAATGGATTCAAATAAAGATACTTTATAGTGGTGAATGAAATTATTGTTTTACAGCTTAATAAAAAGTACAATATTCAAATAATAATGTGAAATATTTGACAAAATGAATACAATACAACTAACGCAAAACGTGATTATAAACAACATTTTTAGTTTCACCTCCAGGAGCAAGAACATATAAATTGTTGGGTGAACCCACCCTTGAGCAAGCAACATAGAGTTGTGGGCCAAGAGACCCCCAGAACATATCACCCCAAGGTAGTGAGGGATCTGCATACCAAGTTTCGTTGAAATCGGTCAAGCCGTTTTTGAATTACTGTGAGAATGGCAGCTTTTTACATTTTTTCCATTGACATGAATGGGTGAAATCTGATTTTCTGTTTGTAGCTCCGCCCACGTGTGCAGGTGGGCCGCGAGACCCCCAGAACATATCACCCCAGGTAGTGAGGGATCTGCATACCAAGTTTCGTTGAAATCGGTCAAGCCGTTTTTGAATTACTGTGAGAATGGCAGCTTTTTACATTTTTTCCATTGACATGAATGGGTGAAATCTGATTTTCTGTTTGTAGCTCCGCCCATGTGTGCAGGTGGGCCGCGAGACCCCCAGAACATATCAGCCCAGGTAGTGAGGGCTCTGCATACCAAGTTTCGTTGAAATCGGTCAAGCCGTTTTTGAATTACTGTGAGAATGGTAGCTTTTTACATTTTTTCCATTGACATGAATGGGTGAAATCTGATTTTCTGTTTGTAGCTCCGCCCATGTGTGCAGGTGGGCCGCGAGACCCCCAGAACATATCAGCCCAGGTAGTGAGGGATCTGCATACCAAGTTTCGTTGAAATCGGTCAAGCCGTTTTTGAATTACTGTGAGAATGGCAGCTTTTTACATTTTTTCCATTGACATGAATGGGTGAAATCTGATTTTCTGTTTGTAGCTCCGCCCATGTGTGCAGGTGGGCCGCGAGACCCCCAGAACATATCACCCCAGGTAGTGAGGGATCTGCATACCAAGTTTCGTTCAAATCGGTCAAGCCGTTTTTGCATGATCGCGGCACATACACACACACACACATACATACCTCTGATTTTATATATATAGATTAATGTTCCAGTCATATGTCATGAATGATGTTTAAAAGATACTAGAAAATCATTAGCTCAAAAACGAATTAAAATTTGAGATTCATGCAACCATATACATAAAAAAGGGGGAACAGAGACCTAGTAGAAAGGAAGGTGAGCTGTTCTGTACATGGTGAGAGGGAGCTGGGAAGGCCTAAAATTGCAGAACGTTACCCTTCAGCCCTGATCAAAGCTAGACTCTATAAACATGTGCTGAGGCTTCATGCATTGCTTCTCCCTCCCTCCCCTCATTTTTTTTTTTTTTTAGATCTTTATCTTACAGTACCACTAAGCTTTGTACAACGATGGGAACCAAGCTTGACTTCCAAACCTGCAGTAGGACTTTCCCATGGATTTGTGAAAAAGAGTCGTCGGAATGCGAGGTTGACGGAGATCTCCTACAGTGTGTTGTAAAACAGCTGAATTCATAGAGATCCCCCCAAACTGTGGGGTAACTGTGATAAATGTACATTTTTGTTTCACACAGCCGAATCTGAGGACTTATACACGAGGACCTGAAAAAATTCTAACTTAGAAATATACTTATAGCTATATCAAATTGTTTACATTTCTATGCAATTATTTTATTCTTAAATACATAGAAACATGATGGCAGATAAAGGCCAAATGGCTCATCCGCAGGATCCACTACTCCCTATCTCCTCCTCTCCCTATTGGCTAAGGCTCTTAACATTTGCATCTCCTCTTCCTATAGGCTAAGGCTCTTTACACCTGCATTGTGAGGTCATAGAGCTTTATGGTTATAGAAACATGATGGCAGATAAAGGCCAAATGGCCCATCTGCAGCATCCACTATCTCCTCCTCTCCCTATTGGCTAAGGCGCTTAACATTTGCATCTCCTCTTCCTATAGGCTAAGGCTCTTTACACCTGCATTGTGAGGTCATAGAGCTTTATGGTTCTAGAAACATGATGACAAAGGCCAAATGGCCCATCCAGTCTGCCCATCCGCAGTAACTATTATCTCTTCCTCTGTCTAAGAGATCCCACGTGCCTGTCCCAGACTTTTTTGAATTCAGACGCGCTGTGATGATGATAATAGCAATGATTTAAACATACTTGTATCTCTAGTTTTTGGGCTAGGAGTCTAGAATAAGGTAGGCCTCTAACTAACTTTACTGTTACTTGACAGCGAGACCTTCAGGAAGGAAAAACATTGTAAGTCATTCGTAACTTGGGTAGTGATCAGTTTATAACCGCAATAGAGTAAATAATGGGCAATCAGATGGTCAAGGGGTTGAAAGAGAGTATCACGGAAGGTCTAAAACAAACGTATGATGTCATGAATCTATTTTTATGTATTCTTTTGACTCTTTTAATTCAAGATGCCAATTTCCCTGTATATTAAAATGTACAGTGCTGCGTACACCTTTCATCTGACCAGAACATGTGTCTACATATATTTTAGACTGGTATGTTCTTATATATCGATATATTAATAAACAATTGTTAAAATGAGTTCACGCCGGTGTATATTTATTTCCACATGCACAGCAACACGAGACGAAGAAAATGTCTCTCTTTCCAGGTGACATTTCACACCAGCATTAAAATCTTGCTCAGACTGGGAGTTTTCCCCTCAGCGTCCAGTTGGCTAGGGCATGAGGCATGAGGGTCACCCGTCCTTCACAACGAGGGACCTCGTGGGAGGCAAAACTCCCACCAAGAATCTGAATACTGGTCACTCCCAGCCACTCCCACTTCATAGGGATAGAAGTAGGGCTTGAGAGATCGTCGCTGGTGATGTCACTGAATACGTAATTCACATTCCTATGGGTTGAGGCTGTGGGGATTTTTTTAGCACACACGAAAAGTGTGAAGATACTACAAGCTCTACAAAGATCATTCTTCCTCCCATCTTATTGTTTGTGTAGCTCCAGAGGGATCCGGTGGCGTAGTAAGGGTGAGCAGTACCCCTCCCCCACCTCTGCCGCGCCTGTGCTCCCTTCCTTTTCCCTGTCCCTTTTTAACTGCTCCAGCATGATCAGCATGCCCACGTCGGTGTTGGCTCGCCCTAGGTGCAGGTCTTATAAGTGACATCAGAGAGAGGGCCGATGCAGGCAAGTGTGCGTCAGGGAAGTTAAAAAAGGTATGGGGGAGGCAAGGGGCTTGTGTGGCAAGGAGAGGAGTGTGGGATGCCACACCCTTTGCATGACGACGCCTGGGGCGGACCGGCCCCTCCCCCCTTACTATGCCACTGGAGGGATCCAACATCTGGGTCCCTACACAGACTGAGTAGAGCTTAGCAGGAGTGGGCAACCCCGGTCCTCGAGGGCCAGAATCCAGTCAGGTTTTCAGGATTTCCCCAATGAATATGCATGAGATCTATGTGCATGCACTGCTTCAATGCATATTCATTGGGGAAATCCTGAAAACCTGACTGGATTCTGGCCCTCGAGGACCGGAGTAGCCCACCCCTGAGTTAGAGGCTTCTTGAGAGAAATGAGAGAATTTAGGTTTGGTGCAACCCAAACTGTGTAGATCAGGGGTCTCCAAAGTCCCTCCTTGAGGGCCGAATCCAGTCGGGTTTTCAGGATTTCCCCAATGAATATGCATGAGATCTATGTGCATGCACTGCTTCAATGCATAGTCATTGGGGAAATCCTGAAAATCCGACTGGATTCGGCCCTCACGGAGGGACTTTGGAGACCCCTGGAGATGTACAGAAGCTTTTGGGATGGTCATGTTCAACTGACTTGTGTGAGAGCATGAGTAGTGACCTGAAATGACTGGGACAGTAGGCATGCCACTTCCTCCCCAAGTCAGAATGAGCAGTGGATGGGTTTGTGTAGAGTTACCATATTTTCAGAGACAAAAGAGAGGACCCCCCCAAAATTAAAATGGTTGTTGCCGTCACTAAAGAAATACTTAATCGTAATAAATACGTATGTGGCTTTTACTTAATGAAACAAAGAATAAGGAGGAACTGGAGAAAAAATACAATAAGAAAAAACTAAAAACCTCCAGTGTAAACGCTGTAGCAAATTCTCAGAATTTAACCACATTAGCCTAAGTCTGCCGATACCTGGACCGAACTCTTGCTTTCCAAGCAGGTCAACAGAACGATTGGCTGGGTAACATCATTAAACACTCCTCATCCTATCTGAGTTTTAGAAAACTAGTAAAAACAAACTTGTTTAACCAATTTGTAACCTAAGAACTCTTAAACCCTTAGCTCTGTATTCTGCTCACATGCATTCGACGACTTTTCATTGTAATTATTTTGCTGATTGTCAACTGCCTCGAACTACTATGGCTTTGGCGGTATATAGGAATAAAATTATTATTATTATTCTGTCTTATGCACCCAGTTCAATTCATTTCAGTAAGTATGCACTTGCTGGGGACGCTGCAATCACTGCTCTGGAGCTTAAATCACTCATTAGCTTAAACGGGAGAGCAATTCATAAATAACCACTTAGCTTTGCTTAGTAGCATACAGGTTTGACTGTGTGATGCAAGCACCATAAAAACTTCCTCTCAGAATTGCCGACGAAGGCCAACGTTTCATGATTTAAAAATCATTTCCTCAGGGCTCTGCAGTGTGCTGACGCTGAGAGTCTTACAGAGTGAAAAGAGAAAATGGCGCCTGTATGCTACTAAGCAAAGCTAAGTGGTTATTTATTAATTGCTCTACCGCTTAAGCTAATGAGTGATTTAAGCTCCAGAGCAGTGATTGCAACGTCCCCAGCAAGTGCATACTTACTGAAATGAATTGAACTGAGTGCCTAGGACATGAAGTGATTAAATTCTGAGCATTTGCTACAGCGTTTACACTGGAGGTTATTAGTTTTTTGTTATTGCATTTTTGCTTAATGAACAGACATCACAGAGACTGACTTATAATACAGAAATACTGTCTACTTTTCAAAAACTTCCAGATTTCAGTCTGACTGAGTTTGAGCCCAAGCAAACTTATCAGAAGAGTGGATATCCCTCAACAGCTTAAGCTGGCTTATGAGATACCTGTGAAAGTCTTTAAAGTTGTGCTACATGAGCAAAATTCCTTTGACAAATTCAATCAGCAGGGAAACGGATCTACCATGCCGTTCGCTCTCTTTAGCGCCCCCATGTGTCCAGATTGACTAATAGGCCAGATCTGGTTTCTCTCATAAAAATTAAAAAACCTGGAGGACAAATCTGAAAGTCCAAAACAAGGACATATCCTCTTAAAAGAGGATGTATGGTGAAGGGACAGACCTGGAAACCCCTCAACCAGGAAAGAGGGGCGTCATCCAAAGGGGTTTGAGGATCCTTCAGAGAGGGAAGAATATCCCCAAAGTAACCCACAGAATGAAACACTGCGATTAAAACCAAAATATGAAAACTGTAAGCAGAAATACTTGGCCAAGTCATTCAGTCAAACTTTCCAAAGTTTCCATAGTTCCATTTTCAGTGAGCTTGCACCTCCAGTCTAACCATACATGTTGTGTCGGTTCCCTGACGCAGATTCGAAACGTGGCACGTCGGAACCAGCTACTTTTTCAAAGTTAAGTGAAGACTCCTTTGATATTTTGCTATCGCTATTAAAATTAAGCATAGCCTTAGCAGCTAGCAACACAACAGTTAAAATCTAAGCCTGGAGCAATTTGTATTGAACACTGCAATGATTGGTTGGTGAGGCGGAATATTATGCCTTCATGTCTCTGAGCAGAGTTCATTGTATAAGAGTATGTATAAAGGTTCATGATTATATTTCATGAAGTGATTTTTTCAAGCAGCGACTTTTTTCATATTCAAATATCTTCCTTCAGACACTCTACTGTATTTACCTAGTGGTTGAGTAAGTTACTCTTCAGTATTTTTTATTTCTTTTAAAAATAAGCAGAGGGACCAGCCACCAATATCGGGAGCCCATCGACCCGTTCCTGCCGGGTGTCTGAGCTCCGCCCCCCCCCTGCAGTCCGCTAGAAGAAAGAACTGCCTGCTTTTCATTCCAAGCAGCGGGATCAGCCATCGCCACTACAGGGAGCCCATCGACTTGATCCTGGGATTAAGAACTGCCCGCCTGCATATGTAATTGCTAGGCATGTGTTACCATTAGAGACATATAGATGGAGCTGCATTAGAGACATATAGATGGAGCTGCCCCGGCAGCTGCATTGGTTGCCGATGGAGGCACGCGTAAAGTTCAAATTCGCCTGTTTCTGCTTTAAAGCATTACACGGACTTGCCCCTAAATACATGACTGACCTTTTCTCCTTCTCTGCCAATAGACACAAGAGAAGCTCACATTCCAACTTCGTTTCTCCCCCAGTGAGAGGTTGCAAACTGAAAAAACACCATGAACACCTTCTCTCACACCAAGCAGCATCAGCAAAGAACTAGAACAATTACTTTCGCCCACTACTTATGAGGAATTTAGGAAACGTCTAAAAACACACCTTTTCCTAAAGCATCTAGACAACTGATCCACTCTTCTCTCTCCCCTCAATAGCGATTAACTTGTCCTATTGTTATTAACTTTCTCCTTAAGAATGAATTTCATATCCTATTTCTCTCTTTCTTCTACCCTATTAAAAAGTCAGTCAATTTGTACCTTTACTTAATCTTTTGTAAACCACATAGAACTTCACGTACTGCGGTATATAAGCTGTTGTTATTATTATTATTATTTAGGGAACCTGAATGTCACCAGCAATTGACAACACAATATCATCGTACTGCAAATGGAGGACTCTCGCTCAGCTTAGAGGGAACAGTTGTGGGCTTGTGGATCTCATGCTGCTTCCTACAGAAATGACTACAGTAGTCCTACATGGATGAAACGGGGAACTAGATTTGGTTCCTTTTCAGTAACTCAGTTGACACACATTTCTCTGCTCGGCCAGTGGAACCATAGTCAGCCTTATTTTAGATAAGAGCACTTCTTCAATTCTTTGTATGGAAGCATTTTTTTATTACACATTCTTTTTTAGGCTCTTATGTACTGCATTTATGTGGCAGATTTTTAAAAATATATAGGGCTTCTTTTACTAAACCAAGGAAGAACTTCTCACCGCAGGCCAGCAAGGTAAATGCTCCGACGTACAGTCAATTCCTAAGAGTGTCGGAGCATTTACCTCACCAACCTGTGGTAAGAAGCTTTTCTGCAGTTTGGTAAAACTCAGTGATAGCCCGTTTTATCTTTAGCTTTCATATGCAGTGACGTCTATTATTCATTTTGATGTCAACATGTAAATTTTCCCGCTTTTATTTGAGAAACCAAAGTTCAGTTGGTTTGATTCTATGGGAACACTACGTTTTGTGAATGACTGTAGAAGTTACTAGGGCAAAGTTTTTGGATTTATTCAATATTTATTCAGTGTTATTTCTTATTAAAAGGGGGAGTTAATTAAGCGGTATATTGGTACCAATAACACTGGACACCAAATTTTTCCAAAAGTTTTGCTTCCTTAAAACAAACTGGTGATTATGATAGACTCCGTCAAAATAAACACAAATATAATTTCCCACTTACTGTATCACATAGGAATTTTGGGAAACACAATGGTATCTTTAAGAACATAAGAATTGCAGCTGCTGGGTCAGTCCATTGGTCCATCGTGTCCACAGTCCGCTCACGCGGCGGCCCTCAGGTCAAAGACCAGTGCCCTAACTGAGACTAATCCTACCTGTGTACTTTCCAGTTTAGCAGGAACTTGTCCAACTTTGTCTTGAATCACTGGATGGTGTTTTCCTCTATAACAGCCTCCGGAAGAGCGTTCCAGTTTTCTACCACTCTCTGAGTGAAGAAGAACTTCCTTACATTTGTATGGAATCCATCCCCTTCAACTTTAGAGAGTGCCCTCTCGTTCTCTCTACCTTGGAGAGGGTGAACAACCTGTCTTTATCTACTAAGTCTATTCCCTTCGTTATCTTGAATGTTTCGATCAAGTCCCCTCTCATTCTCCTCTTTTCAAGGACTATAACATGTTTTAATGTGCAAAGTTTTTGATGGGCTGTGATAGTTTGCCATGGCTAAAAGTATTTTCCTGTGATTTTCGTTTTTACTCAGTGTCCGCTACATCCCGTTGCAGTGTCCAACAATAGCCAGTATTGATGGATTCCAATTGCACTGATATCTTTTTTCCATAGTGGCAATGTCCTGGTGAAACCTTTCGCCATGTTCTTCGCTAACTGCACCAAGATTTATGGGGAAGAAGTCCAAGTGTGAATGTAGAAAGCGCATCATCAATTCCATGTTGCACTTCATGGTTCTGTACGCTCTAAGAAGTTTGTCAACCAGTTGAATATAGTTTGGTACTCTGTAACTGCCAAGAAAATTCTCAACGACATCCTTGAATGCTTTACAGACGATTTTCTCTGGCCGGACTAACAGATCTTCAAATCTCTCGTCATTGATGACGTGTCTGATAGTTACATAAGAACATAAGAGTAGTATAATGGGTACACCTCATGTCAAAATGATTGACAGCTGTCAGAGATAAGGATCGACCAATCAGTGTTCACTTCCGAGTTAAGCCCTGCCCACTCTCTGCCCACTTTTACCCAAACCCCACCTATGCCCTGCCCACCACACCCACTTTTCCTTAGTCCCGCCCAGGCCCCGCCCATACCACATCCCCTCCCATCCATGCTCCGCCCACTCTCTGCCTATGCCCTGCCCCCTCCTATAAGACTGAATGTTGATGGCCCCACCCATGGCCCCACCCCATGCCCCACCCCATGCCAACGGAAATGCACTTTCTGATGACATCACCGGAAATGGGAGTGCCTGCCCTACCGGAAGTGCACATTCTGATGACGTAGGCAGAAATAGGGTAAATGAAGCGCCGGAAATGCGCTTTTCTAACCACGTAGGCGGAAATAGGGTAAATGAAGAGCCGGAAATGCACTTTTCTGATGAGAGGGAAATGCATTTATCTGATGATGTTACTGGAAACAGACTTACTCAAAACCCCTGGAAATGATGTGGTCAGAAAAAAGAAGTGTCTTTATTTTAACAGTTTTTTTAAGTTAAAAGACAGGTTTTAATAGCTCATGGTAAGAGCAATGCACAGGCAGATCACAAAACAAAAGACATTTACAAATTCTTTCCTGTTTTGTTTTGTTTTTTAAAAAAAACAGACCAGTGCAGAAACAACTTAGAAAAGGCTTCCATTACTCGATTATTGTAAGTCAGATCTTTGACATTTCTCTCTTTCTTAATAAACTGGTACTACCATGTTTGTCACTTTTGATTATATCTCCTATTTCATGGTCTTAATCATGTCACCTACTACACTACTACTATCGTTTCAATGCACTACCCCTATCATTCTTAGTGGTTACATGCACCTTATTACTAAATTAACTATGTATAAGCAATGTTTTACTGCCTATCCTTTCTCCTTTCTCGACAGGTACTTTCCAATACTCTTCCTACTGTCTGCTGATGCCAGATTACCAATATGCCTTTTATTATGATGCACTTCACATATATTAATGTATATTTTTATTCTGCGTTCTCCTTTAGGAACACTTATATTGTTGGTCTTGTCTTTGTATTTCTTAAAATCAATAAAAACTTATTGAACTAAAAAAAAAAAAAGAAAAGGCTGCATTTTTTTTTCTTTCCTGGTTTTAACACACTTTCAGTAGGAATTCTGAATTAATGGTTAATGGGCAGCATCCCGGTTGTCATGGTAACAGCTGATAAGCCCCTTGCAGCCCCCTGATAAAGCCAAGGGGGAGAGGGGGAGGTGTGTTTAAACATGTCTGAACATGTCCCAGCCCCCTGGTGTTGTCTTTAACAATCTCAAAAAAAAAACCAACAACTGTTAAAAGACAGAGTTTTAAGACCTTTTTTTTTTTATTTAGAGCTAAGCTGTCAGAGCTGAATGGAACATGAAAGAATCTTTATTGAAGCAAATTTATTATGATCCATATGCGGCAGGAAGCTATGGAGGCATTAACCCTCTACTTCAAGCGGCTAAAAAGAGCGATATTACAGTCCAGAGAAAAGACGTAGTGGACTGGGTCACCGGTCAAAACACATACAATTTACACAGACCGGCTAGAATCCATTTTAAAAGAAATAAAACAATTGTGTCGGAAGTTGACAGACAGTGGCAAAGTGACTTAGTCGACATGTCAGCCTTTGCCCGTTATAACAACGGTTACAAATACATCTTAACGGTAATAGATATCCTGTCAAAATATGCATGGGTCGTTTCTTTAAAAACAAAAAATGGTCATGAAGTCACCGAAGCCTTTGAAACAATATTTAATTTAGGGCGTACACCTGAAAAACTTCAAACAGACAAGGGTAAAGAATTTTTAAATAAGTCTCTGAAGAATTTATTAAAACAAAAAGGTGTTAGCCATTTTGTGACCCATAATGATGTTAAAGCAGCTGTGGTGGAAAGATTTAACAGGACTTTAAAATCCAAAATGTGGAGATATTTTACAGCCCATAATACCTTTACTTACCAAGACGTCCTACAGGCTATAGTGCACAGCTATATAGTTTTCACAGAACGATACATGCGAGGCCTGTAGATGTGACACCCTCAAACTCTTTGCAGATTTGGAAAACAGTCTACGGCAGTAACATCAAATGCGATCCCACCAAGGATCTCTTAATGAAAGGAGACCATGTAAGGCTATCAAAAGTTAAAGAAAAAATTGAGAAAGGTTACGAGCAAACATGGACGGATGAGATATTTATAATAAAAGATGTTTTAAACAGGGGTTAGAGAACAATATACAAGATACAGGATTACGATAGCGAAGCTATACAAGGTTCTTTTTATCCTTGGGGAGGTTATTGGAAACCATGAATCATGACATTAGAAGTGTCTATGAGTCTGAGAGACCGCCGAGAATCATATATGACCCCAATACGCGAAGAATTCATGTAAAATCAGAGGATAAGTCTGTTATTTCTGCAGGGGGTGATTTGGCAACCATTTGGGGGGTAAAGGCTAACGTTAATACAAGGCATTCTCATTTCCCAGCAAATATCGAGGCTGGCTTTAATACCCTCTACGTGTACACTGATATTGTAGAGCACCAGTTAGTAGGTGACCATTTTGTACAACTGTTGCGCTGTGTTCCAGCTCTAGGGTCAGCGGATAGGTTTATCACCCTCACATATGATAAACCGCACTATGTACCTGTGAACAAGCAGCACATCGTGTTCCCTCTAAGCTGAGCAGGAGTCCTCCACCCACAGTCTCACCAATAGAGGGTGCTGTTTTACTGTCACATTTTTCAATTGTGAGGGACAGGCAAGTTCTGCAGGACTCCAGGGAACATACCTGTCCTTAGCGACTGAAAATATTCCACCCCCTAGTGGTAGCAATGCAGCTGGAGGACACCTGCTCAGCTTAGAGGGAACAAATTTTTTATTTTATTCGACACCATCACATTTGAAATAAAGACGGATCAGAACAGGAACGTCTCATTTCGTTACGGGAAGGTGATCCTTAAGCTTCACCTGCGACCCAGGAAGATTGTTGTGTTTTAAAATGTTGGTGTCTAAAGATTACGGAGACCCCCAAAGCATACAAAAATTATTACACAGCACAAGCCGATTATGGACTTTCAGGATATCACGGAGCCCCTGTCATGTACAGTGCCGGTGTAGGTGGCGTTTTTCATAGTCTCTTTAGAAAAGCAATACCGCTTTTGAGAAGGGGTTTTGAAATTATTAAACCACATGTGAAAGGAGCTGCAAAAAAACATAGCTAAAGATGTCATGGACCATGTCGCAACAACCGTTCTAAATAAAATAAACCATTCCGCAGAGCAGGCGGGGTCGGGACTGGCTGTGGTTAGACGGGCTGTTAAAAGAAAGAGGACCCACCCTCAAGAGATTCTGCAAGGACCTCCAAAACCTTTTAAAAGAAAGAAACCCCAAGGTAACAAATCACAGAAGCTATCCGGAGGATCCAAGAAGAGAAGGACCCGTTCTACGAAACGTGATACATTCTAAAAAACCATGGCTTTTGTACACAACGGCTCTGAAGAATGCGTTAAATCAGAACTAGATCTGTTTGCGCTATCCCTGACCCAAACCAGTATCGATAAAAGCATCTATGTGGAAATACCACCATTATCAGCATTATCGGAAACAGCACCTTTGGACTTCTACATAGCGGGGCACGGTGAAGACTACATTGATTTAAACAACACTCTCCTGCATCTGACCTGTAAAATTGTGAAAGAAGACGGTTCAGACATTGACGCAGCCGCCAAAGTAGCCCTGGTAAACTATCCAATTGCATCTATTTTTAGCCAATTGGATGTTACTCTGGGAGACCAGTTGATTAGTCAGAGTAATAACTGTTACCCCTACAGATCCCTCGTAGAGCTGATCCTCAATTACAGTTAAGGAGCCCTCAAATCACAATTCACAAGCAGCCTGTTTTATAAGGATACAGCCAAACATCACGACGTTAGAGATATAGGTGCACTTAATGTAGGTTTTACCGAAAGGACTCACTTTACAGCATCTAGCCACAAGGTGGAGCTGTTGGGACATTTACACAGCGATCTATTTTTTCAAGAAAAGCTACTCATCAACGGCGTAGATCTTAAAATAAAACTGTCTCGTAATAAAAACTCTTTCTGTTTAATGAGCGGTGATGCTGACCAAAATTATAAACTCCTTATCCTAAACGCTGGCCTCTTTGTACAGAGAGTTAAAGTGGCCCCTGGAGTGCGCTTGGGACATGCTGAAGCTCTACTGAAAGCTAACGCCAAGTATGCGATAGACCGTGTGGGGTTGAAGGTGTTTAGCATACCGGCCGGCGCCCATGTGACTAATCAGGAATATCTCTTTTTGGGGCAGTTACCAAAGCTCATCGTGTTGGGCATTGTGGATAACGACGCTTTCAGTGGTAATTATGCTAAAAACCCTTTCAATTTTAAACATTACAATATTAATTTTGCAGCTCTGTATGTGGATGGTGAACAAGTACCCAGAAAACCTCTACAACCCGACTTATTCAAGCGACCGGTAAACACCTGAAAGACAATGCTCTTCTGGTTTTACAAAGGTTATATGCTACTAGCCTTTGACCTATCGCTGAACCAGGAGTGCGCTGACCACTACTCGCTGATCAAAACCGGTAACCTGCGGGCTGAAATACGTTTTGACAGAGCTTTACCTCACACTGTGAACATGATTGCATATGGGGTTTTCGACAACGTGATAGAAGTTAATCATAGAAGGAATGTTCTTTTTGACCATTTTTGAACATGAACACCGTACAGATCTTCCGTGTTTTAAAGAAGGACTCTTGTGTTGCAGAATCTTTTTTAGATGTACTGCCCAGTGACTGGTTAACAGGATTAGAAATACCAAGGAAACCCGTGGGAATTGTCATGAACACATACCCACACAACCTACCGGGTGAACACTGGTTGGCCCTCTATGTGACCGGGGACCGGACAGGAGAATTTTTTGATTCTTACGGACAACCACCGGATAGTTTATTCTTTCCTAACAGCATTATGAACTTTTTCAATAAACACTGTAAGGCCGTATTATATTATAACAGACAGTTACAGCACCCGCTGTCTGAGGCCTGTGGCTATCACTGTGTGTGGTTTTTTTTTTACATCATCGCTGTAAAGGGCAATCTTTTGAAAATATTTTAGAAATGTATTCTGAAGATTTAATGCAAAATGATGAAATGGTACTGAAATTTGTAAAAACCCATTTCATACTCCCCAGGGTTGTATGTCCTACCATGAATGTCATGCTGCTTCTAAATAAAAAAGTAAACCTTAAAATCAGAATGCCTGCAGTCTTTTATTATCATTTTTAAAAAGCATTATTTTATTGGAGATATGTTTTTATACACTCAGCCACCGGTAACTGGGTAATAATTTACGTCTTTTATGAGGCAGGAGTTCTTTGGTCTTGGTAGGTTTCGTATATAGTTCAGGAACCTTCATAGCTGGGCTCTCCTTGAGGCGTAACAGTACCTCTCTGTTGGCTGCGTTACCCACAACCGAGGAAGGCATATTTAATTGAGCTAAGGTTTGCATGAACTCCCCCCAGCCTAGGGGCCTTCTTTGCTCTGAAAGAGCATGGGTCTGCGTAACACTGCGAATGAGGTCGAGCAGGTTAGAACCACTGATAGGTTTTCCTTGGTATACAAATGTACCATTTCCCTCCCAGGATGCAACACTTTTGTTTTTTGACAGTTTGTTAAGCAGGACTTCGGCATTATTCCTATAATAATAATAATAATAATAACTTTATTTTTCTATACCGCCATAGTCAGGCGACTTCTAGGCGGTTAACATAGTAAGAAGGCTGGACATTCAGCAAATTACAAGAGGTCTTAATGCAATACAATAATTCTTCATACAATACAATACAATGAGTCTGAATACAGTACAATACAATACAGTACGATGAGTCTAAATACAATACAATACAATGAGTCTAAATATTTTACAATAATCTAAATGGGAAACTTACGTTCTAATTGGAGTTCTATGGGTTAAGAATACCTGAATACTTTAGTACTAACATATTAATTGGAGCTCTATGGGTAGAGAATACCTAATACGTGAAAGGAACTTCTTGAGAGAAAGAAAGGTGATTACAGGGGGGAAGTTCTAGTGAGGGAGGGGACTGTTTTAGTCAATGAATTTGGCGAAAAGGGCGGTTTTGATAGCGCATGTTGATGCTGTTTAAAACTTCTTGAACCACAGAGTCGGGTGGTATACTATTTTCTGGAGCGGGGGTTGTTGAAGCATCAACCGGTCCCTGTAGATACACATTTAGCTTTTCTTTTTCCATATCCCTTTGTCTGCTCAACACGAGATAGCGTTGTAACACTTCTGAGTAACATTTAACTTTTTCATGGTCGGACATACCAGGGCTCTGCAGTATGTTTTTCATTTCCTTGTCTAACCTAAGTATGGTTGAGGTTCTAATATTTTCTTCCTGGTCTACGGGGTTTCTCAAGCGCTCGAGTTGTTGACTAGGGACCAGGTACATTTTTTCAGCGGTTTGTCAGAAGACCCGTTATCAACGGTAAAGCAAAACTTAACAAGGGCCCTATAAATCCGCCCGATTGTTTCACCAACTGCTTCTTTTTTTTCTTAAGGGTTAATCTTTTATCACACAGTCTTTTTATGGCGTGACGCTTCCCTTTTAAAACCTTTATCTGGTTTTGTGAAAGCGGGATGTTACCTTTCAGGGTGTTGAGAGCGATTTCAGCTATAGCAGCCACCAAATCATCAGAGGCTGTATTAAGGATGGCTTTTCTGTGCTGCGGCGAGGCTTGGACTAAAAGTTTTAAAAGGGGCAGGTTTCTCTTTACATGGCTAGACATGTTACCTGAGACACGCCCCAACATATATGAAGGGATCTGGTTATGTATTCACAGCCTTTTACGGGTTGATTGTGGTTTTACACAATATACCGTTGTCCAGTCTGGCGGGAAAATATCCGTTCTCAATCTGTAAGCCTCAGGCGTTGTGGTATTTAAGCCCACACAGAGATAGCCATATGGCTTTCTGGTGGCATCCTCGAAGGCCTCTAAAAAGAATTGTGATTTTCCAGGGTACATCTGCCTAGCCAGAATGGCTACCTGTAACTTATCTCTAGGATTCTTAAAGAGAACCATGTATTTAGTGTTTAAAGTTATAGTCCGGCTTGTTTTACCCTGGCAGAAAACATTCTGAACTATATATATGATGCTCAGGTTTCTGTGATGTACGTACTTAGTAAAGGCATTCTCTATTTCGCCGCTTTTACAGGCAGAATCCATTAGATCAGGGGTGCCCTATACGTCGATCGCGATTGACCAGTAGCTGAGGAAGGCAACGTGAGTCGATCACGGAGCCCATCCCGGGCTCCATGATAGACTCGTGTTGCCGTCCTGATCTACGGGCCGATCAACCTTCCTCTCCAGTGTTCTCCCTAGGGCCTTTTAGCTGGGCGGTCTGCCCTGCTGTCATCTGCCGCTGTTGAACATTTAAAAATAACCCAAAAAACCGGCTTGGAGATTTCAGCCCATAGCGAACTTATGCTCTGGGCTCTAAAGTGTGCGTACCGACTTCTCTTCTCTTCCCTCCGAAACTGGAAGTTATGTCCGGGGGGAGGGGGGGGGGGAGAATGGAAGCCGGCACACACATGTTGAGAGCCCTGAAGCAAGCGTTCGCTACGGGCTAATGCGGGAGACAGACTAGTGAAGCATTTGTTCTTCTTCCTGCCGAGTCCTGCCTACTTTCTGTTTCCGCGAAGGCAGGACCCGGCAGCATTTCCCCCAATAGGTTGATCACGATCTTGGGCTGATCAGCCTTCCTCTTCCCGACGGCAGAATTGACGTCGGGGAGAGGAATGCTGGTTGGCCGAAGCAGGGAGAGCTTGGGGCCTGCTATTGGGGGCGTTTGGGGCCTGGTCCCCGATGGCAATGGCAGTGGCAATGGCTTGGGGGAGGGCAGAGAGAAAGAAAGAAAAAGGGCAGGCAGGGAGACAGAAGGAAAGAAGAGAAACAGAAAAAAGAAAGGGGGCATGAAGAGAGAAAGAAAGAAAGGTCAGGGAGAGAGGAAGAAAAAGTTGGGGGAGGGAATGAGGTGTGGAGGAGCCTACAGGCTGAAAGAAAGATTGGATGCACAGTCAGAAGAAGAAAGTGTAACCAGAGACTTATGAAATCACCAGACAAGGTAGGAAAAATGATTTTATTTTAAATTTAGTGATCAAAATGTGTCTGAATTTATATCTGCTGTCTATATTTTATACTGTGGTCCCCTTTTACTAAACCGCAACAGAGGTTTTTAGCGCAGGGAGCCTATGAGTGTCGAGAGCAGCGCTGGGCATTCAGCGCAGCTCCCTGCGCTAAAAACTGCTATCGTGGTTTAGTAAAAAGGGAGGGGGGTATATTTGTCTATTTTTGTATGGTTGTTACTGAGGTGATAGTGCATAGAGTCATCTGCTTTGACCTCTTTGAAAAACCCTGGAATAGGAATGATAATTAACATTTTCTCAGCGTACAGTGTGCTTTGTGGGGTTTTTTAAATTTTATTGTTGATAGATCATTTTGACTTGGTCATTTTAAAAGTAGCTCACAAGCCCATAAAGTGTGGGCACCCCTGCATTAGATCATCTGTAATAACCATGTTTACTTTATGGGTTGGAAACATTCGGTCATCGTTAAAAGTATCAGGCAAAATGTCCGTAAAAGTAATAAAAGGGTATTTATTTAACATTTCTTTATACAAAGGCTGCCAACAACTATAACACCAAACAATATTGTCAGGCATGACAGACAATACAGGGCCAGCGTGTTCTAACAGTTTTTTAACAAAGAAGCTCTTGCCTGAATTGGATGGTCCTGCTAATATACAAGAGAAAGGGTGCGACCAGCGGGCATCCACCGTTCTAGTATGTAATGTAATGTAATGTAATGTAATTTATTTCTTATATACCGCTACATCCGTTAGGTTCTAAGCGGTTTACAGAAAATATACATTAAGATTAGAAATAAGAAAGGTACTTGAAAAATCCCCTTACTGTCCCGAAGGCTCACAATCTAACTAAAGTACCTGGAGGGTAATAGAGAAGTGAAAAGTAGAGTTAGAGGAAAAATAAAAATAAAATAAAAAATTCTGGAGAAATTTAAATGATAGAAATAGAACAAAACAAAGACAAAACAATAGATAAGATTAAAGATAAATCATAAGCTGGAAAGAAAAATAAAATAAAACTTTGTCTTCAATCCACGGTTTCAGCGTCAGTGATGAAGTGGAGCAAGTAAGTTTAGGAGGAGCGATTGACGTTTCCAGAAAGGGCTTCTTCAGGGAAGAGATTTGGCAGACAGTCCCAGGATGCCTATGTCTCCTCCCCTGCGATGTTCTCCCATCCATGCATTCCCTCCCAGACACACTGCCCGTGCCCCAGCCGCTCCAAGGAGGCTGCCCCAGATGAGTATCCGTAGGGTAGTGTGCTGAACCCATCCTCGTCCTTCACTCTTTTGTCATACACAACTTGCTGTGTTTTTTTAATCACACCGGTCTCTATAGCCCACCTCTTTTTGTTTCTTATAATACCGGTTTGTTGCACCCCTATCTTTTTCTGGGGTAAACCCTCTGCACCCGGTTTGTAGTCAAAAACTAGATCTTTTAAACTAGTAAAATTGATTTTCTGGCTGTTTTCTACATTTAACGTTATCCCTTTCACTTTCATACAGGTCTTTCCACTTGTCAGTTTGTAACCGTATGTTTTAGGCCCCGCTGATACATACTCAGTTATATGTTCATCTGCAGGTATCTCACTGGTGAGCTCCCCTAAATAATCGCCCAGAGGGGGGTTCCAGTCACCTTCGCGGCTCACAAATATCACAGAATCTGTATCGTGGTACAGACAACGTTCTTGTAGATTGTCTAGAAGTTTGTACAACTCTAAACGCGCATAGGGTGTTGTAAAACAGGCTATGAAAACATTAGTGTTACCGGGCAAAGTAGTGCGGTCTTTTGAGTGCTTCCAAGACACGCAGGCTGTTTCATCATCGATAAAGTCACACGATGAAAACCTCAAATTCAGGGGAAAACAGATATTTAAAGAGATCATCAGGCTCTCTGACAATGCTAACGGTAGGCAGGTTTGTCCTTTGACCAAATTTCCCCCACTGAGAATTTAAGAAAAGTTTTGCTATTTGGCGTTTAGCACGCAAAAGTACACCTTCTTTTCTATAGAAATCAGAGATGTACATGTTTTGTTTTTCTCTATCATTGCACCACCGGGGGTAGTCAGAAGCCTCTTGTTTTTGACGGAGGTGTATTTTGATGTATTCAGAAAAGAGACTGTCAGATTTTTGCTCGAAATGCCAGATTTCATAGATTTCAACAACCACATAACCTTTTGCAATGGCAACATCCATCTCCACCGTGCACCAAGTCCCCACGAAAGCTCTCTCCTCATCCGTAGGGGCACACGTTTCTGGTTGCCGTGCGTACGGCACAAAGGAAACATAAGCTTACCCCCCACCCTGACGGGTAACACCGGGAAAAAGAGCTTTCTTGGAGGATATACTTTTGCTTTTATAAAACCAAAGTAATTTGTGGGTGGACCAAAGTTGTCATAAATGATTTGCGGATGGCCTGTTGGATATTCCTTTGTTTTATTGACAAATGGGTATAGGCTGGTAAAATCGTAATAGTGTATTTTTTCCTCAGGTTTTGTTTTATAGTACAGAGAAACAGCATTTGTTCTACCCCCAAAAAGGGCATCTCGTGGGGCCAAGGATTGCGGTAATGCAGCGCTAGCCAGGAAGTCTGCACAGCCCCTATCATTTTCTTTGACCATCCGCTTCCACTCATGCTCCCACAGACTTACGACCTTGAAGCCCAGGCTTTCCAGGTAGGCTGTCTTTAGCTGCTTTTTGTAATAAAAAGAGCCATAGGTCGTGGCTGCTACAGGATTCTGGTCTTTATCATTATAACAGACCGGACAGCCGTGATAAAAGCAACCATCAAATTCAAAAGCTGTTTCTACCCCATCAATGACAGCGTAACCGTCAAGAAAATAAGACCCCACCTTTCTTTCACCCCCATTCAGAGCATGCATGATCTGTATACAGTGGTGCCTCACACAACGAACTTAATTCGTTCCAGGAGCAAGTTTGTTATGCGAAAAGTTCGTTATGTGAAACGCGTTTTCCCATAACAATACATGTTAAAAAAAATAATTCGTTCTGCAGCATAAAATATGCTAAGATGACATAAAAAAAGATAAATTTGTCAAAATGGTGAAAATGGTAGTCTTGCTGAGGCCAAACTCTTTGACGAGGTCACACTGTTTTACCCCACATTCACTCCTTCTAATTATTTCCTGTTTCATTTCAACAGAAATCACCTTCCTGCTTTTTTTAGAAGCCATGATATACAGTATATAAAAAATATTGAGTTTATCTTAAAAGGACGACTGTATACAGTGAGAGAGGGCAGAGTCTCAGCGGCAAAAACTGGGACTTAACTTTTCTTTTTTTTTTTTTTCTAGCATCGGGGAAGCGGCGAGAGTAGCTCCGCCCCCCCCCCCAACGCATCAGCAGTAGGCGCCGGGCCCCTCCATAAAAGGAGGCGAGCCGACGGTCCGCCACTGCACAGGGAGCCAGGCGAAGGGCTGTGAGAGAGGGCAGTTAAGCGCAGTGAGTAACGCAGCTCGGGCGACTTCGTTGTGTGAAACGAAGTTCGTTGTATGAATCAAGACATGAAGTTCGTTGTGTGAAGCGTTCGCTGTGCGAGGCGTTCGTTATGCGAGGCACCACTGTATTTTGTGCAGCCTCTTGATACAGCAACCATTGAATAGAGGGGGATGAATATCTCTTTTTGTGTCTGTGATAGTTATCCGGGGGGATGAGCGCCACGGTCTTGGGTTCTAAAAACATAAATCTGAACATGGCCATACATACAGAGGCTAGGGTTATATATTGGAAAGGGTCTAAACAATTCATTAGAATTTCTGAAGTACCCTCACGTTCTACAACCACATCTTTCTGTGTCATTTTCATGATTTCTGCTCTGTAGAGAACACATGCCTGTCGCAAAATAGCCACATCCTGTTGACAGCTCTTTTTGCAAATCAAACGTCTTGTGCTGGTTGTCCTTGTACCATTTTAAAAATTCCTCTTTTTCTTCAGGCATCATGTTTCTCACACCATAATGCTCCATATCTGGCATACGCTCCACATAGTCTTGATTTTCCTGAGTATTAAAAAAATGCGGGAAATAACCCTTACAGCCTGGAAAACCTAAGGCCTTTGGAAGTTTGCTAAGTTTCATAGGTAGGAAATTTAGAGAGTCTATGAAACGAATAGCTAAAGGTTTTACTGTGATTTGTAAAAGCTTGCCACCTTGAACCAGCAGATCTGTGTCCATCTTTTCCTTTAACAGTTGGCTAAGAACAAAATACCCGTCATAGCCTTTGGCATTATGGGCTATGAAGGTATAGTCTTTAAATTTTTTGTCACAAAAAACCTGTATAAAAGCAAAAATACACTCAAGACCCTTGAATTCCCATTTTCTTGTTTCGTACAAGTCCTCGGCATATATGTAATTAGGAATGTGCCAGCCTGTTTCCTGCATACATTCGCAATCGTAAATAATATACTTTTCAGATGTTTTGAGTTTATCGATGGGTGTCATAAAACATAAGTGTATGTCATCACCGCTAAGGGTTCACGGCATAGCTTACACATCCTACCCTTACATTTATGTTTTTTCGTTCACATAGGACTCACATTTCAGACACAGTGTTTTAGATAAACACTCCACTTCTTTTTTCTGCGCCATCTGCATATGTCTATCTAAACCAGCGGTCTCAAACACGCGGCCCACGGGCCACATGTGGCTCTCCAGGTTTTATTTGCGGTCCGCAGTCTGGACGCGATCAACAGCATTTCTCTTCCCCTTCCCCTTCCTTTTGGAGCAGCAGCGTGTCTGGCCGGCTCGTTCCGTTCAAAGCCGCGGGTTGGCGGCTCCTCACACTATCCACTCCTGCATCGGAATCCTCTCTGACGTCACAACATCAGAGAGGCTTCAGACGCAGGTGCAGATCTCGCAACGAGCCGCCTCCCGCGGCTTTGAATGGAACGAGCTGGCCAGACACGCTGCTGCTCCACAAGGAAGAGAACGGAAGGGGAGGGGAAAGAGAAATGCTTCTGCTACATAGGAAAGGGGGACCCTAGGGAAATGCTGCTGCTGCTGTACAGGGAAAGGGAGAGGGAGGGAAAGGGGAAGAGAAATGGCTCTCCTGCACAGGAAAGGGGGAAGGGAAATGCTGCTTCTGTTGCTGCTGCACCCAATTGGGGAAAGAGAGGGAAGGAAGGAGAAGGGAGAGGAGAGGAACAAGAGAAGAAGCCAAGTTCATGGGAGGGAGGGAAGGAAAGGAGATATCAGACCATAGAGGGGGAGGGAGAGATGCCAGGGCATGGGGGAATGGAAGGAGACAGATGACAGACCACGGGAAAGGAAGGAAGGAGGGAGGGAGAGAAAGGAAGGAAAGAGATGCTAGACCATGGAAATAGGACGGAAGAAGAGAGAGATAGGAAAGGAAGGTAAGACATGGAAACGTAGATTTTGCAAAGAAAGCAGAAAAATTGAACATTAAGTTAATGCCAAAGATGGATGCAAGGCAGAAAGTGAAGACGGAGAGAAAAACAGTCAAAGGACAAGAAGACCCTGGAAACATAGTTGAAAGCACAGAAAAATAAAGTCACCAGACAACAAAGGTAGGGAAAGTGATTTTATTTTCAATATAGTGATTGAAATGTGCCAGTTTTGAGAAAGAAAAGATATTAAACTTTAAATGTGAGGGCTGCAGAAAAAATAGAGTACTTGGAGGGCCACAGAAAAAATAGTTAATGTCTTATTAAAGAAATTACAATTTTGCACGAGGTAAAACTCTTTATAGTTTATATATCTTTCCTTTTAACTGTTAAAGGAAAGTTTTATAAACTATAAAGAGTTTTACCTCATGCAAAATTGTAATTTCTTTAATATAGAAACATAGAAACATAGAAGATGAGGGCAGAAAAGGGCTACAGCCCATCAAGTCTGCCCACTCTGCTTACCCACCCCCTGTCTATGCCCTAATGACCCAATTTCCTTATCTTGACCCTCGTAGGGATCCCACATGGGTATCCCATTTATTCTTAAAGTCTGGCACGCTGTCTGCCTCGATCACCTGCACTGGAAGCTTGTTCCAATGATCAACCACTCTCTCTGTGAAGAAATACTTTCTGGTGTTGCCATGAAATTTTCCGCCCCTGAGTTTGAGAGGGTGCCCTCTTGTGGCCGAGGGTCCCTTGAGAAAGAAAATATCATCTTCCACTTCGACACATCCCGTGAGGTACTTAAATGTTTCGATCATGTCTCCCCTCTCCCTACATTCCTCAAGAGCGTAGAGCTGCAATTTGTTCAGTCTCTCTTCATACAAGAGACCCTTGAGCACTGAGATCATCCTGGTGGCCGTCCGCTGAACCGATTCAATTCTGCGCACATCTTTACTGTAATGTGGCCTCCAGAATTGCACACAGTACTCCAGATGAGATCTCATCATGGCCCTGTACAACGGCATTATGACTTCAGGCTTTCGGCTGACGAAATTTCTATTGATACAACCCAATATCTGCCTTGCTTTAGATGAAGCCTTCTCTACTTGATTGGCAGTTTTCATGTCTGCACTGATGATTACTCCTAAATCTCATTCTGTTGAAATCCTAGTTAAAATTTCTCCATTCAAGAAGTACGTCCTGCATAGATTTCTGCTTCCGAGGTGCATGACCTTACATTTCTTAGCATTGAAGCCTAGCTGCCAGGTTGAGGACCAACTTTCCAATGTAAGCAGGTCCTGTGCCATATAATTCTGTAAACTGCATTCACTTACTATATTACATAGTTTGGCGTCATCGGTGAATAGTGTTATTTTACCTTGAAGCCCTTGATCAGATCCCCTATGAATATGTTGAAAAGGAGTGGACCCAGGACCGAGCCCTGCGGCACTCCACTGGTCACCTCCGATGTTTTAGAGAGGGTACCATTAACCAGCACCCTCTGAAGTCTGCCACTCAGCCAATCATTGACCCATGCAGTTAGTGTCTCTCCTAACCCCATCGATTCCATCTTGCTTAGCAGCCTGCGGTGTGGGACACTGTCAAAAGCTTTACTGAAGTCCAGGTACACGACGTCCAAAGACTCTCCCAAGTCCAACTTTCTTGTTACCCAGTCAAAGAAGCTGATGAGATTGGATTGGCAGGACCTACCCTTGGTGAATCCATGCTGATTGGGATCCCAAAGATTCCCTTCATTCAAGATCGTGTCCAATTTGCTTTTAATTAGTGTTTCCATGAGTTTGCACACTATTGATGTGAGACTCACCGGTCTATAATTCGCAGCCTCTGCCCTGCAACCCTTTTTATGCAGAGGAACGACATTAGCTAATTTCCAGTCCAGGGGAACTTTCCCCTTACTTAGGGAGAGATTGAATAGCTCAGCCAACGGTTTCGCCAGGACATCGCTCAATTCTCTGAGCACTCTTGGGTGCAAATTGTCTGGTCCCATGGCTTTGTACACCTTGAGTCTTGCGAGTTCACTGTAAACTTCACCTGGTGTGAACTCAAAATTCTGAAACGGGTCTTCTGTGCTTTGTGTTGCCTTCAACTGCGGACCGTGTCCCGGTGCCTCACAGGTGAAGACTGAGCAGAAGTATTCATTCAGTAGTTCAGCTTTATCGGAATCTGCTTCCACGTAAGTTCCGTATAATAAGACATTAACTATTTTTTCTGCGGCCCTCCAAGTACCTACAAATCCAAAATGTGGCCCCGCAAAGGGTTTGAGTTTGAGACCACTGATCTAAACATTCTTTAGAGCGACAACACATCTTGTATTTAGGACACCTCTGCTGTATACCGTCATTGTTCAAACACGTCTGTGTCGAACAAAGACGACACCATAATGTACAGGAGTGGTCGTGACTATAGGGCTTCTGGCAAAAAGTACAGAAATTACGCTCCCCATAGAATTTTTTGACATCGGTTATGCCGTAGAAATGATCGTCATGTAGCAATAAGAAAACCGTTTTTGGATAAACGGGTTGATCTGATGTTTTAAAGCAACACCACGAGTTTGCATAAAACACAACTCTTATATTTATCTTTAAATGTTGTTCTATGGTTGCTACATCATCGAGCATGATTTGTTTATGTACCGACCACCCCAAATCATTAGCTTTTCAGCACCTGTTAACAGTTCAGCATCTGTGAGTTTTACGGGGGACATAAGTGCTGTAAGGCTACCAGCAAAACACAGGTTATTGCCTGTGTTATTCAAATCTATTAAATACATCCTTTTTTCTGCAAAATCTGGCTAAACAGTATAGATTTTAACACCCTACGACCCCCACCACCCTTGTTTCTTATTACAAGTACAACAACACGGAATAAATCACAGACCTGTATTTCTCTGTGACTTTGAAGGAGTTTTGCAACCTGGTCTAAGTGGGCGTGAAGTGGCAGGGCATAGGCGGGGTTTGGGTGGAGAGTGGGTGTGGTATGGGTGGAGAGTGGGTGGGGCTTAACCCAGAAGTGAATGCTGATTGGTCGATTCTTATCTCTGACAGCTGTCAATCATTTTGACGAGGTGTACCCATTATACTACTCATAAGAATTGCCGCTGCTGGGTCAGACCAGTGGTCCATCATGCCCAGCAGTCCACTCACGTGGCGGCCCTTAAGTCAAAGACCAGCACCCTAACTGAAACTAACCCTAACTGCGTACGTTCTGGTTCAGCAGGAACTTGTCTAACTTTGTCTTGAATCCCTGGAGGATGTTTTCCCCTATGACAGACTCGGGAAGAGCATTCCAGTTTTCTACCACTCTCTGGGTGAAAAAGAACTTCCTTACGTTTGTGCAGAATCTATCCCCTTTTAACTTTAGAGACCTGAAGACCGACAAAAATGCCTTCCTTAATCTTGGTGTCATTTATTAATTATTAATTACATTAGGCTGAAGTTATAACAAGAAATTGTAACAATATACTTTTTTGTTAAAACAGTACATGATATGTAATTTTAAATGTGATTTTCATGATCAGCAGCCAAAAATCTGTGAAATACACCCGAAAGTGTTAAAGAAGCAAAAACATTTTTGGCCAGTGCTATTACTGTAATTATATTACATTACATTATGTTCGTATTTATGGATCGCTAATATACCCCAGAAGGAGTTCAATGCGATTTACAATTTAGAAGAGCCTGGCTATGTCCAGGATTGACATTATTTCATTAAAGTTCATGACATTTGGGCTAGAGGGGGGTCTGGGGCTTCCGAACTTTCGGTTCTAAAATGTTGCTTGCTTGATGTGATATCTCGGGGAATGGCTTTCGGATCGCCAGGACTTCACCCCTAAGGCCTTCGAGAAGGCATTTTATGCCCCATGGCATCTCTTATCTTTAGTGCAAGCCCCTCGATCTGCTTTGCCTGCCCTACTTAGGGGTAGCCTATTGTTGTCCTTTTGTCTTGAAACTCTGGACTGGTACACCTTCGGTACTTACCTATTCAGGGTAATTTACAATTTTGCCCGGGTGTGGAGAATGCTAGTTTTTGTAAATTGGCATCATGGGAGACTGGGCTAGATGGATCATTGGTCTGACCCAGTAAGGCTTTATTATGCTCTTATGTCCCCACTCCTAGTGATGTGGGAGTTAGGAGTCCTGAGCCAGCAACTGTACCCAGCTACTTCTGTATGGCAGTACACAGTGTGACAAGGCAGTGGCTGCTGCCAGGAGGATTCTGGGCTGTATAAAGAGAGGCGTAGTCAGTAGAAGGAAGAAGGTGTTGATGCCCCTGTACAGGTCATTGGTGAGGCCCCACTTGGAGTATTGTGTTCAGTTTTGGAGACCGTATCTGGCGAAAGACGTAAGAAGACTTGAGGCGGTCCAGAGGAGGGCGACGAAAATGATAGGAGGCTTGCACCAGAAGACATATGAGGAGAGACTGGAAGCCCTGAATATGTATACCCTAGAGGAAAGGAGAGACAGGGGAGATATGATTCAGACGTTCAAATACTTAAAGGGTAGAACAAAATCTTTTCCAGAGAAAGGAAAATGGTAAAACCAGAGGACATAATTTGAGGTTGAGGGGTGGTAGATTCAGGGGCAATGTTAGGAAATTCTACTTTACGGAGAGGGTGGTGGATGCCTGGAATGCGCTCCCGAGAGAGGTGGTGGAGAGTAAAACTGTGACTGAGTTCAAAGAAGCGTGGGATGAACACAGAAGATTTAGAATCAGAAAATAATATTAAATATTGAACTAGGCCAGTTACTGGGCAGACTTGTACGGTCTGCGTCTATGTATGGCCGTTTGGAGGAGGATGGGCAGGGGAGGGCTTCAATGTCTGGGAGGGTGTAGATGGGCTGGAGTAAGTCTTAACAGAGATTTCGGCAGGTGGAACCCAAGCACAGTACCGGGTAAAGCTTTGGATTCTTGCCCAGAAATAGCTAAGAAGAAAAAAAAAAAATTTAAATTGAATCAGGTTGGGCAGACTAGATGGACCATGCGGGTCTTTATCTGCCGTCATCTACTATGTTACTATGTTACAACCCAGCCACTTAGCTACCGTCTTGGCTTGACAATGATTTAATAGGACCCCCCCCCCCCCAGCCTGCAAATTACAGCCTTTCACAAAGACTAGGTAACTTAGGTGTGCCATGGGTTCAGTTTCCTTTCACCTTCCTGAGACTCTAACAGCCCTACGTTAATGTGGTTTAAAGATTTATGAGCCTGTTTCCTGTTTATTTCATTTCTTTATGCTAATATCCTTGTGACACCAGGCGTTTACTGCTTTTCAGACGACCGAAATTCCCACAGTGGGTACAAGGCAGTGCTGCAGGCCGGTTATATCTGGATTTAGGTCTATTATGGCCAGGGCAGTGATTTATGCCGACCTGAAATTCTTGAAGAAGTCTCTAAGTCGAAAGAAGCCCCCCAGGTCTAACAGAGAAGGTAAAAGATCCTTTGACCCTACACTTAGGGTAATGGATAGATGCTTCTAACACGGGCACTGCTGTCTTCCAGGTTCCACCGCTGCTTCCTCGGAGGTGGGTGAAGAGGGCGATGGAGATGTCACATATGAAAACATACAAATCCCTCAAATTCCAGAGGAAACAGTCAGCCCTGAACCCGCTCAAAGGGATACGAATGAGCAAAAGACAGGTGAGTTTAGTTCTTTGTTAGGATTCTGGTGCTCTGTGTGCGACTATAATTTGTCACACAGCAGAAGTGTTTTGGCATTTTAATACTCTAGAGAGACACAGATCTGACTTATAAATCCTTATGTTACTATCTGAACCTGGGTGAAGCTGAGATCCAGTTCTGGTTTGAAGCTAATGCATTTTGGGGCTTTTCCTGTTAGTTGTCTTCCGAGTCAAGATATCATTTTGGGATTATTTTCTGTGTAGCAGGTTCTATATATACCGTAAATGATGTACAGTAGACTCTCAGGGCAGATAGCGTAGCTGGTTTTAAGAAAGGTTTGGACAATTTCCTGGAGGAAAAGTCCATAGTCTGTTATTGAGAAAGACAGGGGGGAAGCCACTGCTTGCCCTTGATCAGTAGCATGGAATGTTTGGGATTCCAGAATCTTGCTATTCTTTGAGATTCTGTATGGAATGTTGCCACTCCTTGGGGTTCCGGAATCTTTTGTTACTCTTTGGGATTCCAGAATCTTGCTATTCTTTAGGATTCTAAATGGAATTTTACTACTCTCTGGGGTTCCGGAATCTTTTGTTACTGTTTGGGATTCTGGAATCTTGTTACTCACTGGGATTCCAGAATCTTGCTATTCTTTGAGATTCTGTATGGAATGTTGCCACTCCTTGGGGTTCCAGAATCTTTTGTTACTCTTTGGGATTCCAGAATCTTGCTATTCTTTAGGATTCTAAATGGAATTTTGCTACTCTCTGGGGTTCCGGAATCTTTTGTTACTCTTTGGGATTCCAGAATCTTGCTATTCTTTAGGATTATAAATGGAATTTTGCTACTCTCTGGGGTTCCGGAATCTTTTGTTACTGTTTGGGATTCTGGAATCTTGCTTCCTCTTTGAGATTTTGGAATGTTGTACTTTTGTACTTTTAACATCCCCCCACATTTTGAGCTAATCATGGCCTTCGAGAGATGGAAGATGCAGCTTCCTTCCTGCCATTTTCTCATCCGAAGGCATAGGGGGATCTGGGGATGTGGGAGGGGGCCCAGGAATGTTGGGGTGGGGAGGAGGGGCAGAGATGTCAGGGGATGTTGGGAGAGGTCCGGGATGTCAGGGGAAGTCCGTGGATGTCAGGGGGTGTAGGGCTCTGCAGCTCAGCGTATCCTGGCAGGGGCAGTGAGCTCGTGGTCAGGCCTTCCGTGGAACAGAATCTGTGGATTTACTGTCAATACAATGATCTCTTTTTTTCAATATTTTTAGATCTCAAGACCAAATGGATTTCACATGTTACCATCATCCTACTGATTCCTTCTCTCATTTTGCTGTCTTCAACAATAACACTCAGTGTAAAATGTAAGTTGCAGTCCTAGGCCTTTTAACTTCCCTTTTTTTTTAGGATGTTCACAGAACATTTTTTGGTTCATTTTGGTTTATTTATGAACATCCCTTTTTTTTTTTTTTGTTCTCTTCATAAATTTCTTTTATTAAAAATAGGACTTGAGATTCTGCTTTTTCTATGTCTAATCAAACACCAATTAGATAAGATCCTGGATGAGGAGAATCTACGGGATCCCCGACAACATGGATTTACTAAGGGGAGATCCTACCAATCCAACCTGATCAGCTTCTTTGACTGGGTAACGGGGAAGCTGGATATTGGGGAGTCCCTGGACATCGTGTACCTGGATTTTAGCAAAGCATTCGATAGCGTACCACACCGCAGGTTACTGAGCAAGATGAGTTCTATAGGATTAGGTAACACATTGACGAAATGGGTTGGGAGCTGGCTTGGAGGTAGGCTCCAAAGGGTGGTAGTGAACGGCACCCCCTCCAAAATGACGGAGGTGATTAGTGGAGTACCACAGGGCTCAGTCTTGGGCCCAATCCTATTCAACATCTTTATAAGAGACTTGGCAGAAGGGCTTCGAGGTAAAATAACATTATTCGCTGATGACGCCAAACTTAGTAATGTAGTGGGCAAATGCACAACAGACGAAGATTCAGTGCCCGACAACATGATGCACGACCTACTCCTACTGGAGCGATGGTCTAGGACACAGGTGTCAAAGTCGGTCCTCGAGGGCCAGAATCCAGTCGGGTTTTCAGGATTTCCCCAATGAATCTGCATGAGATCTATTTGCATGCACTGCTTTCAATGCATATTCATTGGGGAAATCCAGAAAACCCGACTGGATTCCGGCCCTCGAGGAGGGACTTTGACACCCCTGGTCTAGGACATGGCAACTCAACTTCAATGCCAAAAAATGCAAAGTTATGCACCTGGGCAGCCAGAATCCATGCAAGTCTTATACCCTTAATGGCGAGATCCTAGCAAAAACGGTAGCAGAACGAGACTTGGGGGTAATCGTCAGTGAGGACATGAAGTCTGCCAATCAAGTGGAGCAGGCTTCGTCCAAGGCAAGACAATTCATGGGCTGCATACGAAGGGGTTTCGTCAGTCGTAAGGTGGAAGTCATTATGCCATTGTATAGATCCATGGTGAGGCCCCACCTGGAATACTGTGTGCAATTCTGGAGGCCGCATTATCGCAAGGATGTGCTGAGACTGGAGTCGGTGCAAAGAATGGCCACCCGGATGGTCTCGGGACTCAAGGATCTACCATACGAAAAACGGCTTGACAAATTACAGCTATACTCGCTCGAGGAGCGCAGAGAGAGGGGGGACATGATCGAGACGTTCAAGTATCTTACGGGCCGCATCGAGGCGGAGGAAGATATCTTCTTTTTCAAGGGTCCCACGACAACAAGAGGGCATCCGTTGAAAATCAGGGGCGGGAAACTACGAGGTGACACCAGGAAATTATTTTTCACTGAAAGAGTGGTTGATCGCTGGAATAGTCTTCCACTACAGGTGATTGAGGCCAGCAGCGTGCCTGATTTTAAGGCCAAATGGGATCGGCACATGGGATCTATTCACAGGGCAAAGGTAGGGGAGGGACATTAAGGTGGGCAGACTAGATGGGCCGTGGGCCCTTATCTGCCGTCTATTTCTATGTTTCTATGTTTATGTCATTCAATCAAAGCAGTTCACAAACTCACAGACTCTGGATACTGAGACAGCTGCTCTAACCACTTGGCCCAGGGTTGCCAGATTTCCACTGTAAAAAAAGGAGGACTCCTAGTACTGCCCTGGCTCCGCCCCCAGCCGAACCTCCTGTTTCCCCGAGGTCTGGAGATCCTCTGCACATGCACCAACATCGACGTGATGACATGCACGCATACATATGATGACATTGCGTTGACGCATGCGCAGAGGACCTCCAGACATGGCCCCGAGCTCAGGGGACATCCGAAATCCAAACAAACAGCCAGGTGTTGGAAATCCCTTCGGGCACCCGGACAGTCCTCTAAAAAGAGGACATGTCTGGGGTTTCCTAGGTGGCTGGTAACCCTAACTTGACCACTCCTCTCATATGTTAAAAAGACCTATCTAGCCCAGCAACTGGTTTCAAAGAGTAATAAGAATCATCATAAGTTTATTTTGATATCCCGCAATACCACAAACAGTTCAGAGTGGTTTACAGAGGAAGAGACTGCAAACAGACAGCGATATGACAGAAAAAAGTTTCGAGATTACATTAGCATGTTAAGGTTAATCAGATTTATCTGGAAGTGTTTTAAAAATACATCAAGGCAGACTTGGAGTCAGAGAAATTTATCAAAGAGAGAAGTTTTAATTGACTTCCTAAAAGGTTGGTAAGAAAGAGCGTTTGAGATAAAGTTGGTTAAACATTTATTCCATTTGCCTGCTTGGAATGATAGTGTTCTATTGAGGAATCTCTTGTAGATACAGCCCTTCAAGGATGGGATAGCGAACAAGTAGGCACTACGTCTATAAGTTGTGTCTGGAAAGTCGAAATGATGAGACAGATAGATTGGGGATGAACCTGTTATGGTTTTGAAGCAAAGGCAAGAAAACTTAAAAATGACCTTTGCTTCCACTGTCACCAATGAATGCACATCCCTACTTTCTTTTATCCTTGTGGAAGTAGAAGAAAGTCTGGTTGGCTATGGAGCTTATTTTCAAAAAAGAAGAATGTCTAAGAAGTGGCAGAAAGGAGCAGATGGAGGTTTTTCTCACCAAATCCTTCCAATTCGCTATTTTCTAGACAGATTTCTAGACTCTTCATCCACAGTTTGTCTAAATCTCAAGGGAGCGCGCTAAAGGCTTAGTTTGGGTGGGACTAGGGCAGGCTTATGACCTGGATGTTTTACACAAACTAATAGGGAGAAAACTACTTATATTCTGTGATGAGAAAAATACAAATCACTAATTTATCACAGCTCTCAATTAAATCTATAAATAAACTTAATATGAAGTGCTCAGACCAACTACTCTTTGATTCAGTGATCTCACCGAACTGGGGTATATATAGGGACCATCATACCACTTCATTTTCCCTATCCCGCTCCCCGCCAAAAATGCATTTATATAAAAATGTAAATGTCACTTATCTCATTAAGTTGACTGGATGGCAGGGGCGGTCAAAACGTAGAACCCCAGCGGTGTTGAAGTAAAGTGCAAACTGGTGCAAACTGGTGCATAAATGAATACTATTGCAATGCCTTGCTCCCCGACTTGAGTTTCATACTCTTCATCAGGAAAGCAGGGAAGGGAAAAGTACTACTGGACAGGGGGGAATTAAAAGTAAGGGACAAAGGCTACTGCTGGACAGGGGGGGGGCAGAAAAAGGAAGAGAGGCCTCCTGCTGGACAGGGGGAGCAGGAAAGAGGTGCTGCTGGACAGGGGGGGAGTTAAAACAAAGGGAGAAGGGCTGCTGCTGGATAAGGGGACCAGTGAAGGGGTGGTGGTGGACACAGGGGAAGAAAAAGGAAGGGAGAATGGACAGGGGGAGCAGGCAAGGGGTGGTGGTGGACAACTGAGAAAAAAGAAAGACAGAAAGAAAGAAATACAGAAACAGGCTAAGGAGAGAAAGAGAAATAAATAAATATAGACACACAAACACATATTCTAGCACCCGTTAATGTAACGGGCTTAAACATAGACTAGTAACCAATATTTATTAGATACACTTTTAGTTAAAACTTTAAAGACTAATATAGGAAATTGTATCTGAAGAATAGAAGTCCTTCACACACATAGCAAAGTATAAACAGCAGCTTGCAGAGTACATATTTTTCCTTCAAAGAACAAAATATTTTGGTTTAATGTATGGAACAAGACGTTGGGGTCATAACGATGGTTCCATGAAAGTGGGCTAAAAGTCACACTAACACATTTGCTTTTCTTCCAGTAGTTGTTTAGATCAGTGGTTCCCAACCCTGTCCTGGAGGACCACCAGGCCAATCGGGTTTTCAGGCTAGCCCTAATGAATATGCATGGAGCAGATTTGCATGCCTGTCACTTCCATTTTATGCAAATCTCTCTCATGCATATTCATTAGGGCTAGCCTGAAAACCCGAATGGCCTAGTGGTCCTCCAGGACAGGGTTGGGAATCACTGGTTTAGATGGTTTAGAGAGAAAAACACATCTGTTTATAAGAATGAGATACAGTATTTGCAATAGAATAAAACATGTCTGCACGGTCAGCGTGACCTCAGTAAACCAATAGCATGTTGTCCACTTCCTTCTATTACTGACAAGAGGTGAGACAAATAACATGTCACTGTAGCTAAGGAAATTACTAACAAAATAAAATTAAGAGCAGACCATGTGATTTCAACGGAAACCAATAGAATATTGTTGAAATCTGCAATTTGTTGATGGATTGTAATTGGACAATGCACCAACTACGTATGTTTAATAATGAATTAATTCCTGTCATCATTTCCAATAAAATGATGAGACTCTTGACTGTGAGCTTACCAATTTTAGTAAGCAAATTCTCCTCAAAGCTTTGACTATTTGTAAACCACCCTTGTGTGAGATTTCTTTCTCTGGTCTCCCCTGAAATAGAACTAAGAACTGAGGACTATATAGAAGTATTAGGAGGTAGGTAGGTATCCTGTGTATATGGCTATTTCAACCAAACAGCTGGATCGTTGGTCTGACTCAGTAACGCTATTCTTATGTTCTCATGTTTTTATCACTGTGATGATGTCATACTCACGTGTGCATGTGTGTGACCACATTGTGTCAAAGTCCGTGCATGCGCAAAGGCTTCCACGTGCGAGCTTCAAGCTCAGGGAGGTTTATGTGGGAGCGTGGCTGGGGGAATGAATTGGGCGGAGCCAGAGGCGAAATGGGGCGGGGCTGGCGAGTATCACATTGCACAGTTTCTTTTGTTGAGGGTACAGATAGCGATGCTCCTTTGCAGGACCTCAGAGGTCTCAATGGTGCATAAAAGGCTAGCTTGTTCTTTAAGTATTCTGGCCCATTTTGTCTGAACACCTTGAAAATCAGAGTTTTAAATTTAGCTCTGGAAGGTGCAGTTTTGTGCAGGAAGGGTGTGATGTGGTCACGCCTCTTGCAGAACAGTCTGATAACATAGATATGACGCCTGACTGGCAAAGAAAATATGGATTTTAAGTTCCTGACTCTGATTGGGTGGTAGATAGTGCAAAGAAGGTGCTGTTTTGTCTACAGCTAGGTAGTGCTGGAAAATACTGAGAACACGGGTGGCTGTTCAATGACGAGCACAGTGAAGGCAGAGGAGAGGAGTGAAAGAGAAAACGGAAGAGGGAACATCTGTGCAGCAATCATTTTTGGACTGTTATACTTAGAACCTAACTTTGCAACCCGTGGCTCGACCTAAGGTCCTCCAGACATAATCCACTTGTTCTGTGCCTAAGATGTCCTTGGTAGGAGAATTGTCTAAGGAATGATCTCTCAAGGGAGATAACATTTCCCCATCACTGTCCCTGGAAGACCAAGCTGCAGCCGTTAGAAATCCCTAGTTTTGTGATGTTGCTTATTTGTTGCATTTTAATATCACTATCCACTTAATATCATGCGCTGTCACGCAAATCTCCAATGCACTCTTACAACACAGTTCTTAGAGATTTAACCAGGATCTCAAGTGCTCACAGCCATAGTATTGAAATAATTTTCAAAATCAATGGCCGATACTGTGAGCTATCATTGATCCCCTTTTTTTATATGATTATTTATGTCTGTATTACGTGCATTTTACTTATCTATTGGCTTATTTTAATATTTCTCATAAATTAAGTATAAATATATGAATATAAAAATTTTTTCTTTTTTGCTAATCCATATAGTGTAAATTCACTTAGAGAAGAAAAATGGAGGAAAATAAAATAAAATAAAAAGTGAGGATAAAATATTGAGGAGAAACAAACGACAGGCGAAAGAAAAAAAGAATAAAGAGAAAGAACAAAACAAAAAAGCTAAGTGAATTTACACTATATGGATTAGCAAAAAAGAAAAAATTTTTATATTCATATATTTATACTTAATTTATGAGAAATATTAAAATAAGTCAATAGATAAGTAAAATGCACGTAATACAGACATAAATAATAATATAAAAAAAGGGGATCAATGATAGCTCACGGTATCGGCCATTGATTTTGAAAATTATTTCAATACTATGGCTGTGAGCACTTGAGATCCTGGTTAAATCTCTAAGAACTGTATTGTAAGAGTGCATTGGAGATTTGCGTGACAGCGCATGATATTAAGTGGATAGTGAGTTTCACAATAGTTATTTGAGTGGAGAAGCATTTTAATATCAAACAACCAAGACTAAAAGATTGTCTGTATTGACTGTCTCATTCCTCTGGATATAGAGCTCACCATGTCCCATGACTTGTAGACTTGCAGGTATCTCAACATCTGATGAATTCAACGAAACGCCTGTGGCTGTCATCTCAGGAACATGAGGCCCTGGTCAACAACTTCAGCCTGACCCTCAACACACAGGAGGAAACGCTGGTGAACATCTCGGAGAAACTGAAGGAAACGGAGCTGCAATTACAGCAAGCCAGAAGTGCACAAAAAACAGTGCAGGAAGAGTTAAACGACAAAACCAAATCCCTGGAGACTATGGGACAAAGGCTGAAAAACTATGAAAGCGAGAGGGAAAAATGGCAGAAAACAGAATCCGATCTAAGAGCTGCTGTTGTAAGATGGAATCAAACAAAGACGTGTGTGTTGAATGCATGCAGGTAATGTTCACTTTTAAAAAGACAAGTCAGAAAATGTGGGCGTGTTGCATCAGTGAGGATATCACATGTTAATTCTAAGATGGACATAAAAATGGGATAAATTAAGAGTAGTTGTAGAGATTTTTCACATGTGATACTATATATTTCATTATTGTACTTGAACCTTTGGCACTTCAGAGGTCCCGTCTTAAAAAGGCTCTAGAGCATCTTTGTATAATTTCTTGTAGCATAGTAGATGACAGCAAATAAAGACCTGAATGGTCCTTCCAGGCTACCCAACAGTCATATAAGACTTGCCGCTGCTGGGTCATCGTGCCCAGCAGTCCGCTCATGTGGCAGCCCTTAGGTCAAAGACCATTGCCCTATTCTAGTCTAGCCTTATCTGCATATATTCTGTTCCAGCAGGAACTTATCCAACCTTTTCTTGAATCCCTGAAGGGTGTTTTCCCCTATAACAGCCTTCAGAAGAGCGTTCCAGTTTTCTACCACTCTCTGGGTGAAGAAGAACTTCCTTACATTTGTACGGAATCTATTCATTTTTAACTTTAGCAAGTGACCTCTGGTTCTTTCCACCTTGGAGAGGATAAACAATCTGTCTTTCTCTACTAAGTCTACTCCCTTCAATATCTTGAATGTTTCAATCATGTCCCCTCTCAGTCTCCTCTTTTCAAGGGAGAAGAGGCCCAGTTTCTTTAGCTTCTCAATGTATGGCAACTCCTCCAGTCTCTTAACCATTTTTGTTGCTCTTCTCTGGACCATTTTGAGTAGTATTATGTCCTTTTTCATGTACGGCGACCAGTGTTGAACACAGTATTCCAGATGGGAGCGTACCATGGCCCAGTTTAATGGCATGATAACCTTTTCAGATCAGTTTGTGATCCCCTTCTTAATCATTCCTAGCATTGTTTGCCCTTTCTGCTGCCGCCATACATTGCGCAGACAGTTTCACTGACTTGTCTACAAGTACTCCCAAGTCTCTTTCCTGGGGGCTCTCTCCGAGTATAGCACTGGACATCCTGTATTTGTGCATACGATTTTTGTTACTAACATGCATCACCTTACACTTATCCACATTGAACCTCATTTGCCTTTTCGCGGC
Organism: Geotrypetes seraphini; assembly: GCF_902459505.1. Taxonomy (NCBI): domain Eukaryota; kingdom Metazoa; phylum Chordata; class Amphibia; order Gymnophiona; family Dermophiidae; genus Geotrypetes; species Geotrypetes seraphini. The sequence continues at coordinate 117,023,341 of NC_047084.1, forward strand.
CCATTCCTCCAGTGTGTTTATGTCTCATTGTAGGTCTTCACAATCCTTCTGTGCCCTCACTACTCTGAATAACTTTGTATCATCCGCATATTTAATCACTTCACTCGTCGTGCCAATTTCTAGATCATTTATAAATATGTTGAAGAGCACAGGCCCGAGCACCGAACCCTGCAGCACTCTACTCGTGATGCTTTTCCAGTCCGAATATGGTCCATTTATCCCCACTCTCTGTCTCCTATCCGCCAACCAGTTTTTAATCCATATGAGTATATCACTCTCAATTCCATGGCTCGCAATTTTTCAAAGTAGACGTTCATATGGTACCTTGTCGAACGCCTTCTGAAAGTCTAGATATACAATGTCAACCAGGTCACCCTTGTCTATCTGTCCATTTACTCCCTTGAAGAAGTGCAGCAAGTTCGTCAAGCAAGTTCTGGTTTTTATACCCTCCATTTTCTAAGTTGGGATTCTCTGGATTTATCCCATATAGTTTTGAATGTGGTCAACATTTCAGGAGGCCATTCCATACATCAACCACCTTCCCTGTGAAAAAGAATTTCCTCACATTACTCCCAAGTCTATCACCCCAGGGCCTCAATTCATGTCCATTGGAGCAGGGACTGTCAAAATTTTTGGCGTGCATATTAGTAACATAGAATTCCTGCTCCTAGCACTGCATAGGTCTGCTGGCTTGCTAAGGGGCTAGGGGCAGGAATTCTACATTACCAATGTGCACGCCAAAAATTTTGATGTAGGCTAGAATTTGTCCCTGAATGTTGTTTTGGTTGGTCCTCATACTCGGAGTCATTTGTGGGTTTATCTCATTCATCTCCATTGAAGTCTATGGAACAAGCAGTAATGCGAATGTTGGATTTGACATCCATCTTCTATGAAATCTGCCTAAACTGAACAAAAAAGGTACAAAGGGGCTGATTCTGGTAATGGCGCTATAAGTTAGGTGGCAGAAGGTGTCCTACTGCCGCCTAACTTAATTGGTTTAATTGGCTTTATCTGTGAGATAATTGACTGTTGTCTAAAACCAATTATAACTTTGCCTACAAAAAGAGCACTGGAATAACATCTACGGAGGCAACTAATAGTGCCTATGGTCAAAGTAAGTGTGGTTTTGACTGGAAATGACCATGAGTGACGCTAGGCGCCTCTGTAGATGAGATTCGTGTCAAACATAGGTGCCTTCAAAACCGTGGCCTACGTTACTGGCACCTATATATGACAGTAGTCGTGGTTATGGAAGTGGTGCCTCTCCGTGATTGACATGTGGATGGCACTGTTTTTGTAGACAGGCGCCAATGTGGGTGCTGTTTCCAGAATCCATCCCAAAGTGTAGTATGTAATAGTAATACAATTAAATCTATTGAGGACAACTGTGTTTTCATATTTAAAAACTTGTCTCCTTTCTGTCAAATATTTAAAATAATTTCTCCGGATTAGCACCTGTTATCCGAATTAATGCTGATAACCTGGGCCAAGCACTGATTCGGTGGCTTTATCTGGATAATGCTTCACCCTGGTACTATCTGGATACAGAGCCAACATTAGGGGATGACAAACAGGGCAGCTGCCTTGGGCCCCACAGCAACAGGAGGCCCCACGGTCTGAATTTATGTCCATCTCCCTCGCTTCCCCGCACCTTCCTGATATTCTTTCCACATCTAAATGTTGCTTTTCAGAGGGGCTCTGACGTGGCAGCCATTCTCACAAGCTACCTGTGGCTGCCCCAAAGCTTTCGCTCTGCCGCAATCTTCCCTGCTGGAAACAGGAAGTTGTGTCAGAGGCAGCAGATTGCGGCAGAGGGAAAGCTTTAGGGCAGCCACTGGCACCTTGTGAGAATGGCTACCATGTCGGGGACCCTCTAGTTGAAAGAAGATTGGGAAGGTGAGTGGAAGTGAGGGTGATGGACTGAAGGGAAAGAAATGTCTGGGCCTTCTGGCGTCTGGGCCTCCTGGAGCTATTTTAAGTTACCCCATGGGTGGGGAGGGATAAGCGAGATGGGAAAACACAGGCCAGAGGTGGGGGTGGGGAGGGACTAGAAAGACAAATTTTGAAAGGGTGGGAGAGAGAGAGGGAGAGATGTATGATGGACAATGGGAGGAAGGGATTACAAGAGCTTAGACAGCTCTCATATTTAGAGCAGGGTGTGGACTGTGGGGGTCAACACATTCCTCCTCTACCCCCCTTCCAGCAGGTGGTAGATGCATTTTTTTTCTCTCCCATCTCCTGTTTCTCTTCTTTCCACCTCCCCACTGTCTGGCGTATCTTTCCCTTTCTGCATGGTCTGATGTTGTGTAGATAGAAAGCTTCCAGGTTGGCAAGAGAAGAAGCCATACCATGGGGAGAATGAGGGAGGGAGGGGGGCTGGAAAGAACAGCAGGAGCAATGTTGGACCATGAGGGGGAGGGAAGAAAGAGGAGGTGTGATGATGGATCATAGGGGGAAGGACAGGAGGGAAGAGAGATGGGATAGGAAGATAGTGAAGGAAAAAGGGCAGGGAGATGTCAGGCCATGAGAGAGAGAGAGAGGGAGAGGAGATGCTGAGCTACAAGAATGGAGGGAGGGGATATACTGGAAATTGTGGAATCATGTGGGAAAGATCAAGGGGTGGAGGTGGGAAGGAGATGAATGAGAGGAGGAGAGTGAGTACAGAAGTAGAAATGTGGTAATGAGGAGTAGATGAAAGATAGATGGTTATAAGAGACTGGGGAAGGTGTGAGATGGGAAATGGGAGAACTACAGCATGAGAAATGGAGATAGGATGTTGGTTGGTAGCTGAAAAGTAAAAGGAAGGAACGGGTGACATTTGAGTGGATGGAAATGTAGAACAGAAAAAAGAGAAGAGCAAACAAGGAAAGATAATATATTAAAGACAGGTGTAGTGAGGGAATGAAAGAAGACAGGAGAGGAGGAAAGACATATGGACAGCAGCCACTGGAAAGGGAATAATCAGAAGACACAGGAAAGCAGAAGAGAGAAAAATAAAATGTCCAGACAACAAAGCTAGAAAAAAGTGTTTTATTTTAAATTTATTACCTGGAATATGTTATCTTTGGGATATAAGACATGGGGGAAGCCTCTGCCTGGATCGGTAGCATGGAATGTTGCTATTCTTTGGGTTTTGGCTGGGTACTGGTGACCTGGATTGGCCACCGTGGGAACAGGCTGCTGGTTCCTCCCCATATTGGCTAAGGCTCTTAACATTTGCATCTCCTCTTCCTATAGGCTAAGGCTCTTTACACCTGCATTGTGAAGTCATAGAGCTTTCTTTTCATAGAAACACGAGGGCAGATAAAGGCCAAATGGCCCATCCGCAGCATCCACTATCTCCTCCTCTCCCTATTGGCTAAGGCTCTTAATATTTGCATCTCTTCTTCCTATTGGCTAAGGCTCTTTACACCTGCATTGTGAGGTCATAGAACTTTATGGTTATAGGAACATGATGGCAGATAAAGGCCAAATGGCCCATCCAGAGCATCCACTATCTCCTCCTCTCCCTATTGGCTAAGGCTCTTAACATTTGCATCTCCTCTTCCTATAGGCTAAGGCTCTTTACACCTGCATTGTGAGGTCATAGAGCTTTATGGTTATAGAAACATGATGGCAGATAAAGGCCAAATGGCCCATCCAGAGCATCCACTATCTCCTCCTCTCCCTATTGGCTAAGGCTCTTAACATTTGCATCTCCTCTTCCTATAGGCTAAGGCTCTTTACACCTGCATTATGAGGTCATAGAAACATAGAACATGATGGCAGATAAAGAGCAAATGGCCCATCCGCAGCATCCACTATCTCCTCCTCTCCATATTGGCTAAGGCTCCTAACATTTGCATCTCCTCTTCCTATAGGCTAAGGCTCTTTACACCTGCATTGTGAGGTCATAGAGTTTTATGGTTATAGAAATAGAAACATGATGGCAGATAAAGGCCAAATGGCCCATCCACAGCATCCACTATCTCCTCCTCTCCCGATTGGCTAAGGCTCTTAACATTTGCATCTCCTCTTCCTATAGGCTAAGGCTCTTTACACCTGCATTGTGAGGTCATAGAGTTTTATGGTTATAGAAATAGAAACATGATGGCAGATAAAGGCCAAATGGCCCATCCACAGCATCCACTATCTCCTCCTCTCCCGATTGGCTAAGGCTCTTAACATTTGCATCTCCTCTTCCTATAGGCTAAGGCTCTTTACACCTGCATTGTGAGGTCATAGAGCTTTATGGTTATAGAAATAGAAACATGATGGCAGATAAAGGCCAAATGGCCCATCCACAGCATCCACTATCTCCTCCTCTCCCGATTGGCTAAGGCTCTTAACATTTGCATCTCCTCTTCCTATAGACTAAGGCTTTCCACATACATTGTGAGGTCATAGAGCTTTATGGTTATAGAAATAGAAACATGGTTGCAGATAAAGGCCAAATGGCCCATCTAGAGCATCCACTATCTCCTCCTCTCCCTAACACTTCCTTATGTTGGTGAATTTAGTGACAATGTCCTGTTTTTAAATGTTTTTCTTTCACTGTCAAACCTAACTTTTAATGATTCTCTTTTATTACCAAAGGTTTATTTTGCCTCTGCTGTATACGGCATAATATTTAATAAAAATAATTGACACATAAATGTGTTTTTCTTTCCGTAGTAAAATGATAAGTTGGTTTGGCGCTTGTAAATGTGTTCCATGAGAGATTTAGGTAAGTCCACCATCTTAAGCTTATACTGAGTGTCACATATGTCTGGGTTCAGAGGCATTAAGAAAAAAAAGTGCTTCAGATTGTCAGATAATTTTAACAACGACAAAGATATAGACGTAAGAGTGCGGGTTGGATTTTATAACGGGACGATGACACTTATCTGTATCTGTTGCATACATAAATGTCGATGCTCCCCCTAAACTCTAATCATAAGGGGGGAGGGGAAGGGGTGTTGACATGGGCAGTGCATGGCAGGGCATGTGCCAGGTTGCACCTGAGCATTCACTTTACAGAATACTGTAAGTTACCCACGTTCTTAACATAAGAACATAAGAATTGTCGCTGCTGGGTCAGACCAGTGGTCCATCATGCCCAGCAGTCCGCTCATGCGGTGGCCCTCTGGTCAAAGACCAGCACCCTAACCGAGACTATCCCTACCAGCTCACGTTCTGGTTCAGCAGGAACTTGTCTAACTTTGTCTTGAATCCCTGGAGGGTGTTTTCCCCTATAACAGCCTCCAGAAGAGCGTTCAGCTTTCTACCACTCTCTGGGTGAAGAAGATCTTCCTTACATTCCCCTTTCAACTTTAGAGAGTGCCCTCTCGTTCTCCCTACCTTGGAGAGGGTGAACAATCTGTCTTTATCTACTAAGTCTATCCCCCTTCAGTACCTTGAATGTTTCTATCATGTCCCCTCTCAATCTCCTCTGTTCGAGGGAGAAGAGGCCCAGTTTCTCTAATCTTTCGCTGTACGGCAGCTCCTCCAACCCCTTAACCATCTTAGTCGCTCTTCTCTGGACCCTTTTGAGTAGTACCGTGTCCTTCTTCATTTACGGTGACAAGTGCTGGACGCAATACTCCAGGTGAGGATGCCTTCTGAAAATTCAGATATACAATGCCCACCAGATCGCCCTTGTCTATCTGTGTGTTTACTCCCTCAAAGAAGTGCAGCAAGTTCGTCAAACACGATGTGCCTTTGTTAAAAACCTGCTGACTGGGCCTCATCAGCCCGTGTCCGTCAAGGTGATCAATGATGCTATCCTTTATCAGTGACTCTAACATCTTTCCCGTTACCGAGGTCAGACTCACAGGTCTTTAGTTTCCCGGATCTCCCCTCGAACCTTTCTTGAAGACCGGCGTAACATTCGCCACCTTCCAGTCTTCCGGAATCTTTCCCAATTTGATCGACAGATTGGCTATTAGTTGAAGTAGTTCAGCTATGGTCCCTTTCAGTTCCTTGATGACCCTTGGATGGATGCCATCCGGTCCCGGGGATTTATCGCTCTTAAGCCTATCAATCTGCCTAAACACCTCCTTTAGACTGACCGTCAATCCTGTCAGCTTTCCGTCTTCATTTCCAGCATATAGCCTGATGGGTTCCGGTATCCTGTGTACATCTTCATTAAATAGAGAAGCAAAAAATGTGTTCAGTTTGTCGGCAATTGCTTTGTCCTCTTTTAGCGCTCCCTTTATTCCATGGTCATCCAATGGTCCCACCACTTCCTACGCAGGTCGTTTCCCCTTAATATATTGAAAGAACGGCTTGAAGTTCTTCGCCTCCTTGGCTATTTTTTCCTCGTCTCTTTTGGCCCCTTTTACCACCTTATGGCACCTGCGTTGATGTTGTTTGTGCTTGTTCCAGTTTTCGTCCGTTTTTGACCTTTCCATTTCATAAATGAAGTTTTCTTGTCTCTGATCGCTTCCTTCACCTCTACAATGAGCCGTGCTGGTTCTTTGTGCTTTTTCCTTTTAAATCCCTTGTTGATACGCAGTATATATATAGATTTTGCGCCTCGGTGACTGTGTCCTTAAAAAGGGACCAAGCTTGCTCTAGCATTTTTACAGTGTTTATCCTCTTCTTAATCTTCTTCCCTACCATGAGTCTCATCCCTTCGTAATTCCCTTTTCGGAAGTTCAGTGCCGTGGTTGTCGTTTTGGATCGATGTTTCTCCCCTGGGTCTAGATCAAAGCAGATCATATTGTGATCGCTGCTTCCCAGCGTCCCTTCTACTTCTACATCTTGTGCCGGTCCTCGCAGGCCATTTAGAATTAAATCCAGAATTGCATTTCCTCTCATATTTTCCTTGACAAGTTGTTCTAGGAAGCAATCGCTTACAGCATCCAAGAACTTGGTCTCCCTAACACAGCCGGAGGTGCCTAGGTTCCAGTCTATTCCCATATAGTTGAAGTCACCCATGATAACTGTGTTGCCTCCCTTGCAGTTGTGTTTAATCTCGTCTGTCATTTCTCCGTCAATTTCTTTGGACTGTCCTGTGGGTCGATAGTAGATGCCGATCTTCGTTTCCAGGCCATTTGTTCCTGGAATTTTGACCCATAGAGATTGTAAATTATCCATCAGTTGTGGTGTGTTCTCTCCAGTAGATTCAATTTCCTCTTTGACGTATATGGCAATGCCCCCACCTTTTTGAGCCACTCTGTCTCTGCGGTATAGTTTGTACTCCGGTAGCAGTGTCCCAGACATTTTCCTCAGTCCACCATGTTTCCGTGATGCCTATGATGTCAATGTTATCTTTTTGTGCCATGGCAACTAATTCACCCATCTTATTTCTAAGGCTCCTTGCGTTCGTGTACATACACTTGAGTTTGCGGCCTGTTCCTTTCTTGCATTTCCTTCCCTCTTGTGTCCTTTTCGATCTGTCTTGCCTGTAATCCGGTGAGTCTTTCCCTCTATCTTCTTGCACGGTATCCTCCTGGTATACTGGTTCCCGAACCATCGACTCTCTCTCTCGGTCAACTGTCGGCTTTCCCCTTCTTCCTAGTTTAAAAACTTGTCCACTTCTCTCTTGATGTTGCTTGCAAGTAGCCTCATTCCATCTCTGCTGAGGTGGAGTCCATCCTTCTTGTAGAGCTTGCTCTTCTCCCAGAACGTCATCCAGTTGCGCACAAAGTGGAATCCTTCTTCCTCACACCAGCGCCGCATCCATGCGTTGTCTGCTTGCAGCTCCATCTGCCTCTTCTCATCTGCCCTGGGTACCGGCAGGATCTCCGAGAATGCTATCTTCTGTGTTCTGGTCTTCAGCTTCCTTCCTAGCATCCAGAACTGGTCCTTCAGTACTTCCTTGTTGTAGTTCCTGTTGCTTTTCGGTGCTCACAGTTAGACCTATGGCTGTATAAATGGGGGCTCTTAGATACTGGATTACACGAATATTCTCCAACAAACGCTATTATGGAATAGGTTCACCAAGTAGCAGGTTGTGTAAAAGGGAAGTGCCCACTTATAGAATTAATGCCTAAAGACCAAATCCTATTTATGGCTCAAAAAACAAGCATGTACTAAGCGGCTGATTGTATAAGAACATAAGAATTGCCGCTACTGGGTCAGACCAGTGGTACATCATGCCCAGAAGTCTGCTCACATGGCAGCCCTTAGGTCAAAGACCAGTGCCCTGAGTCTAGCCTTACCTGCGTACGTTCTGGTTCAGCAGAAACTTGTCTAACTTTGTCTTGAATCCCTGGAGAGTGTTTATCCTATAATAGCCTCCAGAAGAGCATTCCAGTTTTCCACCACTCTCTGGGTGAAGAAGAACTTCCTTACGTTTGTACGGAATCTATCCCCCTTCAACTTTAGAGAGTGCCCTCTCATTCTCCCTACCTTGGAGAGGGTGAACAACCTGTCTTTATCTACTAAGTCTATTCCCTTCACTATCTTGAATGTTTTGATCATGTCCCCTCTCAATCTCCTCTTTTCGAGGGAGAAGAGGCCCAGTTTCTCTAATCTCTCACTGTACAGCAACTCCTCCAGCCCCTTAACCATTTTAGTCATTCTTCTCTGGACCCTTTCGAGTAGTACCTTGTCCTTCTTCATGTACGGTGACCAGTGCTGGATGCGGTATTCCAGGTGAGGGCATACCATGGCCCGGTACAGCGGCATGATAACCCTCTCTGATCTGTTCGTGATCCCCTTCTTAATCATTCCTAGCATTCTGTTCGCCCTTTTCGCCACCACCATGCATTGCGCGGATGGCTTCATCGACTTCTCGACCAGTACTCCCAAGTCTCTTTCCTGGGGGGGGTCTCCAAGTACCGCCCCGGACATCATGTATTTGTGTATAAGATTTTTGTTACCGACATGCATCACCTTTATTAATTTCCAGGTACTTTAGTTAGATTGTGAGCCTTCGGGACAGTAAGGGAATTTTTTAAGTACCTTCTTACTTCTCATTTATAATCTTAATGTATATTTTCTTCAAACCGCTTAGAACCTAACGGATGTAGCGGTATATAAGAAATAAATTACATTACATTACATTACATTATATTACCTTACACTTATCCATGTTGAACTTCATTTGTCATGTCGGGGCCCATTTCTCGAGCGTGTTTATATCATGTTGCAGATCTTCGCAATCCTCCTGCATCTTCACTACTCTGAATAACTTAGTATCATCTGCAAATTTAATCACCTCACTCGTCGTACCAATTTCCAGATATTTTATAAATATGTTGAAGAGCACGGGTCCAAGCACCGAACCCTGCGGCACTCCACTGGTGACGCTCTTCCAGTCCGAGTATTGTCCATTTATCCCACTCTGTTTCCTATCCGCCAGCTTGTTTCTAATCCACGTGAGTATTTCACCCTCGATTCCATGGCTCACAATTTTTCAAAGTTGTTGTTCATGCGGAACCTTGTCGAACGCCTTCTGATAATCCAGATATACAATGTCAACCGGGTCACCCTTGTCTATCTGGCTGTTTACTCCCTCTAAGAAGTGTAGCAAGTTCGTCAAGCAAGATATTCCTTTGCTGAAGCCATGCTGGCTGTTCCTCATCAGATCATGTTCTTCAAGGTGCTCAATGATGCAGTCCTTTATCAGTGCCTCTACCATCTTTCCCGGTACCGAGGTCTGACTCACCGGCCTGTAGTTTCCTGGATCACCACTCGAACCTTTCTTGAAGATCGGCGTAACATTCACCACCTTCCAGTCTTCCAGAATCCTTCCCGATTTGATCGACAGGTTGCCTATTAGTTGAAGCAGTTCCACTATAGCCCCTTTAAGTTCTTTGATTACCCTCGGATGGATGCCATCCGGTCCCGCGGATTTATCATTTTTAAGCCTATCAATATGCCTACATACCTCTTCTAGATTGACTATCAACCCTGTCAGTTTCCCATCTTCGTTTCCCGCGTATAACCTGTCGGCTTCCGGTATGTTGTGTATATCCTCTTCGGTGAACATAGACACAAAAAATGTATTCAGTTTGTCTGCGATGGCTTTGTCCTCCTTTGTTCCATGGTCATCCAATGGCCCCACTGTTTCCTTCGCGGGTCGTTTTCTCTTAGTATATCAAAAGAACGACTTGCAGTTTTTTGCCTCCTTGGCTATTTTTTCTTCGTAGTCCCTTTTGGCCCCTCTCACCACCTTATGGCACCTGCTTTGATGCTGTTTGTGCTTTTCCCAGTTTTTGTCTGTTTTTGACCTTTTCCATTCCTTAAACAAAGTCTTCTTGTCTCTGATTGCTTCCTTCACCGCTACAGTGAGCCATGCCGGTTCCTTGTTCTTTTTCCTCTTGGATCCCTTGTTGACACGTGGTATATATAGATTTTGCGCATCGGTGACTGTGTCCTTAAAAAGGGACCAAGCTTGCTCTAGTGTTTTTACAGTACTTATCCTCTTCTTAATCTTCTTCCCCACCATGAGTCTCATCCCTTCATAATTTCCTTTTTGGAAGTTCAGCACTGTAGCCATCGTTCTGGATTGATGTTTTGCCCCTGTGTCCAGGTTGAAGCGGATCATATTGTGATCACTGGTACCCAGCGTCCCTTCTACTTCTACACTCTGCGCTGGTCCTCATAGTCCATTTAGAATTAAGTCCAGAATTGCATTTCCTCTCATATTTTCCTTGACAAGTTGTTCCAGGAAGCAATCGCCTACAGCATCCAAGAACTTGGTCTCCCTACCGCAGCCGAAGGTTCCTAGGTTCCAGTCTATCCCCGGATAGTTGAAGTTGCCCATGATAAGTGCATTGCCTCCCTTGCAGTTGCGTTGAACCTCTTCCGTCATTTGTCCATTAATTTCTTCGGACTGCCCTGGAGGTTGGTAGTAGATGCCGATCTTCGTTTCTGCTCCATTTGTTCCCGGCATTTGCATTAGGCATCTAAGTCAGCCAGCACCTAAATAAGTTTTTGGAGAATTGTGGTTAGTGTCGCCTAAGTCGCACTCTGCCCATAGGAACGCCCATACATGCCATGCAATAGGTGCCTATCGCCCAGTTTTTTCTTTGTTTTTAGCAATTATTGAGCCTATTTTGACAATTAAGTTAGGCACCCTTTAAAGACACAGACCCTAAGTGCTAAACAATGCTCTGAATTGAGTGTCATTTATAAAATAGCGCTTAGCCTAACTTTTTAGGCATGAGGATTTGCGCCAATTGAACCCTGGTGTAAATCCCAGGCATATTATGTAACCGTGTATGCAAATTGCTGGAACACTCACGACCTGCGCATTTCCCTCCCGTGACCTCACCCCCTTTTCAAATCTTTGCACTAGAATTTATGGGTGCATCTTTATAGAATGGGCTGTACAGGAGGAGTGCGTAAATTGTAATTGCCAATTAGAGGTCTGTTAAAGTGATAATTGCATGATAAAAAAAACAATTAAAAATGAAGTGCTGCTAGGCACCCTCCGGTACTGGCACCTGAGTCCATAGCATCTAGTAGCCATGCTGAAGCCTGGAAGTGGGCGTATCTAGGGGCGGTGCTAGATACGATTCTACGCCCCCATGTCATGCCCCGCCTCCCCTCAACCTGTTCTCGTCCTTGGGACTGCATCGGAAGGGCATCTGCGCATGCGTGGATGCCCTCCCGAGGTGGAAGCTTTTCAAAACATGGACAAAGTGCAGTTTTGAAAAGCCATCCCGACGCCTGGACATGTCCTTAAAAGACAGGACATTTCCGGGAAAATTGGAGCGCCTGGTGCCAGAAAGGTAGACCAGTAAAGCCTTGGCCTACATTGGCAGCACCTAAGCTCTATGCTAGCTGTCATTCCGTATACGGCGCCTTCCATGATTGACACGTGGCAACTGCTGATTTCCTAGGCGCCTGCCGTGCCAGGCACCGCTTAGAGAATCAACCCCAAAAAATCCAACAGTAAAAAAGAAAATAAGAAAAATAAACCTACGAAGAGTGGGTGATCGTTAGACCAGATGTTTCCATGAATGGATGTGTTTTCTCTCCTTCAGTCATCAGCATTGACCACCAGTTATATGTAAAACCAAGAATCCTCCATTCATTGCTCTCATATGCTATATAATTAACAGGAACAAGCACCGTGTCAGCACTTTTGTGATGGCCCATATCATAGCTAGGGTTACCAGATGTATGGGAAAACCAGGACATGTCCTCTTTTTAGGGGATTGCCCAGGCTCCCGGATGGACTTTCCAAAACCCGGCATTTGTCTTGGTTATGGAAAGCCTCAACGAGCTCCGGCCATATCTGGAGGGCCTCCGAGCATGCGCCGGTTGACGTCACACATCCACGCACCCCAGGCCCTCCATACGCTGCTGGAGCTCGTCCGGAAGAAGAGAGGAGGCTTTGTGGGGGGTGGAGCTGGATGTGGAAAGGGGCGGGGTCATGTGTCTGGGGTTTCCCGGAGAAAAATATGGTAACCCTAATCATAGTGGCATATCAGATTTTAAATATACAATATCTGTCTGTTCTACTCCAGTCCATATTTTATGGGGAAGATATCCTAGACTTCTATAAAATGCTAACTGCAGTGGAAAGGGTAGGTGTGAACCACTTGTTCACTCTTTCCAAAAATACTAGCACTAGTGAGCATGTGGTAGAGCTACTAAGTAGTGGCTTTAAAACAAACCAGAGAAAATATTTTTCACACAACGTGTAATTAAACTCTGGAATTTGTTGCCGGAGAATGTGGTGAAATCAGTTAGCTTAGCGGGATTTAAAAAAGGTTTGGATCATTTCCTAAAAGAGAAGTCCATAGGCCATTCTTGAGAAGGCTTGGGGAAATCCATTGCTTGTTCATAGGATAAGCAGCATAAATTCTGTTTTATGATTTGGGATCTACCTAGTTATTTGGGACATGGGTTGGCCACTATTAGACCTTCGGTCTACCCCAGTAGGCAACTCTTATGTTCTTATGACATTTAGTGATACAGTATGTGCAGACATCTGCTAGCACTTTTGTTTTCTTGAAACCTGCACACATGCTAACTGCCTTTGATCTAGAACCTGATTCATACACATGCTATAACTATATCCTGCCCTATCCCTGCGTTCAGGTTTAGAGTGGGTTACATAAAACAAGGGTGGTTTGAAAGATTTGGTAAAAAAAAAAAAAAGCAAGTTACACAACGTAGTTTCCATCGAGGGCTATACAATTAGTCAAAGAGTTTCCGGTTTTTATTGTATTGTAGGAAAAATAGCTTGTGGGAAAAACCTGGAAACTCACAGGCCTACGTGTACAGCCCTCGACGGAGACTACGTCGATTAACTGGCTTTTTTTTACCAACTTTTTCAAACCAGCCTTGTATAGGTGAGAATAAGTACATCCTAATAGATCTAGACAAATTAATTTAGTTTTAGAAAGTCATCACAAAGCCACGTGTTCAGTTTCTTTTGAAAGATTTCATATGTTGAATTCTGACATATTTTTCGTTTCAGAGTCAGACTTCGTCACAGTAACGCTTTTATTGATGGAAAGGATAATAATAATCTTTTGTGATTATGATTTCTAATCTGCCTACCTAATAACCTAATCAAATCAGGAAACACCCCCAAAACCTACTCTACCCACCTGCCAATAGCCCTTATGGCTGCAGGTGGCACCTCTATGGCAGTAGGGTAGGGTTTTGGTTTTTTTTGGAGCGCTCACATTTTCCACCATAAATGTAGTGGTTAGAGTGGCTTATGGGCCTGGGACCTCCTCTCTATGGTTCACTAGCCCACCCCCAGGCTACTTAAGCCACCTTGTATGCAGCTCTATTTTCCTATACATTACATTACATTTGTGATTTCTATTTCGCCTGTGCCTTGCGGTTCAGGTGCTGATGTTCTGGAGATAAGTATGTACATTTGTATTCTGATCTTTCTGGATGTGAGGAAGTCCATGAGTGTGTGTGTGTGTGTGGGGGGGTCTTACCTCATGGCACAGGCAGGAGCGAAGGAAGCTCGCTCCTGCTGTGGTTCACCGCTGGACTATCAAAAATTCTAAAGATATGCAGGGGAGACAGGAAGGAGTTAAAAATTCTTAGAATCAGCTGTGACAGGAGGCGGGAGGGATCCCTGGTGTCCTGGCCCACCATGGATTTAAAAGGTACACCGGGGAGGGGGAAGGAGGTAAAAGTTATTAGAGTTGGCTGGGACAGAAGATGTCTCTTGTCCCGGCCCATCACTGGACCATCAGGTCTCACGGCAGGCCCGGTAGAGGCCTACGATTGGTTCACAAGGGGACGGGGCCCAAAAATCTCAGTTTATATTCGAGTATATACAGTACTTCAGATTTTAACCATATCTTATTTACATGACATAGAACATATTCAGATTTGTGGAGGCATGTTCTGATAAGGTTGAATTGTTACCCTAGTCTTTATAGACCACCTCATTCCCCTCCCCCCCCAGCGGATTACTCAATGGCTGAAGGACCCGAATCCAAGTTGAAACTAATCGAAGAATCTATGACTGTCCATAAACTTTGTAATTGTTTAAGGGCAATCATCTCAAAGACTTTTGCCAAGAAAGACAAAGAAGAAGTCGGTCTAAAATGATCTGTATTCGAACGATCCAGAGAGGGCACTTTCAATAAGGCTGAACTATAGTTTGCTTTAAAGGGATAGGAACAACAGTTCTTTGAAATGATTTATTCCCAAAGATAGACATAACAGGGACAATATCATTACTAATGGATTCCATTACAGAAGATGAACAATAATTTAACACATTAGTAGAATTATTCTCTTACTTGCAATGGGATCATATGCTTATAATTAAATCATCCTTAGCCTTGATAGATTTGTGTATCTTCTCTTTACAGCTTTAACAGATGACAGCTTCAGTTTTGCCGAGGTGCCATGCCGTAGCGTAGAAGAACTCCCAATGATGGACGTTGTCCATTGGTTGTTAATGAAGACCACAGGATAAGTCACGCAATGTCACCAGTCTATATGAAGGATCTCCACATTTATTATCAACGCTTGAACTGGAAGCGGCATGTGTCAGAGTATGATGGGAGCCAGCTTTAAACTGAAAGACTCCCAGAGGAACCTGAAATGCGAAAGGTGTGCTGCTTACGCACCATCTGTATTCAGGTTATCCCAAATAAATAAATAAATATCTACCTATCTTCTCTCAAACATTCTGGAGGACCAGGTGGTACCTAATATCTACCTAATTTCAGGACTTATGCAGTAAAGCAGACCATGCTGCATGACCCACATGTATTAGCACTGGTAATAATAATAATAACAGCTTATATAGAAACATAGAAGATGACGGCAGAAAAGGGCTCCAGCCCATCAAGTCTGCCCACTCTGCTTACCCACCCCCTGTCTATGCCCTAATGACCCAATTTCCTTATCTTGACCCTCGTAGGGATCCCACATGGGCATCCCATTTATTCTTAAAGTCTGGCACGCTGTCTGCCTCGATCACCTGCACTGGAAGCTTGTTCCAATGATCAACCACTCTCTCTGTGAAGAAATACTTTCTGGTGTCGCCATGAAATTTTCCGCCCCTGAGTTTGAGCGGGTGCCCTCTTGTGGCCGAGGGTATACCGCAATACCATGAAGTTCTATGCGGTTTACAGAAGATTAAGCAAAGGTAACAAATCGAATTGACTTTAAGAGGAGAGGAAGAAAGAGAATTAATAGGACAGGAAATTCATTGTTGAGGAGAGAGAGATCAAAAGGACAAGTTAATCGCTCTAGAGGGGAGAGAGAAGAGAGGATCAGTTGTCTAGATACTTTAGGAACAGGTGGGTTTTCAGACGTTTCCTAAATTCCTCATAAGTAGTGGGCGAAAGCAATTGTTCTAGGTCTTTACCCCATGATGCTGCTTGGTGCGAGAGAAGATGTTCCTGGTGTTTTTTCAGTTTACAACCTCGAACTAGGGGGGGGGGGAAACGATCTTAGCACCCCAAAGGTGGCATTCATTTATAGCGTGGCTATTTAAATTCAGTATGCAAGTTCATTTAAAGGGAGCATGCTACTTATTACAAAAGGATGGTAAATTTAGTATCAAGAAAGGAAAGGAAAATGCTACAATGCTCTATGGTATGGCTGCACCTTGAATACTGTGTGTAATTCTGGTAGCTGTATCTCAAAAGAGATAGAGCGGAATTAGAAACGGTACAGAGAAGGGCAACGAAAATGATGAAAGGGATGGGACGACTCATCATCTGTGAGGAAAGGTTAAAGCAGTTAATCCCTCCGGTGGTCATGTAGTCACTAGTTAGACTTTCTGAGCTAGACCTGTTTTCCGTCAACATTGTCTTGGGAAAGGTTCGATTATTACCACAGAGACTGCTTGTGTCCAGTTTTACTATTAATTTTGTATTAAAGTGGGAATTAAAAGTGAATCCTCACGGTAGTCAGTCCAGGTCACTAGTACCTGGCAAAACTCCCAAAAGTAGCTACATTCCTTGGTACCCCCATGTCTGTCTCAATAGTAGACTAAGGACTTTTCCTCCAGGAACTTGTCCAAACCTTTTTTAAAACCAGCTACGCTATCCGCTCTTACCATATCCTCTGGCAACACGTTCCAGAGCTTAACTATTATCTGAGGGGAAAAACTTTCTTCCTGTTTGTTTTAAAAGTGTTTCCCTGGAACTTCATCGAGTAGCTGTTAGTGTTTGAAATTTTTGATTGAGTAAATTATGAGCCAGTGAAATGTTAGTTTCTACCTGACAAGACGAGACCCGGAAACCTGCTACAAGCACGAAAGCTCTACTTGTCTGTCACTTATTACACATCATATAATCCACCTTGCCTCTTGCAGCATAAATTGATCGGTCTCATATTATGGACAATGAACTATTTTAGATATCTCTATATATAAAATCAGAGGTATGTGTGTATGTGCCGCGATCACGCAAAAACGGCTTGACCGATTTGAACGAAACTTGGTATGCAGATCCCTCACTACCTGGGGTGATATGTTCTGGGGGTCTCGCGGCCCACCTGCACACGTGGGCGGAGCTACAAACAGAAAATCAGATTTCACCCATTCAAGTCAATGGAAAAAATGTAAAAAGCTGTGGGATCTCCAGTTATTTTACTTAGCAACCTTGACCCACCAAAACTTTGCAATGGCACAAGGCTTTGTGTAAAGAGGTTACTGGCCAATGTAATTGAAGCGACTATCTTAACCGGAAAGGGACAAGGTGAAACCGTATTTATCCCGCAGATACCACTTATTCCAACAGATCTTCCTTTTCAGCTTAAGAGATTGCAAATTCCAGTGAGACTTGCATTCTCTATCACAATCAACAAATCACAGGGACAGACTATTACATACTGTGGAGTGGATTTAAGATCCCCCTGTTTTTCCCATGGACAACTCTATGTTGCTTGATCAAGGGTGGGTTCACCCAAGAATTTATATGTTCTTGCTCCTGGAGGTGAAACTAAAATTGTTGTTTATAATCAAGTTTTGTGTTAGTTGTATTGTATTCATTTTGTCAAATATTTCACATTATAATTTGAATATTGTACTTTTTATAGAGCTGTAAAAAAATAATTTCATTCACCACTATAAAGTATCTTTATTTCAATCCATTTACTGTGTTATTGCTATAATTAAATACCCGTGCAACGCCGGGTATTATACACTGATCGTATGGATTTGGGGCGTTTTAGAATCTCTGTGGTTTATGGTGCACCCACTTCAGTATGTGCAAGCAGATAGGGTGGTTTATTTGTCACAATTGTATTTTGAGGGGGCTTTTATGATGTGTGGAAGAGCATCCTTTCTGCAAAAAGAATGAAATAAAATAACCTGATATTGCTTTCAATGTCTCTCCTTGCAGCTTCATTTCATGTCATCAATTTTTGGAGACTATTTCTTTGATTGTCAGTATCGTTCAAGTATTTAAATAAGGCAAATGTGACCGAGCAGGGATTGTTTATTCTGTGCCTCTGGACGTTTCTATCCGTTTAAAAGAATATTTGTTGCTGCTTCATCCATCGTTCCAGGTGGGGCTCCAAATACATGCAAGAAAACATTGACCGAGACCCGAACCTAAAACAGAGAAAATGAAACCACAAACTCTGAAGGCTTTCTGCTCTTTGATTTCTTGATTATCTTGTCTCTCAGTGTCCGTTCACCCAGGGTACATAAGGGTCTGGTCGAAGGGTCAGCAGTGGCATCGCTCTCTCACAGTCTGGTGGAGGCTGAACTGAGGTGCCTTTGAGGCGGTACTGACTAGGGATCACTCCGGCCCCTTTAATTTACATATTTCTTTCTTTTGTCCTGGCAACTCGCTTTACGCTTTCTTAACTAAGGGCAGCTTGAAGAGGTTGCAGTTGATCCAAAATACAGCAGCCAAATTGATTTATAGGAAAAAGAAGTACGATTTGTGTCTCCTTTGTTGAGGGCTTTTCAGTGGTTGCCAGTTCATAAGAAAATAGGAATAGCTTTACTGGGTCAGAACAACGGTCCATCAAGCCCAGTAGCCTGTTCTCATGGTGGCCAACCCAGGTCACTAGTACCTGGCCAAAACCCAAGGAGTAGCAACATTCCATTCAGAATCCTAAAGAATAGCAAAGTTCCAGAATCCCAAAGAGTAACAAAAGATTCTGGAACCCCAAAGAGTAGCAACATTCCATTCAGAATTGTAAAGAATAGCAAGATTCCGGAATCCCAAAGAGTAACAAAAGATTATGGAATCCCAAAGAGTAGCAACATTCCATGCTACTGATCCAGGGCAAGCAGTGGCTTTCTCAATAACAGATTTTGGGCTTTTCCTCCAGGAACTTGTCCAAACCTTTCATAAAACCAGTTATGCTATCGTTTTTGAATTCAATTCAGGTGTGCTACCAAAGTGTTCACAAATTTGAATGGAGTATTTCTGCCGTTGGTCCCTATTTCTCTTAATTCTTTACGAACTATATGACCAAGGACCTCTCAACTGTATAAAGTTTCTTTCTCTTCAATTGTTCATTGGTTATGTCTTTCGCTCCTTTGAATACATCGTTACTTCTATTCGGAACGACCAACCAGTTGAGATCAGATCTACTTTTTCTCTTTATGTCTTCACAAAATATCTGAAGACTTTTCTCGTTCAAAAAATTGTTACATAAATAATTCTATTTGAAGGAACTATTACAACCTCTTATTGTGTAAACCGAGTCGAGCCTTTGTGGTCTGGAGGATGATCTGGTATATATACTGAAAGATTGGATTGGATTTGGATTTATATCCCATCCTGCCAGAAGAGCTCAGAACGGGTTACAAGTTTGCATACATAATAAGATCATGACACGGAGTCTAAGGATGGGGAAAGATGTAGAGGATGGGGATGTTGATGGAATAGTGATATATTTGGAGGGGACAGTGCTTTCTTTCACTCTGGCGTCAGGTTTAGTTAGCTAGGCACACTCTCCAGAGCATAAGAGCTGTTTTGCTGGGAAAGACCGAAGGTCCATCAAGCCCAGTTTCCTGTTTCCAACAGGGGCCAACCCAGGTCCCAAGTACTTAGCTAGATCCTAAGTAGTAAAACAGATTTTATGCTGCTTATCCTAGGAATAAGAAGCAGTGAATTTCCCCAAGCCGTCTCAATGGCCTATAGACTTCTCTTTTAGAAAATGATCCAAACCTTTTTTATACCCTGCTATGCTAATGAATTCCAGAGTTTAATTACACATTGTGTGAAGAAATATTTTGTCTGGTTTGTTATACATCTACTACTTAGTTGCTTCATTGCATGCCCCCTAGTCCTAGTATTTGTGGAAATAGTAAACAAGTGAATCACATCTACCCTTTCCACTCCACTCAGTATTTTATAGACCCCTGAAGCCATCTCTTCTCCAAGCTGAAAAGCCCTTTCCTCATAGGGGAAGCGTCCAAACTTTTTATCATGTTCATCGCCCTTCTCTGTACCTTTTTTAATTCCACTAATCTTTTTTGAGATACGGCGACCAGAACTGCACTCAACATTCAATTTGCGCTCATACCATAGTAGAGCAATACTAAGGGCGCCGAGCTCTACGAATGTGGAGATGATGCGGTATACAAACCTAAGGATTAGATTAGATTAGGTTTTAGTGGGTGCTGTTACAAACATTGAGCCCTAAACCCCTTCTCTACAAAAAAAACTACGCAAATGAAAGGGAGGAAAACAATGATTCCTTGTACATCCCGTGCGATTGGCGAAAGAGCAGGATCCTCTAGCCCCGCAGAGAGCTTTTTCTGCAATAAGTGCATTGAAGAATCATCTGAAGTAGAAAGTGCAGGTATTGGGGACACACTCTGAAGAAAGTGTCGCTCGTTCAGGACCCGTAAGTTGAGTAGGATTGAAACGTCTTTATGAGTATAATATTAACTGGTGCAGAAAAGTGTTGTTATTTTTATGACATGTAGGCGGAAGTATGATCACCCCCAGCAGTACTTGCCTCTTACGAGCTTTTTCCCATGACAGCCAGACACCTCTAGAGTGAAATGCCAAAGAGAATTGTTTTAATGATGGAGGTGGCCACCAGGGTCACGGCACAGGATTTCACAGTAGGTTCCTCTTTCCTCTTGTAAACAGTTGAAAAATAAATACTTTCACCTGGGAGGGGGGTGACCCGGATTGCCAGGTGCAGCCTCATACGCAGATAAGGCTAAGAATCAGCAACCTCCCCCCCCCCCCCCTCGGGGGTAGTGCTCCAGGTCTGTGAACCGGGAAGTGAAAGTCAGTTGTTGTGGGGAGGGAGGGAAGGGAGAAAGGGGACAGAGTGGAGCCGCAATTAGCAGTGAGAGCGATGGGAAATTGATGCAGCAGCGTTTTTATATTTTAATTATATTTTCATTGCGGTAGACAAAAAAGCCTTCAATAAATTTGTACGATCTTCACTTAGCAGTTGTGATAAATCCTCGATAACATTGAAAACCAGGACTGCTATTCCTAGTAACAATTATTGGCAATTATTAGATGAATTTTCTGACATGCCCAGGGCAGGACTAATTCGTTGAGGGCCCCAAGGCACTCAAGTACACTGGGACCCCTGCCCCGCTCCACCCCAGCATGCGCCCAGGTGGAAACAGGAAGCTGCGTCAGAGGGAAGCTTTGGGCAAGAAGCAGCACTTGCACAATTACAGTTCCCGTTGCCTTTCTTACCCGCGTTGCTTGCTTGTCTTTCTTTCCGTCGATGGGGGGGGGGGGGGGCTGCGTTGCCGATTGGGGTGGGGCCCACATTATTGATCTGGGGGGCCCATGTTGCCAATCGATGCTGGAGGGACCCATTGCCGTTTGGAAAAAACAATGTTGATGCCCTCCTTCATCGGACCCCCCTGACATTTTCGGGCCCTAGGCACGTACCTACTTGGCCTATTGGTTATTCCTGCCCTGTATTTCCCTATATAACAATCCAGAGTGACCGGAGAGTCCAAGAGGGACCAGAGTGTCGAACAATGACCATGAGGACCCAGCCTACACTCTCGGGTAGGCAGTGAACAACCAGAGTGACCGTGAGAACTCAGCCTACACTCTAAGAGTAGGCGGCGAAGACCGTCACAATATCACACAAATCTAAAAACATGTTCTTTAAAATCCCTACCAGGTGTCCAAAGAAACTCAGAGTAATAGTACAAGTCACCCAAAATAAAGTGAACGTTAGATTTCGGCAGTTGGAACCCAAGCACAGTACCGGGTAAAGCTTTGGATTCTCGCCCAGAAATAGCTAAGAAGAAAAAAAAAAAATAATAATAATTTAAATTGAATCAGGTTGGGCAGACTGGATGGACCATTCGGGTCTTTATCTGCCGTCATCTACTATATGTTACTATGTTAATGGTCAGCTGCTATCTTTGATATATTACTTCAGACTGGATGCATAATTCAATAACAATATGATAACTTTATGTAGCATGCTTAAGTCCTTGTAACATACAGTACAAAGACTCTAGACAAAATTCTGTTTAACAATATCTTGCCTATAACCTGCCTAGAACTCTAATTAATGAGGTTTCGGCGGGATATAACATAATATAAGCATGCTAATAAAAAACTGTGAGTAGTAGGATGGAGGAAGATGGTTTACAAAAAGGTTTGGTCAAATTCCTGGAGGAAAAGTCCATAGTCTGCTGTTGAGACCGACATGGGACGGTAGCATGGAATGCTGCTACTATTTGGGGTTTTGCCAGATACTTGTGGCTTGGATTGGCCTCCGTGAAGTCGGGGCTGACCCAGTAAGGCTATTCTTAGGTTCTTAAGTTCAGTGTGCCCCGACGAGACGCTGGTAAGGGAGGGCTGACTGCTTATAGGACGTGCCTCTCGTGGCACGACTCATCTCCTTGCTGACACCTCTCCGCCTCTCCCCACACCTCCTCTCCATCAGGATCCCCCACCGAAGTGACAGATTCAGGGTCGCAGCCAGTGGCCCCAAATCCTTTTTCTACCCAGTTTTAGGGCTCCTTTTACTAAGCGGCGATAGCATTGAGCTGGCATCAGTTCTATCCGCGTCGCGCGGGTTTAGCACATGCTAAAAATGCTATCGCAGCTTAGTCAAAGGAGACAGAGGCCTGAATTTAAACTATGGGCACAAAGGTTAGAAAAGTGTTGACATTTTTAGTCCAATTTCTGTGCCAGCGAGGCTGGATCAAAGGAGGGAATGGCTGGTAGGTTCTCCTTCTCCTCCAAAATTAATGTGGTTGTACTGAAAGGACAGGGGGAGGCGGAAGGGATTTGATTCCATAGTCTGGAAATGATCTTTCGCGTTGCTTCTCTGGGGTCGGATTGGAAGGTGAATAGAGAGTAACACCATCTCCCCTTCTTCCTGTGACTGACTCTCCCAGAGGACATTGATTTATTGTCTACGTTTCTGTTCTGAACTATCCAAAGTTCTGGGCAATTATATCAGGAGTTTAACCCTTTCGGCACTGTTCCAAGTTTCCAAGTTTATTAGTTTTTAATATCCCGATCATAAAACAAATATCTGACCGGTTAACAATAAAAATTTTAATATAGATTTGAAAGAAATAGTGGGGGTGTGTATGAATAATTAGGGTAAACATATATGACACTTACAGACAAACTAGATAGTGAGGGTAAGTTGGGAGGAGTAGAAAAGTTACATAATTGTTAGAGGAAAATGAGATAGAGGGATGGGAAAAAAACATGAAGGATAAGGGTGCATGGAAAAAGTGATGCATACTGAAAAAAGTAGGTTTCTTAGGGTAACTGATAAATTAAGATTTGTCGAAGGCATCTTGAAATAGATAAGTTTTAACCCTTTCAGGACCATAAGGATCGTAGGCCAATTTTTGTGGTTTTGACGACATTTTTATGGTAAAAAGGGCTTGCAGATGCCAAAAAAAATGATTTTTTTTGTGAAATATCATTATTTTTTTTTAAAAAAAATCACACTTCTGGCTTATGGACAGTGTGGCAAGTGAATCTTCTCGTCAATCTGGCAACGACGCTAATGAATGAATGTCGGAACCAGTTTGTTTACATAAAGGCAGTATCCTATGGAATCCGTACATATCAAATTTAGAACTGTAGACTATCCCAATCAAAATTGATAGGATTTTAAAGTTAGGGGACAAATATGTCCCTTGGTCCTGAAAGGGTTAATGCAGAACTTAAAACAAAGGAAATGAACTTAATGCTTGGACAGAATCTATTTATTTATTTTTCTGTACTGCGAGGAGCTGAGAACAGCTTACATGAATTTATTCAGGTACCCAAGCATTTTCCCTGTCTGTCCTGGGGGGCTCACAATCCATCTAAAGTGCCTGGGGCAATGGGGGATTGTGACTTGCCCAGGGTCACAAGGAGCAGCGGGGGTTTGAACCCTCAACCTCAGAGTGCTGAGGCTGGAGCTTGAATCACTGCACCGCACAATCTGTGGCCCTGTGGCATGGCCACCCGGTGGCCCAGCTCCCCTTACCCCACAACCTGTGCAGTACGGTGTGTCTCTCCCTATCCTCCTCCCTGTGGTCCATCGTCTCGTTCGCTTTCCCCCCACCCCACACGCCGCCGCTGTGGTTCTCCCGTGTCGGCTCTCGAGGTAGCTTCATCTCTTGCCGGCCCCAGAAGCTTTCTTCCAGTTGCACCCTGCAGAGAGGAAACTTCCGGGTCTGGTAAGAAATGTCGCTGATTTGCATAATATTTTAATGTATAAGAAACAACCACCAATTTGCCGTTGCATGCTGTCAACAGGTCCTTTTAGGCAACCACGTGGAACACCCCAGAACAACGGGGTTTAGCACATATCATTGTTTGGAGCGGGGGTGGAAATCTGCACAGAATCAAAACTCTTCTGCTGAGGCATCATGACTGCCAGCTGGTGAACAGATCAGAGTCGGGTAAGTCACAGTGAACCAAAGCCACATGTCTCCATTTGTAAACAGATGCCCTGGGCCACTATGTTGCACTAATCCAGTGGTTCCCAATCCTGACCTGGAGGACCACCAGGCCAGTCGGGTTTTTGGGATCGCCCTAATGAATATGCATGGAGCAGATGTGCATGCCTCCATTATATGCAAGTCTCTCTCATGCATATTCATTAGGGCGATCCCAAAAACCCAACTGGCCTGGTGATCCTCCAGGGATAGGGTTGGGAACCACTGCACTAATCCGCCTCTGATCAGTCTTTCATAGGTGGTGGACAGTGGCGTAGCGAAGGTGAGAGGCGCCAGAGGCGGTGGTGCCTGTCCCCGACCGCCCTCTGCCTGCTCCTTGCCCATTCCCACATGCCGCTTCCGTTCCCCTATACCTCTGTAACATTCCTGACGTGAGCAGCAACCCCCAAGCTGCTGTTGCGCCAGCATTGGCTCTTCCACTCAGGTCACTTCCTAGGTGCAGGTTCAGGAAGTGACATCAGAGGAAGAGCTGGTTGGAGGATGCTGCTCGTGCTAGGAACGTTACAGAGGCACGGGGGAAGGGAAGCGGTGTGCATGTGTAACAGTGGGGGAGAGGGGGGACTCAGAGGAGCACGGGTGCCTGCGCCTTCACCAAGAGGGCCACCGGGGTGGATAGCCCCCCCCTTACTATGCCACTGGTGGTGGATATGAGAGGGCTGGGAAAGCTAAGCCGTCGCAAATAAATTTCCCTGAATTATCAGCAATAGTGAGGATAGATAAAAAAACAAATTGTTGGCTTATCCACCTCGCGTTCTGCTGCAGGAGAACCCAGTAAGCTCCTGCGGGAGGGAAAGAGCAGTTGGCCTTACTTGACCCTGGCAGACTTAAGAACATAAGAGCAGCCATACTGGGTCCGACCAATGGTCCATCAAGCCCAGTAGCCCATTTTCACGGTGGCCAATCCAGGTCACTGGTACCTGGTCAAAACCCAAGGAGTAGCAACATGCCATACAGAATCTCAAAGAATAGCAAGATTCTGGAACCCCAATGAGAGCAACATTCCAGAGCTGAGATTGTGATGTCATAATGCCTCATTCCACAGAGCCAACCTCATCAGTGATGTTACAATGGATTGATTGTCCTATACTTGGCACACATAAGAACATAAGAATAGCCTTACCAAGTCAGACCAATGATTCATCAAGCCTAGTAGCCCATTCTCATGGTGGCCAATCCAGGTCCCTAGAACCTGGCCAAAACCCAAGGAGTAGCAACATTCCAACATCTCAAAGAATAGCAAGATTCCGGAACCCCAATGAGAGCAACATTCCAGGTGGAACAGTAGCAACATTCCATGCTACCGATCCAGGGCAAGCAGTGGCTTCCCCCATGTCTTTCTCAATAACAGACTATGGACTTTTCCTCCAGGAACTTGTCCAAACCTTTTTTAAAACCAGCTACATTAACTGCTCTTACCATATCCTCTGGCAATGCGTTCCAGAACTTAACTATTCTCTGAATAAAAAAAAAATTTCCTCCTATTGGTTTTAAAAGGATTTCCCTGAAACTTCATCGAGTGTCCCCTAGTCTTTGTAATTTTTGACAGAGTGAAAAATCGATCCACTTGTACCCGTTCTACTCCACTCAGGATTTTGTAGACTTCAATCCTATCTCCCCTCAGCCGTCTCTTTGCCAAGCTGAAGAGCCCTGACCGTTTCAGTCTTTCCTCATACGAGAGGAATTCCTTGATCCCTGCACAGGTTTGCAGATGTGAGAATGCCTGAACTGGCAGAGAGGAGCCCACAGCACCCCTGACCCTAGAAGACTTAATTGCATTTTACTGTCGTTCTCTGGCTGCTCAGCTCTTCCCTTCTCCTCCATCCCCCGTGGACTGAGGGGCAACCAGTGAGAGACTGATGTGCTGGAGGAGGCAGCGACTTTGCTTTTGCACCGTTAGAAAAGAGGAAGAGGAAAGGAAATCAGCCTTTGGTTTGACACTTTAATGGGTTTTGGAGGTTGTTGGTTTTTTTTTTGCTTTTACTGGTATTAGCTTAGCCAGCTGGAGTCCCTCAACTGTGGCTAGACTAGAGCCTGGTAATAATAACTTTATTTTTGTATAATAACTTTATTTTTGTATACCGCCATATCCCGAAGAGTTCTAGGCGGTTCACATTAGTTAGACAGAGATTACAAGTGGTTACATATCAAATTGGTAAGGTTCTCCGTGGCTCCATTTCTCTCTTGGTGAGGGGGGGGGGGGGCAAAATAAAGTGGTTGAGTACAATGTAAGTGATAGAACAGGTTGATAAGAAAAGGCAAGACTGGAAGGAAGACGGGGGGGGAGGTTACAGCAGAGGCTAAGGGGGTCTCCTATTGCATTCAGCTCGGTGGCATTTCAGTATCATTTCTAACGTTTCCAACTTTTGTTTAAAATATATTTTTATTGAAAATTTTCATTAAAATACAAAATATCAAATGATTAACAAGTTCTAAGCCCTTCTTGGGCTATTTGAACCAACAAATTATAACATACGATAATACTCCTCCATATCCCTCCCCCTTCCCCCCTCCCGCACTATCCCTCCACCCCCCGCCCACTCTTAGACCCTAAATCGTCTTTCTGGTATAGTCGTATTGATTTCATTTTAAGCCAACATAGATTTCTTTACTAGAGACTTGTAAGATCAAATCCAATTGAACCCATAAATCGTTGGTAGAATCATACCATCCGTGGTGTTTACCTGCTAATTGTTCCAATGCCTTCAATGCAATCCATTCCATTCGTCAGTCTTGTATAGCGGGGCCTACATTTCCAAGTTTTATTTGGATTTGATAAACCGCTTAACTGCCAGGCACCAGCCCAGGAATTTTTGTCGATCCTTTCTCGCGTTATCCATTCCCTTCAGAGCGTCAACTCCGTTCCTACTCTTAATGTCACCTGCAGGATTGATTGGGCTCTGGGCGGGGATGGGGTGACTTTCAGAGCCCCACTCTCATTCATTCCAGACCGTTAGAGTGAAATGGTGTGATGGCCGTGTTAGTCCACTTCCCAAGGTCATATAAAGAAAGAAAACAAAACCCAAAGTAAATAAGGTGATGCCTTTTTTATTGGACTAACTGAAGTCATCGTAAAATGCAGGAATTAATCCAATAAAAAGGCATCTCCTTATTTCCTTTGTTAAACCTATACAGAAAACATTTGTATATTGAAAGTGCTTTTGTTTGATTCGTTTCTGTTGAAATTCACTGTATTGCACTGTTAATAATTGAAAACTAATAAAGATTTACAAAAAAAAAAAACCCAACAAAACAACAAACCCTACACAGAAAACATGTCGTAATAATTGTTGCTATTTAAATCCTAAAGTCCAGGATTTAAATAGAAACTGAGCTCTTTAATAATAACTAATAATAATAACTTTATTTTTCTATACCGCCATAGTCAAACTGACTTCTAGGCGGTTCGCATAGAAAGAAGGCTGGACAATCAGCGAATTACAAAATGCAAGACGATGTTACATAGTAAATTGGATAAGCGTGAATATATGAGAGAAGAAAGATGGGGTAGAAAGGGGAAAGAATACCTGAGCGAGGTCATGTGATTAAACAAGGAATTTGTCAAATAGAGCGGTTTTAATTGATTTTCGGAATGTGTTGTAGGTCTGTCTGGCTTTATTTATGTGGTTTCCCAGCCAGGATTGCTGTCTGTTTGCTTGGAACATGAAGGTTCTGTCCAGGAAGGATTTGTATTTGCAGCCTGTGATTTTTGGGTATGCAAAGATGTTTTTGTTTCCGGTTGTACGTGTGGGGTTGTGTAGGGTGAAGTGAGTTTGCAGGTGGGAAGGTGCCAGGCCCCAGACTTGTTTGTAGCAGATGCAAGCGAAAACGCATCTCTCTTCCCCCCTCCCTTCTGTGTCCCAAGTTCATGCCCCCGCCCAAGGGGTACCTGTGTTCTGGCTGCCTCAAAGACATCCAAGTAGGCCTCCTCCTTCTTCTTTCCAGCCGCACTTCTTTCTTCACAAAGCCACAGGCTGGTGTGATGGGCAAAAGGTGTGCAGCCAGGCTGCTTAGAGAGAACATTGCTTTATTCCTTTTAACTTTTTATCTAATCAACTTTCACTCTCTTTCTCTCATCCCCTAGCTTTCACATTTCTCATCCCCCTATTCTCTTTTATCTGCTTCCCATTACCACATTTCTACCCTCGTATATTCGTTATTCTGCTCACTCATCTCCTTGACACCTCTCCCTCATGGATCCACCATTTCTAGAATCTCCCCTCCTTGACACTTACTCCATCCCTTGTAACCCGGCATTTCTTTCCTCTCTTTCTTTCTTTCTCTCTCCCTTCAACAAGTCCAACATCTCTCTTTCCTGCCCTTCCACTCCCTCCTCCCAAGTCTTGACATCTCTCTCCCCTCCCCCTTCCAGCCCCCAGTCCATATCCCTCTGCCTTTCCCTGTCCATATCTCCTCTCCCTCCTCTGCTCTCCCGGAGTCATCCATCTCTCCCTCTCCCCGTTTTGCCCCACCTACATCCATTTCTCCCTCCCCCCACCATCTCTCCTTCTCCCTGACCCCTTCTGCCTTCCCCATGTCCATATCTCCCTCTCTTTCTCCCTCTTCCAAATTCATCTGTCATTGCCCCTCTCTACCATCTCTCTCTGTCCTTCTACCCCCAAGTCCATCTCTCCATGTCCCTCACATATCTGATATCTTTCCCTCCCTCCCTTACTCCATTCCTCACAGCTCTCCCTCCTTCCCTCATTTGAGTCCATCATCTCTCCTTTCCCCCATTCCCTCCCTACCTTCTACTCCTCCCCTGACTCTGAAATGTCTCAGGTGGAGCCTTATTTCTAGAGCACTCTGGTGAAAGAGGCACCTTGCTACCGGCCAGCATGCCCACTGGTCGGCTTTCTATGCCGCGTCCCTTAACTGATTTCTACTCTTTCACCTTCTCCTGCTGCATGTCTGCCTTAAATGTCTTGTAAAAGCACAGTACCACCCTGCCGCCGGCCCCGATGTCTTTCTTTCCACTGTGGCCTGCCCTCTCTGATAACTTCCTGTTTCCGCTAGGGTTGGCCGCAGTGGAGAGAAGATGCTGGGGCCGGCGGCAGGGCAGCACTGTGCTTTTATAAGACATTTAAGGTAGACACGTGGCGGGAGGAGTAGATGTTGGCGAAGGGACATGGCAGAGAGAGCCGATCAGCAGGCACACCGGCTGGTTTGGTAGCAAGATGCCACTCTCAGCTAGAGAATAACACGGGGACAAATTTGTCCCCATCGCTGAAGGAACTCAATTTTCCCATCCCGTCCCCGCGGGTTTTGTCTCTGTCCCTGCCCCATTCCTGTAAGCTCTGCCTTAACCATAGAAGCCTCAAACACTTATGATTTTAAATGTTTGAGGCTTGTGCAGATAAGGACAGAGCTTGCAGGAATGGGGCAGGGACAGGAAAAGAACTCGCAGGGATAGGGCGGGAAAATGAGTTCCTGTAGGGACAGAGAAAAATTTGTCCCCGGGTCATTCTCTACTTCCACGCAAGATCCTTGTCTGGCCCTGTTACAATACGACCAGCAATTTTGGGGATGCCCTTAAGTGTACTTGATTACTATTCAATGAATTGTAAACCCCTTTGGGTGAATCTCTTCATGAAAGAAGGTAGTAAATAGAGCAGGAATGCCTTTTTCTGCGTTTTCTCTGCTCTTTGGAAAATGATGTCTTTTCAGGCCGCAATTATCCCTGTCCTGACTTAAAACCCTCTGGTCTGCTCACATTCATCTGATCTCTGTTTAATCTAGAGAGCTTAATCGGGGGCTGATCAGTGGTTTTGTTGGGATGGAACACCCCCCTCTTTCACACAGAAAACACAAAGCAGTCTGAAATCATCAGACTTGCCGGACACGTGTCTTCATTTCTGTTTCACTAAATGCATCTGCTGTCTGGGACTTTTGCAAAAAAAAAAAAAACACCCCTAAAATTGATAAATGACGGCAGACTTCCTTTTGTTTGATAAAACTGCTTCAAGTTCCTCTTTCTTCATTGAGGTGAGGTTGTGTTTAGAAGCAGTACATGCTGGAAATGGCTGATGTGACTTACGTTGATCTGCAATTCGTGTCCTATGCTAAGGAACCCAAAAGCCCTGCGCCTCAGCAGGCAGGTAAAGGGTTTCCCTCTCCTTTCCCCTTCAACAGATGAAGACATGCTAGCCATTCCAAAGGTATTTCCTGCTAACACTGCTCTTCTGTCTCCAGGCTCTGAACAGGCGGATGAGGAGGATGATGGAGAGATTACGTATGAAAATGTACGGGGACCACAGAAATCTGAATTAACGGCTGGAACTAGGAAAGAAAGTAAGGTTCTTCATTCATCCCATAATGATATGTGATAAGGAGCATCCACCCGACATTCAGAATTATTTAACTGGCCAAGAATGACTCTTGGCTAGATAATTTGCACATTCTACATAGACTGAAAATATTAAGAACATAAAAACATAAGACTGGCCTTACTGGGTCAGGCCAATGGTCCATCAAGCCCAGTAGCCCGTTCTCACGGTGGCCAATCCAGGTCCCTAGTACGTGGCCAAAACCCAAAGAGTAGCAACATTCCATGCTACCGATCCAGGGCAAGCAGTGGCTTCCTCCATGTCTTTCTCAATAACAGACTATGGACTTTTCCTCCAGGAACTTGTCCAAACCTTTCTTAAAACCAGCTATGCTATCCGTTCTTACCACAACCTCTAGCAATGTGTTCTAGAGCTTAACTATTCTCTGAGTGAAAAAAAGTTTCCTCCTATTGGTTTTAAAATGATTTCCCTGTAACTTCATCGAGTGTCCCCTAGTCTTTGTCATTTTTGACGGAGTGAAAAATCGATCCACTTGTACCCGTTCTACTCCACTCAGGATTTTGTAGACTTCAATCTCATCTCCCCTCAGCCGTCTCTTTTCCAAGCTGAAGAGCCCTAACCGTTTTAGTCTTTCCTCATACGAGAGGAGTTCTATCCCCTTTACCATCTTGGTCGCTCTTCTTTGAACCTTTTCTAGTGCCGCTATATACAAAACACTATATGCAAAACTATATTTAATCTTTAATTTGAAGAAGACAGACCATGTGACACCTTATTACCGAAGGTTACACCGGCTTCCTGTTGAGGCTACAATGACCTTTAAATTTGGATGTATATTTCATAAGGTGTCACATGGCCTTGCACCCAGTTATCTTGTGGAGCATTGTATATTTGCCAATTCAAGATGCTTGCTGCATACTTCTCCTCTATCTGCTTGCCCATCTGTAAAAGGTTTTTTTTATATACGAGACATCTTCTTTGACTACTGTCATTTCAAGCTGCAAGTTGGGACGCTCTCTTTCGTCAGTTAATAGCCAGCTCGACCTCTTGTTTGCATTTTAGGAAGTTAGTGAAATCTTATTTGTTTGTGAAGTTTTTGGACTGATAAAGACCAGTGCTCTGGAGAGAAAAGAGCCACAGGTGTTTTAACTGGAGATTGGAATGTGACTGTCTTGGAAACAAAGGGTCTGCAGAGAGAGAAGAGAAAAGACCAATAAGGACAAAGCTAATCAACAGGTAGCGGGGAGAGGGTATACCTTAGCTCAGTGATTCCCAACCCTGTCCTGGAGGAACACCAGGCCAATCGGGTTTTCAGGCTAGCCCTAATGAATATGCATGAGAGAGATTTGCATATGATGGAAGTGATAGGCATGCAAATTTGCTTCATGCATATTCATTAGGGCTAGCCTGAAAACCCAATTGGCCTGGTGTTCCTCCAGGACAGGGTTGGGAACCACTGCCTTAGCTGACCCATCAGGGCAAAGGCTGTAGCAGTGAGACAAAGGATTGAAGCTCAGTTGAGAGAAAGGGAGGAAGTCTTGCAGGAGAAAGACCACTAGAAACAAAGCTTATACAGATAAGCAGGAGTGGCTGCAGTTTGCACGAGACTACATTTCACACAATGCTTTGCTCACGTACTAAAGCAGGAAATGATTGCAGCATTTCAGTTCTATGAAATGAGAATTACAGTAACACAGAAACATGATGGCAGATAAAGGCCAAATGGCCATCCGCAGTAAACATTATCTCTTCCTCTCTCTGAGAGATCCCACCTGCCTATCCCAGGCCCTTTTAAATTCAGACACAGTCTCTGTTTCCACCACCTCTTCTGGGAGACTGTTCCATGCATCTACCACCCTTTCTGTAAAAAACCATTTCCTTAGAAACATAGAAAAATGACGGCAGAAAAGGGCCAAAGCCCATCAAGTCTGCCCACTCTAGTGACCCTTCTCCTTGATTTTGCTCACCGCCCCCTCCCTGCCTTTACATCATTAGAGATCCCACATGAATATCCCATTTATTTTTGAAATCTGCCACGCTGTTGGCCTCAATCACCTGCCGTGGGAGTTCATTCCAATGATCGACCACCCTCTCGGTGAAGAAATACTTTCTGGAGTCACCATGAAATTTCCCTCCCCTGATTTTCAGCGGATGCCCTCTGGTGGACGAAGGTCCCATAAGACGGAAGATATCCTCTTCCACCTCGATACGACCCGTGATATATTTAAATATCTCAATCATGTCCCCTCTCTCTCTTCGTTTTTCAAGTGAGTACAGCTGCAATTTATTCAGCCTTACTTCATATGGAAGATCCTTGAACCCTGAGACCATCCTGGTGGATATCCGCTGAACTGACTCAATTCTCAGCACATCTTTCCGGTAATGTGGTCTCCAGAATTGAACACAATATTCCAAATGAGGTCTCACCATGGACCTGTACAGTGGCATTATGACCTCTGGCATCCTGCTGATAAAACCTCTACGGATACAACCCATCATTTGCCTTGCCTTGGAGGAAGCCTTTTCCACTTGATTGGCAGTTTTCATGTCATCACTAATGATTACTCCTAAATCCCGTTCTTCCGTGGTCCTAACTAAGGTCTCACCATTTTACGTGTAAGTCCTGCACAGATTTCTTTTACCCAGGTGCATCACTTTGCATTTTTTAGCATTGAAGTTGAGCTGCCAAGTCGATGACCATTGTTCCAATAGTAGTAGGTCCTGCGTCATACTGTCAGGCATAGTGCTTTTACCTACTATGTTGCACAGTTTGGCGTCATCGGCGAACAATGATATTTTTCCTCTGAGCCCTTGGGTCATATCACTTATGAATATGTTGAATAGGATTGGACCCAAGACCGAGCCTTGTGGCACTCCACTGGTCACATCCGATGTTTTGGATGGGGTACCATTTACCATCACCCTCTGAAGTCTACCGCTCAGCCAATCCTTAACCCATGCAGCTAGTGTTTCCCCTAATCCCAGCAATTTCAGCTTGTTCAATAACCTGTGGTGTGGGACACTATCAAAAGCTTTGCTGAAGTCCAAATACACTACGTCCAGGGACTCCCCGGCATCTAGTTGTCTTGTTACCCAGTCAAAGAAGCTAATCAGATTTGATTGGCAGGACCTGCCCTTGGTAAATCCATGTTGATGGGGATCACGTAGATCTTCCTCATCCAGGATTGTATCAAGTTTCTGTTTGATCAGTGTTTCCATGAGTTTGCATACTATGGATGTGAGACTCACCGGTCTGTAATTCGCCGTCTCTGTCCTGCAGCCCTTTTTGTGGAGTGGAATAACGTTAGCTGTTTTCCAGTCCAAGGGGTCTCTTCCCGTACTTAGGGAGAGATTGAAGAGCACAGATAATGATTCCGCCAGGACTTCCCTCAACTCTCTGAGCACCCTGGGGTGTAGGTTGTCTGGTCCTTAGATTACTCCTGAGCCTATCGTCTCTTAACTTCATCCTATGCCCTCTCATTGCAGAGTTTCTTTTCAAATTAAAGAGACTTGACTCATTTGCATGTACATTATGTAGGTATTTAAACGTCTCTATCATATCTCTCCTCTCCCGCCTTTCCTCCAAAGTATACAGATTGAGATCTTTAAGTCTGTCCCCATACGTCTTATGATAAAGACCACATACCATTTTAGTAGCCTTCCTCTGGACCGACTCCATCCTTTTTATAACTTTTTTAAGGTGCAGCCTCCAGAATTGTACACAATATTCTAAATGAGGTCTCACCAGAGTCTTATACAGGGGCATCAATACCTCCTTTTTCCTACTGGCCATGCCTTTCCCAATGCAACCTGGCATCCTAACTTTCACCGTCACCTTTTCAACCTGTTTGGCCACTTTAAGATCATCACATGCAATCACACCCAAGTCCCGCTTTTCTATCGTGCACATAAGTTCTTCACCCCTAATCTGTACCATTCCCTCGGGTTTTTGCAGCCCAAATGCATGACCTTGCATTTCTTAGCATTAAATTGTAGCTGCCAAATTTCAGACCATTATTCAAGCTTCGCTAAGTCTTTTTTCACGTTATTCACATCATCCGGCATGTCTACTCTATTGCAGATTTGGGTATCATCCACAAAAAGGGAAATCTTACCTGACAACCCTTCAGCAATATCATTTATAAAAATGTTAAAAAGAACAAGCCCAAGAACAGAACTGTGAGGTACACCATGATAACATCCCACTCCTCAGAGTGATTTCCATTGATCACTACCCTCTGTCGTCTTCCACTCAACCAGTTCTTGACCCATCCCGTCACTTTGGGACCCATCCCGAGGGCACTCAGTTTATTTATTAGACGTCTGTGTGGAACACTGTCAAAGGCTTTGCTAAAAACTAAATACACCACATCTTGCGTACAACCTCTATCCAATTCTCTGGTCTCCCAGTCAAAGAAATTGACCAAATTTGTCTGACAAGACCTACCTCTAGTGAATCCATGTTGCCTCTGGTCCTCTAATCCACAGGATTTCACAAACATGTCCATTCTCTGTTTTAAAAGCGTTTCCATTAATTTGCTTACCACAGAAGTCAGACTTGCTGGCCTGTAATTCCTTACTTCTGCTTTTGTGGAGAGGGACTACATCTGCCCTTCTCCAGTCCTCCGGTACGACTCCTGACTCTAGAAACTCAGTGAAAAGGTCAGTCAGTGGAGCTACCAGAACTTCCCTAAGTTCCTTCAGCACTTTAGGATGTACACCATCCGGCCCCATAGCTTTGTCTACCTTTATTTTAGCTAACTCCTCATGAACACAACCCTCTGAAAATCAATCAGGGTCTATTACTCCTCCATCCCTATTCACGTTTGTCTTCTGCGGTCCCGCTCCTGGCACTTCACCTGTGAACACAGAATAGAAATATATGTTAAATAATTCAGTCTTTTCTTTATCAGCTTCTACATATTCCTCCCTTTCACCTTTGAGTCTC
The DNA here is from genome assembly GCF_902459505.1 of Geotrypetes seraphini. Taxonomy (NCBI): domain Eukaryota; kingdom Metazoa; phylum Chordata; class Amphibia; order Gymnophiona; family Dermophiidae; genus Geotrypetes; species Geotrypetes seraphini. Next base: position 117,058,820 of record NC_047084.1, read on the forward strand.
ACAATGACACTTTTGCAATTCTTCCTATCACTAATATATCTAAAAAAGTCTTATCTCCCCGTTTTACCATGTCAGCTATTTTTTTCTTCCATTTGCATCTTTGCTTTCCTGACTACACAACCAGCCTCTCTTAGCTTTTCCAGATATTTCTGCCTGTCTTCCTCTTTCTGCAATCTTTTGTAGTTTAAGAAAGCTAACCTCTTATTCCTTACCTTCTCAGCTACTACTTTTGAGAAGCAAAGGGGCCTTCTTTTCCTCTTACTTTTACTTACTTGCCTCAGAAAAAGGTTTGTCGCCCTTACAATCGCTCCTTTCAGTTTTGCCCACTGCATTTCCACTCCTTCTAGACATTCCCACCCAGACAACAATTCCTTGACGTAATCCCCCATTCTGAACAAAGTTAGTTTTTTTAAAGTCTAGAACCTTTGCTTTTGAATGAGCTCTCTCTATACCCATCTTAATATTAAACCGTACAATGCAGTGATCACTGGATGCTAGATGATCACCCACTGTAATATCAGAAACACTTTCCCCTTTTGTAAGCACCCCCATCCCGTGTAGGTTCCCTTACCAACTGCTGGAACGGTTCTTGTAGGACCTCCCTACTTCTAGAAGACCCTGCAATAAGGATACCTCAATCAACATCCGGTATGTTAAAATCACCTATTAGAAAGAACTATACTAAAACTAGTATAAAGCTTCCGGGGGCAGAATACCTACAACTGAAAATGTGCATGTTTAAAGGAGTTGTGGTCTTTATAGGATTAGGACAGGCCAAACAACAAACACACAAAAAAAGCACATTCCACATTTCAAAAGGAGAATGCACATCAATGCTGAAAAAAGATTAATCTCAGAATTTCCACCTGCAACCTGAAATGTCTACGTTTCGGAAAGGTCCTCATTTTATTTACATCTTTATGTATTGATTAAACTGGATATATTGCCCTTCTAAAAGGCAAAGCAGAATGGTGTAGGGATGATACTTTTCAAAACGCTAATTTTTTTTTCTTTATTTATTTATCAATTTTACATGTATCAAAATCGAACATTTTGTACAGAAAGATTGTTTGTTAACATAACATTAAAAGGAGAAGAATATACAAAATAAATTTTACTTCAAACAATCTCAAGTCCACATTTCGATCCAAGAATTTTATGAGTGAACATTAAACATAGAAATAGACGGCAGATAAGGGCCACGGCCCATCCAGTCTGCCCACCCTAATGACCCTCCCCTATCTTTCCTCTGTGAATAGATGCATAAGCCAAAACAAGGTATCTATGACCAGTTTGAGGAGCTTAACTCTAATTAACTAATCCGATGTTCCTTCCTTTTCCAGACGTTTCAGCGTCAGGAAGGTTGTAAGTTGGGCCGGTTCAAAAAAGACATATTTATTATCTCGATACCTTACAATACATTTACATGGGAAGCGTAGGAAAAAAAATACCACCCAAGTGAGTGACTCCTGGTTTCAATAAAAGAAATTGTCATCTGCGGTTTTGAGTTTCTTTACTAACATCTGGGAAAACTTGAATTTTCAAACCTAGAAACTCCTTATCTTTATTTTTGAAGAACATTTTAATATCCAATCTTTTTCTGGCAATAATGCCACAGATAATAGAAGAGTACTTCCAAAATTGCTGTCCTGCTTCAAAACGCTATTTTGTCCCCAGAAAGTCAGTAGGTTGGAAAAATTAATAAGGTGCGATTGACTCTCGTAACTAACTGAGCTTCGCTTCTGCTTTCCAGGGTTCTCAGTCCTCAGAACCTGGGCACCGCACATTATACTCATTCTGCTGGTGGCCTGCATCAGTTTACTGGGGGCGACCATAGCGCTGGAAATAAAACGTGAGTACCAAAACTCCCTTTTTGTATACACTATCATTCTGTCCTTATGTTAAATAGGAAAATAAACAGGCATTAATTAGCTGATAGCAATATTTGAACACAATGGACTTTTCCTCCAAGAACTTGATCAAACTTTGATTCCATCCTCTGGAAAGAGACTCTACAGGTTAATAATGCCTGCCCGTGCGAAGAAATATTAATCACAGGGAAGTTTTCTCCTCTTTTATATTGCACTGATTATAATTCACTTTGGGAATAATTATAAAGATTTTGTATCATCTAAATATTTTGGGGCAAGTGATTTGCTGATTGATAGTTCTAATTCCAATTTGCAATGTCTGCTTTACCCTCTCCTGTTTTTTGTTGTTCGAGAGGTGAAACAATTGTCCCCTATTTACCCTTCCACCCCACTCATGATTTTATAAAGTTCTATCCTATTCCCTTCTCAGTCTTTTCTTTAGCCTGAAGACCCCAAACTTGATTAGTTTCTCTTCCTAAGGAACATTTTCCACCTCGTTTATCATGTTTGTTGCTTCCTAGATCCTTTTTGAAATGGGGTGACAATGGTGACCTATAAAGAGGCCTAATGGTATCAGTTCTGTTTTCCGTCCCATTATTTCCACAATGACTTTTAAGCCCAGACTCTGAATGACTCTTAAGCCCAGAGCACAGCATTGTGCGTCTGTAATTGGGATTATTTTTTTCCCTATGTGATCCATTTCACTTGTCTATATTAAATTTTCATATATTTAGATGCCCAGGCTCCTAGTTTCAAAAGATTCTTTTGCAAATGGGGTATGCAATGAAGCTGCTAAGAAGTAAATTTAAAACAAATTGGACAAAATATTTCTTCATTCAGTGTGTAATTGAACTCTGGAATTCATTACCAGAACATGTGGTAAAAGCAGTTAGCTTAGCAGGGTTAAAAAAAAAAAAAAAAAAAGTTTGAACAAGTTTCTACAAGAAAAGTCCATAAGCCATTATTATGATGCAATTGGGAAAATCCATTTCTTATTCCTAGGATAAGCAGCATCAAATCTGTTTTACTCTTTTGGGATCTTGCCAGGTACTTGTGACCTGGATTGGCCACTGTTGGAAAGAGAATACTGGGCTTGATGGACCATCAATCTATTCCAGTACCAACATGCTTATTTTCTTATGTAAGGAGGATAGGAACTGGGACGTGTATACTGCCTTTTTATAGTTATATACATACAAGTACTTCAAGCATTTTCCCTATCTGTCCCAGTGGACAAATATCTTTCTAATATACTTAGGGCAGTGGAGGATTATGTATATATAGAGATTATAAAAATTCAGGATTATAATTCAGTAGTGAGTACATAACGTTATTCTCCCACATTGCTTTAAAAATTAAGAACTGGGTCAGATAAAGGGTCCATAAGACCCAGTATCCTGCTGGGATATAACTGAGTAGTTAGGAATGCAGAAAATAAAGGGAGATAAGAGATAAGAGAGAAAGATCAATACTTCATAGACAGATTTAATGAGGGAATGCAAGAAGAGAGGAGAAAGGACAAATGAACAGATGGCACTGGAAAGAGTTAGGAGAACCCAGACAGGAAAGCAGAAGAGAGAAACTGAGACCAACATGATTGGAAAAATTCCCAAATAGGAAAAGTTCTCAGCCCAACCAAGAAGAGAATGACATGGTTATGGTTCAATCAATGATCTGAAAACAATGTCAAATCAGAATTTCGTTTCTGCAAATTGGCACTTAAGGAAATAAGCTATAGTGGCAAAATAACACTCAGAATTTAGGAAGTTGTTTGGTTGAACACAACTTTTCAACACCCCCTCGTAAGGGTCACATATGCAGTGTATCACATAGAAGAGCATTATCCTCAGTTGAGTTTCTGTCTGAAAAAAGTTTGCTCTAATGCAGAAATCTTTATTTTGAGCTTAGGAAACAAGCAGTCCACAACCTCTCTCTCTCTCTCCCTCTCCCCCTCCCCCTCTTTCTCTCTCACTCCCCCTCGATCTCTCTCTCTCTCTCTCTCTCTCTCTCTCTCTCTCTCCCCCCTCTTTCTCTCCCCCCTCTTTCTCTCTCCCCTCTCTCCCTCCCTCTCTATCTCTATCTCTCTCCTCCCTCTCTATCTCTCTCTCTTCCCCTACCTCTCTCTCTTTCCCTCTCCCTCCCTCCCCCCTTTCTCTCTCTCCCTCCCCCTTTCTCTCTCTCCCCCTCTTTCCCTCCCTCTCTAACTCTCTCTCTCTCTCCCTACCTCCCTCCCCTTCTCTCTCTCTCCTTCCACACCCCTCTAGAACATGCACGCTACTTTTACCCAAATCTCAACATCCTCCTTGCAGTGTCTTCAACATCCATCGTTGTAGTAATTCGGAAATCCAACTATATTTCTTCAGCCTCTTGTTTCAAATACATGCAGTAAACTACTTGTTCACTTATTTGGATGTTTGGCAAGTTTATCCCCCCCCCCCTTTTTACAAAATTGCGGAAGTGGTTTTTAGCACAGACCGGTGTGCTGAATGCTCTGCGCTGCTCCAGCGCTCATAGGAACTCTGTGATTTTGTAGAAGGGGGAGGGGTTAGCTAGCTGTTTAATAATGCCTGAAACACACAACAGTGTAATAAAACAGTATGAAAATTGTCATTATTGAGTTTGGAATAGACTTGGAAAGGATTGTTCTAACGGGTGTCATTTGAATTTCAGTTATGCAGGTTTCCCGGCAAATGTCTCAAGATTATGAAATCCTGAAGAGCAATTTCTCTGACAACGTCAGAGTCGGGGAGAACAAGCTCCGCAAGACAGAATTCAAATTAATGGAATCCAGAAACAGTCTGAACCAAACTCAGCAAAAACTGGAAGATCTGTTAATGACGTCAGAGCAGGAATTAAACAATACTGTGGAGGAACGGGAAAGATTGAATTCAACAATAAAAATGATGCAAAAAGAGCTTGACAAATGGGCATTAATAGGTATTTTTCTTTTATTAGGTATTTATATGTTGCCTATCCAAGATGGTAAAGGGGATGGAACGCCTCTCATATGAAGAAAGACTTAAAAGGTTAGGGCTCTTCAGCTTGGAAAAGAGACGGCTGAGGGGTGATAGGATTGAAGTTTACAAAATCCTGAGTGGAGTAGAACGGGTACAAGTGGATCGATTTTTCACTCTGTCAAAAATTACAAAGACTAGGGGACACTGGATGAAGTTACAGGGAAATACTCTTAAAACCAATAGGAGGAATTTTTTTCACTCAGGGAATAGTTGCCAGAGGTTGTGGTAAGAGCGGCTAGTGTAGCTGGTTTTAAGAAAGATTTGGACAAGTTTCTGGAGGAAAAGTCCGTAGTCTGTTATTGAGAAAGACATGGGGAAGCCACTGCTTGCCCTGGATCGGTAGCATGGAATGTTGCTAATCCTTCGGTTTTTACCAGATAATAGTGCAGGGGTGCACAACTCCGGCACTCGAGGGCTGAATCCAGTCGGATTTTCAGGATTTCCCCCATGAATTTGCATGAGTTCCTATTTGCCTGCACTGCTTCCATTGTATGCATATTGATCTCATGCATATTCATTGGGGAAATTCTGAAAACCTGGCCTGGCGAGGGCCAAAGTTGTGCACCCTTGTATTAGTGATATAACATAACATAATAGCAAATTTCTAGATCGCAAAACCTTTAGTTCAATGCGGTTAACAAGATTATACTATGAAAAAATACAGAGATAATGTGATGCACAGAAATTTAGCTAGAGACCTGGATTGGCCGCCGTGAGAATGAGCCACTGGGCTTGATGGACCATTGGTCTGACCCAGTAAGGTTATTCTTATGTTCTTATAACGAAATAAAGAAATGCAAATAAGATGGAATCATTTTATTGGACTAACTTCATATATTTATTGATTAGCTTTTGAAGGCAATATCTTGTTCTTCAGATAAGAAATGTTTTGTATTATCTCAACATAGGAGAAATTCTTTCACATCTTGGCCTGCCCAAGAGAAATCTTGCATCTGCATTCTGTATTAATTGAACTCAAAGAGCAATCGGTTCAGCGGACGGCCACCAGGATGATCTCGGGGCTCAAGGGTCTCTCGTACGAAGAGAGACTGAACAAATTGCAGCTCTACACTCTCGAGGAATGTAGGGAGAGGGGAGACATGATCAAAACATTTAATAATAATAATAATAACTTTATTCTTGTATACCGCCTATACCCAGTGAGTTCTAGGCGGTTCACATTAATTAGACATGGTAACATGCAGTTAAGTATTAACTGAACAGATTTACATTAATTAAACATAGTTACTTGTATAGTTACATGTGGTACACATTATTTAAACATAGTTACATGCAGTTAAGTATTAATTAAACAGTTTTACGTAGAGTTAAGTGTTCAATTAAATAGGGATGCGGGCAACGAAGTAGATAGAATTGGGGAGAAGGATAGAATGGATCGGGGGGTGGGGTGGGGCGAGATAAAAAAGGGGGGTGGGGCGGGGTTCTTTGGGGAGGGGGCACTTAAGTGTCGTGGCGTTGGAAGAGGTGTGTTTTGAGTAGTTTTCTAAAGCTGAGGTAGGTTGGAGCCTCGAGGATCGATTGGGCTATCCATGGGTTTAGCTTGGCGGCCTGGAAGGCGATGGTTTTGCCGAATAATTTATTGGAGTGGCAGAGTTTTAGGGAGAGGAAAGCAAATAGCTGGATTCTGCAGGGAGTTCTTGTTTCTGTGATTCAGGATGAAGTGTGGGTTGATGTAGTTTGGGGCTAGGCCGAATACTGTTTTGTAGCAAAAACAGGCGAATTTAAATAGGACTCTGGATTCCAGTGGTAGCCAATGAAGTTTGTGGTAGAAAGGGGTAACATGTTCCCATTTTTTCAGGCCGAATATGAGGCGGACAGTGGTGTTCTGGATCATTCTGAGTCTTCTGATAGTTTTCTTCGTGGAGCTCAGGTAAATGATATTACAGTAGTCCAGTATGCTGAGAATGGAGGATTGCACTAGGAGGCGGAATGATGTGTCGTCAAAATATTTTTTTATGGTGCGTAGTTTCCAGAGCGCCGAGATGCTTTTCCTAACTGTAATGTCGGTGTGCTTCTCCAGGGTTAGGTGTTTGTCTAGTGTGACTCCTAGTATTTTTAGGGTTTGTTCGAGGGGAAAGGTCGATCCTTTTACTTGAATTGTGGTGTCTATGATTTTGTCTTTGAGGCTAGCTAGGAAAAATTTTGTTTTGTCGGGGTTTAGTTTTAGTCTGTAGGATTGCATCCAAAGTTCTGTCTGATTGAGTGTATTTGAAAGGGAGGTGAGGAATACTGGAGTGAAACTGGATAGCGGGATGACTATTGTGATGTCATCAGTGTATATGAAGAATTTGAGCTTGAGGCTACCCAGGGAGGCGAGGTAGACATTAAACAGGGTAGGGGACAGGGGGGAGCCCTGCGGAACCCCACAGGAGTTGTCCCAGCTGTATGAAAAGGAGTCATTCTTAAATACTCGGTGTGATCTGTTTCTTAGGAATCCCTGGAACCAGTTAAGGACCTGGCCGGAGATGCCGATGAATGCAAGGCAGTCTAAGAGAATGTTGTGGTCGACTAAGTCAAAAGCACTGCTCAGGTCGAGTTGCACGATCAATGCGCTGGAGCCCTGGCTAAAGAGTGTGTGTAAGTTGTCTAGTAGAGAGGCTATGATGGTTTCGGTACTGTGGTCGGAGCGGAAACCTGATTGATTGTCATTTAGGATGTTGAATTTTTCCAGATATGTGGTTAGCTCGGTATTTACTACCCCTTCAGTTATTTTGGTGAATAGTGGGATACTTGCTATTGGTCTGTGATTAGACGGTGAATTGGGTGATTCTTTCGTGTTTTTTATGATTGGGGTTATCGAAATGTGGCCCTGTTCTGCTGGAAAGCTCCCTGTGGATAGAAGGCATATTTGCTTTGAAGTGGATCGGAGCAGTTTTCATGATGTGTGGGGAGCAGGTATCCAGTCTGCAGAAGGAGTTGGTGTATTTGTTAAAGTATTTGTTGAAGGTGTGCCAGTCGATGGCTGTGAATTGATTCCAGCTTAGGTCCGTTCTGGACCCTGGGTCTCGTGTAGTCCTGTCTGTATCTGGGAGGATTGGGAAGTCCCCGTGGGGGTTGAGGGGGGGGAGTTAATGATGATCTTAGTTTCTGTATTTTAGAGTTGAAGAACTCTGCTAGGGTGTTAGCGGTTAATGAAGATTCATCATCACGGTTTTCAGTGAGTGTCTCTAGGTTGTAGAGGTCGTTGACCAGTTTAAAGAGGTTGCTACTGTTGATTGTGACATTTCCAATTTTGTGGGCATAGAAATTTTTTCGTTTTTCCGAGGTGAGGTTTTTGTAGTTTTTTAGTTTGAGTCTCCATGCTACTCTGTGCTCCTGGGTCCAAAATTTAATCCAAATTCTTTCTAATTTTCTAAGGTCTTTCTTTAACAGTAGTAGCTCTGAATCAAACCATCCCTCCTGATTTGGAGTTCTGATTCTACGAGTTTTTATGGGGGCATTTAAGTACCTCACGGGACGTGTCGAAGTGGAAGATGATATTTTCTTTCTCAAGGGACCCTCGGCCACAAGAGGGCACCCGCTCAAACTCAGGGGCGGAAAATTTCATGGCGACTTGATTCATGGCGGCTGTTTGATCGCGGGTCATTTAATCACAGCCGTGCTGAAATAGCTGTGATGAATTGTCCCAGGACCTACACTGGGATCAGATGCCCCGACTAAATGCCACCCTCCAAATGATTCTTGTTGAACGCCATCCGGGTTAATGCTCGGCCGCCTCTAGATTCAAAATTCAGCCTGTCGCATTCCCACTCACCCATGTCTAACCTCCAATCATATCTAACAGAGGCTAAAGGTACAGGACAGGGAAGAGAGGGGGAGGGAAGAATTGGGGCAGTTGAGGGAACATCGGCCCCCTCCCCAAATGCTGTGGCAAGAGGGGGAGGGAAGAATTTTGGGGAAGTTGAGGGCGCATTGCCCCCTCCAAATGCTGAATCCTTATGTGCACTCGCTTCGTGGAATGGGGCAATTCATGGCATCCATTCAGTAATATAGTAACATAGTAAATGACGGCAGATAAAGCCCCGAGTGGTCCATCCAGTCTGCCCAACCATACGTGCTCCATAAATTGATTTAGTTTAAATGGTCCTTTTCCTTAGATATTTCTGGGCCAGAAACCCAGAGCTCTGCCCGGTGGTGTGCATAGGTTCCATCTACTGGAGTCTCCGTCAAAGCTCACTCCAGCCCATCTTAGCCATCAAAACCCTCCCCAGCCCGTCTTCAACTGAACGTCCATATACGGGACACAGGCCGAACAAGCCTTAGTTCCTTCAATGTAGACCCTCAGTGCTGAAATGGCCATGATGAGTCATTCCAAGGCCCCTCTCCACATGGTCTGATGCTTTCCATTCGACAAGGAGATAGAAAAGACTCTCCCTCAAAATCTGGGGCTTTAAGGGACCCACCTCTATTCTGTATATTCCAATTGGGGACCCAGCTGGAACAATCCTAGGATTTCTGTTTTTACGCTGCTTCCAATGCAGTTCTGCCCCTGACAGTGAAGGAAAACTCTTAAAAACATTTTTATTTAATGATGCTTTTATTAATTAAACAATCAAGCCAATGTACACTTTTACAAAATAATTTTTTTTTTTTTTTTTTTACTTTCTTCCCCCTTCCTTGCGTTTTTACCCCCTTTATGTTTTTCTGACTAAGATAATTGTAACTTTTTTTCCCTTTTATATCATGTTTGTCACTAAGCCACATGTATAAAGAAACCTTATAAATATCCTGACTTTTTACTTGTGTCTTAATAATATTTGTTTTCTAAAATGCTGTTTTAAAATTGTTTTAAAATTGTCTGTTTCCCCATAAGTTGTTTTTAAATTGTTCATCGCTTAGAATGTTTTATATAGGCGATTTATCAAATAATAAACTTGAACTTGAACTTGAAAGTGACAATTCATCTTCAACTGCAAGAGCTCGGTAACGTCTGCACCACACAGACAGTTCGATTTTCTGGGTATGAATGTTGTGCTGCTAATTACTTCCTCCAAGATCTTTCCTATGACGTTTTATTGTTATTTCACTATTTCCCTCTAGAGTGCTGCCCCAAAACATGGGAACTGATCCACGGGAACTGTTTTTTCTTTTCTACATCTAAGAATAATTGGGATGACAGTAAAAAAGACTGTGACACAAAAAAATCTGAACTTCTTATCTTCAAGAACGAAGATTCTCTTGTCCAGGTACAATGATGCACATTTATTCTCTGTGGTAATTCATTGTGGTTGATAAGCTCATTAAAATGTGGCTGATGGTTCCCAGTGAAATCATTTTTGGAATAATAATAATAATAACTTTATTCTTGTATACCGCATTACCATGGAAGTTCTATGCGGTTAACAGATGAAGAGACTGTACATTTACAGCGAAGTTACAATTTCGTTGATGTTATATTTACAATTTTAGATGATACATATTCGGTCAAGTTACCTTTACATTCTAGACAATAAATATACGGTGAAGTTATTTTGGCAGCTAGGATATATGTTCAGAGTGGTTACATTTGCTATAAGCTCGATAATGCAGCGTTATAGATGTCGGTGTTACATGAGGCGGTAAAGGTCTAGGGAAGAGGGGTCAGAAGAGGAGGGAGGGGGGAGGAGGAGGGAGGATAAATCAGAGGAATTTGTCAAAAAGGTAGGTTTTAGTTAACTTCCTGATAGTGGGGGGAATTGGAGATGAGAGTAGAGAGGCATTTGTTCCATTTGCCCGCTTGGAATGCTAGTGATCGGTCAAGGAATTTTTTGTAGAGGCAGCCCTTCAGGGAGGGAAAGGAGAACAGGTAGGTATTTCGAGTACAAGAGGGGCCAGTAATTTCAAGGTGCTCAGATAGGTAGATTGGTGAAGGGCCTGCTAAGGTTTTGAAGCAGAGGCAAGCGAATTTAAAGGTGATTCTTGCTTCTACCGGCAGCCAGTGGAGTTTGGTGTAATAGGGGGTAACGTGGTCGTATTTTTTGAGGCCGAAGATGATGCGGACGGCAGCATTTTGTACTATTCTTAGACGTTTGATGGTGTTTTTATAGGCTCCTAGGTATATGATATTACAGTAGTCCAATATGCTTAAGATCAATGATTGGACCAGTAAGCGGAAGGAGAGGTGGTCAAAGTGGTGTTTGATGGTGCGAAGTTTCCAGAGGGTGCAGAAGCATTTTTTGACCTGGGCACTGGTATGGTCTTCGAAGGTTAAGCATCTATCTAGGATGACTCCGAGTATTTTTATGGAGGTGTTGATAGGATAATCCAAGGCCGGTCAGTTTCATGGAGGTGTTTGTTATTTTGTGGTTTGGGCTAGCCAGGAAGATTTTGGTTTTTTCAGAGTTCAATTTTAATTTAAATTGTGAGGTCCATAGTTCTAACTTGGTGAGGATGGAGGATGTGAGTTGTTCTGTTTGTTGGGTGAGTGAAGTTAGGGGGATGATGATGGTGATGTCATCGGCGTAAATGAATGAGTTAAGGTTTAAGTCGGCTAGTGTCCGTGCAAGAGGTGCCATGTAGATGTTAAAGAGGGAGGGGGATAGTGGGGAGCCTTGTGGGACTCCGCAGGAATTACGCCATTGATGGGAGAAGGTTCCATTGCTGTGGACCTGATAGGTACGGTTAGTTAGGAAGCATGAGAACCAGTGTAGCACTTGGCCGGAAATGCCAATGGAGTCCAGGCAGCGGAGCATGATATCGTGGTCGACCAGATAGAAAGCGCTGCTTAGGTCGAATTGGAGTACTAGGGCGCTTTTGCCCAGTGAGAATAATTGGAGGAGGTAATTGGTTAGGGCGGCTAAGACCGTTTCCGTGCTGTGGTTTGAGCGGAAGCCGGATTGGGAATCGTGAAGGATGTTGAACTTTTCTAGGTAGTTCATGAGGTCATGGTTAATGAGGCCTTCCAAGAGTTTTTAGAAGAGTGGTATGTTGGCGATGGGTCTATAGTTGGTGGCGGAGGAGATGGGTTCTTTGTTGTTTTTGAGGCGGGGGGATACGAGAATGTGGCCAAGTTCAGTTGGGAAGAGACCAGTGGACAGGCATAGTGAGACCCAATTGAAGAGTTCGGTTTTGAATTGGGGGGGGGGGGCGGATTTAATAATGGTGGGTGGGCAGTTGTCTAATAGGCAGTTGGAGTTGGCGTATTTTGAGAAGAGTTTGAGGAAAAGGTTCCAGTCTGGGTTTTCGAATGAGCTCCAGGTCATGTCGGCCCTTGAACCTGTTGTGTCTGCTGCTGGAAGGTTAAATATTGTCTCTGTGTTGGGAGTAGTAAGTGACGATTTTAAGGTCTGGATTTTATTGGCAAAGTAGTCAGCTAGGATTATTGCGGGGGGCGGGAGTTCTGAGCTAGGGCGTTTGTGAGAATCGGTGTCTAGAAGGGAGTTGACTAATCTAAAGAGTGCTTTACTGGCGGATTTGGTTTCTCTCTTGTTTAATTCTATATTTTTAAATGCTCAATTTAAAGAAAAATGCTTACTGAACAATATTCAGCTCCTGGCAGTCGGGGGTTTTTAAGCTGCAGACTGCTATAGGCTAAATTAAGCCCAGCCTTGAAAATCCAGAAGTTATCCGAACACTGGTTGATATTACATTACATTACAGATTTCTATTCCGCCATTACCTTTCGGCTCAAAGCGGATTACAAAAAGAGTTATGGAAGAAGGGTTACAACGTTAGATCAGAGAAGGTTTCCAAGAGAGGGAAAATTAGGATCTGGAGTTAGGGAGGGGATGGTAAGAGGGGGGGTTAAGCTTTATCATGGTATTAAGCTTTATTAAGGGATTTCTTGAAGAGTATAGTTTTTATGTCCTTTCTGAACATCTTGTAGTCTGGGGTTGGAGACTTGGTTGTCTATCTTCGCTGCCTGAGTGGCCAGTAGTCCGTTGTATAGTTTTTTCCATTTTACTTCTTTGATTGGGGGGTAAGTGAATGGGGGGGGTGTTTTTCTATGCCTGGTAGAGGTGGTTTGGATGAGGCGGTCGTTTAGGTAGGTTGGGCTGTCTCCATTTATATGCCACCCCCCCTTCCACTAAGCCACGGTAGAGGTTTCTACCGTGGCCCAGATCGGCGTCAGAGCATGTAGCGCCCTGGCTTGCAGTAGAAACCTCTACTGTGGCTTCGTAAAAGAGGATCAGAGTTAGCTTAAAGTTAGGACAGCCTTTTTCCCTTCCTAACTTTATCCACTTACGTAACTGGTTAGTGGATTGACTATTACCACTAACTGGTTAAGTGCCAGACAGTGCTGTGGCTTCTTGCATATGCATTGCTATCCAGGCAGTCCCAGTTCCCTCCAAGCTGATCGGGAGTCCTGCCAGTGGGGGGCGCTGTGTGAGGGACTTCAGAGAGCCTACCTGTCCCTAGTGATAGAAAATACAGTATTGAAGCCCCCAGCTCTCCCCATGCTGTAACTCCCCTCCGCCCGGAAGTACACCCCCCCATTCCCACCCAAAGTACAGGAGATGGTGGGAGCAGGAGCGTAAGCTGCTATGAGTGGTCACAGCAGCCATTTTGAACAGCTGCCACTAGACAGGAGTGAAGGGGCTGCGCTTTTTCCCCACTGACCCCCACTGGACCACCAGGGACAAAGCTAGGCCCAGAGAGACTTACCTATACATTGGGTGGGTTTGGGAGGTTATTTAGGGTGGAGGTTCCAGCACAGGGGCAAAGGGCATGTTTGGAGTGAGAGAGCAAGGGAGTTGGGGGGGGGGGATTGGTTTTTATGTTTAAAAAAACAACAAAATAACTTATGCAGCTGGTCCGATATTCAGACGGGGCCATATAACTCTTAAGTGGCCTTGGCTGAATATTGGCCAGGTGATCAAGCCACCTAACATTATCCAGAAATATTCAGTTCTGGTTCCCAGACATGGCCTGGCACGGTGTATTGCTGGATAATTTAGCCGGTGGTGATCTGTGTATAAAAACACGCTGACTGCTGTCAATTGAATATTGGAGTCTAGAACTCTGAATGTCCCAGTGGAGATGATTGAAGTCTACAAAATCCTGAGTGGAGTAGAACGGGTACAAGTGGATCGATTTTTTCACTCTGTCAAAAATGACAAAGACTAGGGGACACTCGATCAAGTTACAGGGAAATACTTTTAAAAGCAATAGGAGGAAAATATTTTTCACTCAGAGAATACTTAAGCTCTGGAACGTGTTGCCAGAGGATGTGGTAAGAGCGGGTAGCGTAGCTGGTTTTAAGAAAGGTTTGGACAAGTTCCTGGAGGAAAAGTCCATAGTCTGTTATTGAGAAAGACATGGGGGAAGCCACTGCTTGCCCTGGATCGGTAGCATGGAATGTTGCTACTCTTTGGGTTTTGGCCAGGTACTAGGGACATGGATTGGCCACCCTGAGAATGGGTTACTGAGCTTGATGAACCATTGGTCTGACCCAGTAAGGCTATTCTTATGTTCTGGAACTCGTAAGAACGGATAGTGTAGCTGGTTTTAAGAAAGGTTTGGACAAGTTCCTGGAGGAAAAGTCAGTAGTCTGTTATTGAGAAAGACATGGGGGAAGCCACTGCTTGCCCTGGATCAGAGCATGGAATGTTGCTACTCTTTGGGTTTTGGCCAGGTACTAGTGACCTGGATTGGCCACCATGAGAACGGGCTACTGGGCTTGATGGGCCATTGGTGTGACCCAGTATGCCTACTCTTATGTTCTTATTAATTCTGTGCTATAGTGTTACATTGTTTTGATTCCTGTTTAAAACAAACAGTTGTGTGCTAATTTGACACTTTTTGGTGGCATTATCTGTATTGAGCTACTGAAAACTGATGGACACCAGGGTTTTCAAAGGTATTTTTACTGTCTGTTACTTAAATGTATATTTGGTTCATAATCATTTGCGCGCGGGACTTCGGCGCACTGACATTTCAGCGCAGACAAATCGGCGCAAGACTCCAGTGCACCGCCTATAAAGTTACTTTTAAAGAGCTCCAACGCAGGGTGTGAGTGGGGAACCCCCCAGTTTACTTCATACTCTTCGTGCTGCTGTTGGGGGGGGGGGGGTTGGGGGGTTGGAACCCTCCATTATAGAATAAACTTAACTTTTTCCCGATTTTTTAGGAAAAAATTAAGTTTTCTTTATAATGGGGGGGGAGGTGCCCCCCTACAGCCCCCCCCAACAGCAGCATGAAGAGTATGAAGTAAATTGGGGGAGTTCCCCCCACACATACCCCGTTGGAGCTCTTTAAAAGTAACTTTTTAGGCAGCGCACTGGGGTCTTGCGCCGATTTATTTGCGCTGAAATGTTCGTGCACCGAAGTCTCGTGCTTTTGTCCCATCACCGTATATTCAGCTCTGTGTGATTTGTCTTTGGATACTGTATAATTTTCATAACAATGGTATGAACAGAAGGGTGATAACAGGTGATGTGTAAATGCTTTTATGCTATTATGTCTTTCAGAATCTTATAAAAGAGAAATTTGGAAAATATTGGTCCCCTGTTTGGAGAGATATATATGGATGGCATGATGGCTCAAAAATGTAAGCCCCAAGTGCTTTGAAAATGAGTCTCTTAACCTGTTAGCACTGAACCCAAAACCGGCTACCTTGGGAGCATTTCAGAACATAATAATAATAATCACTTTATTCTTTTATACCGCCATAACCAAAAGTTCTAAGCGGTTTACATTAAAAAGAGCTGGACAATCAGCGAAAAACAATAATACAGTAAAAAATACAAATATTTGTAAAATAGAATTTCAATAATATAGCTCACTAAGTAATAAACTTATTTATTATTATAAATATGAGAGCAATATAGTGGTTACCTGTGATATTAGATAAGAGGTGGGCCGGAATCCAGTTGGGTTTTCAGGATTTCCCCCAATGAATATGCATGAGATCTATTTGCATGCACTGCTTTCAATGCATATTCATTGGGGAAATCCTGAAAACCTGACTGGATTCCGGCCCTTGAGGACCGGAGTTGTCTACCCCTGTATTAGAGAATACTTGAGAATAGTAAAAGGTTTATATGTGGTCAGATCTGTTCAACATGTTCCTTTTTTATATACACAATTAGAGGGGCAAAATTAAAAAAAACGTCTAAGTCCCCTTTTGGCCTAAGTCCCTAAACGTTCAACCCAGAAGCAGGGAAAGTATCCATAACCAAAACATACGTCCATGTTTTGATTATGGCCTTCCTCTGCCTAAACGCCCAATCTCCACTACGTCTAAAAGTACCCCCACAGCACGTCTTCACTTTTTAACCATAATGAAAAAAAAACACAAAACGTCCAACAGAAGGGCTTTTAGGCGAAGGAGGAGCCAGTCCTTCGCCTAAAAGCTGGATTCTGTAACCGGTGTCTGTCAAAAACAACACCGGTTACAGAATCCTCCCCCCCCCCAACAACGATCCAGGCAGGAGGGTGCCCAAGCCCTCCTGCCATGTCAAACCACGACCCCCCCCCCTCCCGACGATATCGGGGCAAGAGGGAGTCCAAGCCCTCTTGCCCCGTTGAAGCTGCGATCCCCCCCTCCCGATAACATCGAGGCAAGAGGGAGCCCAAGCCCTCTTGCCCCAGGCACCCGCGGCACCCCCGACTCGTTCGGGCCAGGAGGGAGCCCAAGCCCTCCTGGCCCAGGCGACCCCCTTACCCCCACCCCCACTATAGTACGGGAAGGAGGGATCCTAGGCCCTCCTGCCCTCGACGCACCCCCATCCCCCCCAACGTCCGCCCCCCCAAGAACCCCCAATCGGCCCCCCCAGCAGACCCGCAGGAGGGGCCTAAGGCTCCTGGGCCTATTCTGATTGGCCCAGGCGCCTTAGGCCCCACCAGGAGGCGGGGCTTTGGTGCCCCTGGGCCAATCCAGCCCCATTCTTCGTTGAGCTGCATGCCGGACGGACGGGTTTGGCACCCGTCTGTCCGGCCAACCTAAAATAGGTACGGGGAAGGGGGGGTCGTGGGGTCGGCCGGGGGGGTCGCGGGTCGGCTGGGGGGGCGATCTTGGGGGGGCGGATGTTGGGGGGATGGGGGTGTGTCGAGGGCAGGAGGGCCTGGGATCCCTCCTGCCCGTACTGTAGTGGGGGTGGGGGTAGGGGGGTCGCCTGGGCCAGGAGGGCTTGGGCTCCCTCCTGGCCCGAACGAGTCGGGGGTGCCACGGGTGCTTGGGGCAAGAGGGCTTGGGCTCCCTCTTGCCCCGATGTTATCGGGGGGGGAGGGGTCGCGGCTTCCGCAGGGCAAGAAGGCTTAGGCTCCCTCTTGCCCCGATGTTGTGTTTCGGGGGGAGTGATTCATCGCGGCAGGAGAGATGCCTCATCTCCCCTACTGCGATGCCATAACTCCTCTACCCGAACTGCTGCGGGTCGCGGCAGTTCAGGTAGAAGAGTGATGGCATCGCGGTAGGGGAGATGAGGCATCTCTCCTGCTGCGATGGTTAGGTTGCTGGGCCGCTGAACTGATGGCGCCAACGGCCATCAGCTCAGCGGCCCATTTTTCGGCACTTAGACCTGGTTTTATTTCGTCTAAGTGAAAAAGGTCTAAGTGCCGACTAAACTGTATTGGTTATACCTGTTGTACGGCTAGGTGTAGGTCGGCCCACTTCCCGCCCACTGCCCGCCCTTTCCCCTCCTCTAAACACACCTCTTTTCTCTCTGTGCGTTTAGAGGCAGGGGAAAGGCCTAAGTTGGTTTTAGATACGTCTAAAAACCAGCTTTGGTTATGGGTACTTGGACGATCAGGCTTTTTGATCGTCCAAGTAGCCACTTAGGACACTTTTTAGACTTTTTTTTTTTTTATTATGAACTCCTTTGTGTTCATCCCTCGCTTCTTTGAACTCAGTCACAGTTTTCCTCTCTACCACCTCTCTTGGGTAAAGTAGAATTTCCTAACATTGCCTTTGAATCTACCACCCCTCAACCTCAAATTATGTCCTCTGAAGTGGGGTCTGTGTGCCAGTGACCCTTGGGGCTAGAAAGAGCATCTGTGTAGTCCAAAGACAGCAGCCATTGTCGCTGACAGGGGATGTTTTATCAGGTGGTGGCTAGTATCTGAACATGTGTTATCTGAACTTCTCCTTTGTTATTTCAGAAATATATATTATACCACTCATGACGATAGTGTTAAAGTTGGTGGTATGTATAGTACAAAGCGCTACTGGATTTGCAAGAAACAGAAGCTACAGGTCCAAACCCATTTTGCAGATGACGTTATGGAATCCATAGACTGCACTAGGATCAAATCTCTGGCAGCTGCATAAACTCAGTGTGAGTGCCTGTGCCTTAATCATGGAAAACAGTTTTTAAAGGCTTTATTTAGTTCACATTTGCAGCTTCCTGAACCAAAAAAAAAAGAAAGAAAAATAGACCTGGGTTAATGAAAAGCACTTACGTCACAGAGCATTTGCCAGGGATGCCAGATCCATGTATTCAACAACGGCCGTATACATAGAAAAATCTCCAAGTTTAAGAAAGCCTTTTGCAAAATAATTGGGGCGTTGTGAGCATTTCCCATATAGAAACTCTTTGCAAAATGAGGGTTTTAGCAAAATAGCATCCAGACATTTTTTTTTTCTAGCAGAAAAGGTACCGCTGTTCACAAACCGGGCCAAGAGCGGGGTGATCACTGAGGCCCCCTGCAACCTGCCTTAAAATCCACTGAGAGCTCTTTAATAATACTTGGACCATGGGTCGTTTTTCTCAAGCAATGGAAAAGGTGCTGACACTCAATATCCTTGAGTACCCACTCAAAAAGGAAAAAAAAAAATCTGAGTAGCGCTGATGACACTGATGGAGTTTTGGTAATCCCTGGTTAATGAGTTTGTCAACCAGGAATACTCAGAGCGTGAAACAAAGAAGATGAAAGATCTATCATATGAAGCTGATAATTCATCACTGATTACACTGTTTGGTGCCTTGGGTTTTTTGACCTATTCCTGGGGTTATTTGGGGTGCAGATTCAGAAAATTGCATTGGATAGACTGCATCAGCTCTAGTTTCTTAGATATGGTTGAATTTATTAATTTTTTTATCGCTTTCTTTTTTGAATGGGGAATTTATACATTTTTTTTTTTGTAAATAATGACCTTTGTTTCACTATTCATCTACACTTCTCCCTCCGTATTCCCGGTTTCAGAATCGCAGTTTTGATTATTCACGGTTTTTAGCTTGCTGGCTCCTCCCCCCAAATGATAATAATAACTTTATTATTATTGTATACCGCCATACCCGGAAGAGTTCTAGGCGGTTCACATCAATTAAACAAGGTTACAAGTGGTTTACATCAATTGAGCAGGGTTACAAGTGGTTCAATATCAAAGTGATCAAAGTTGCCGGGGGGGGGGGTGAGGGAAGGATGTAGAGGGGAGAGATGTCAGCTTGCATAGAGAAATCATGGATTCCAAGTGTTTACAGAGAAAATCGCCGATACCAAACACTTTCTTCACCGTATTTTGCCTCTCTTTCAGGAACAGGCCAGGTCTCCCACCATGTTATTCACCGTTTCACTATATTCACGATGGTTTTTAATAGAAAACAGCGGATAACATGATTTTAACCCCTAAGTCTAACATTTCGACTCTTTCAGATTTGCATATTACACCAGTACCCTGGTCTGACCATCACCTCATTACAATCAAATGCTCCTCTAAGCACACTTCAAAGCACCCTCAAGAACAAAAAAAAGATATCTCTTATCGTAACTACTCTAACTTAGAATTATCAAATATAACTTCATCATTTAACATACAAACATCAAACACAAATTCTAACGCAATGGAAACCCATCTTACTAACTGGAATTTAGCTATTTAATCTTTATTGGATAAAGAAGCACCTATAATTTCTAAATGAGTTCCCCACGCAAATTACTAAACCCTTGGTTCTCAGAAGAGCTCGTCTTTCTAAAAAAACAACTAAGATCACTCGAGAGGATCAACTTACATTTTTACAAAGAACATGCTCACTTTTATAAGACCAAAATTAATCTTGCAAAAAAAAAAACAAAACTACTACTCTAATAAAATCTTAAAGACAAAAAATTATTCGATACTGTTCTCTATTATTAAATCAATTGCCCCCAATACTCAAAGATCAGACACTAACTTAACAAATAGTCTAACTGCCCAGGAGCTTCCCAACAATTTTTGTAAAAAAAAATCAAAGATATTCGGAATACATTTATTCCGGTTATATCCAATGCGCAGATACATACTTCTAATGACTATCAACTACCACTTGCAAAATGCTTCTCGTTCAACCTCCCCACATTAGATGATATAAAACATCTTTTTCTAAGAGTTAATTTAAAAGGCACTCATGATGAGATCATTCCTCCAGTAATTTTAAAAAATTTTTTTCGTATGTTTTGGCTCTCACATCCATAACCTTATTCAAAATAGTTTAGAACTGGGTCTATTACCATCAGCATGGAAAGAGGCCTCCATTACTCCAATAATAAAAGATCACAAAGCCAGTTTTGAGAATGCCTCCAATTACCGGCCCATAGCTAAAATTCCTAACTGAAAGACTGGTATTTGAACAATTATCAGATTTTGTGGAAACAACTAATGTCCTACATCCAAATCAAACAGGTTTTAGGAAAAATCACTCTACGGAATCACTCTACTAACCACAAACATACTTTACCACTTAGATCACCATAATTCTGTTGTTCTTTTTTCTCTTGACCTATCAGCAGCATTCGACACCATTGACCACGTATTACTTCTTGACAGATTGAAATCAATAGGAATTGGTGGTCAAGTTCTCGAATGGTTTAACTCTTTTCTCTCTGATCGTTCATCTAATGTTACCTTTAAAAACACAATTTCAAAACCTTATATTTCTAATTATGGTATCCCCCAAGGACCCATATTATCCCCTCTTTTATTCAATATCTTTCTTTCTCCATTACTATGCCTATGTCGATCTATAGGCTTCACTACCTTCACTTATGCTGATGATGTTCAATTGCTTCATCCACTTAACCCAGACAATAAAGATGAAATAGCTGAAATTAATAGAAAACCAGTAGATATTAAACAATGGCTTAGCTCTAATATGTTAGCTTTAAACATACAGAAATCCAAAACACTATTTTTCCCTTGGAAAAAAGACATAAGTCTAAGTGTTCCATTTATTTTAGACAATGTTCATCTAAAATCAGTAAAATCCCTAAAAATATTAGGTATCATTATAGATGATAGGTTATCTTTCCACGAACATATAACTAACATTGTCAGATCTTGTTTTTATAGGCTGCATATGATCCTTTCAATTGCTAAATTTTTAGAACCAAAATCACTCAATATATTGATCCACTTGTTAATTATTTCGAAACTTGATTATTGTAACTCTTTACTAATAAATGTTATCCAAAAAGAAAAGAGGAGACTGCAGATAGTTCAAAATACCGCCATCAAATTAATACACAACTCTAAAAAATTTGACCATGTCACGCCACTTCTGATTGAATCTCATTGGCTTCCCGTCGCTCATCGTATTACTTTTAAAATTTTACTTCTAGTTTTTAAAACATTGTCCTCAAACGAACCTCAATTCATTAATAAGTAACTTATTCCACACAGTACATCACGTTCTTTAAGGTCCACTAATCGAAAACTTTTAACAGTTCCATCGCTAAAAGTTATCGGAACTTGTCGTCTTGATATTTTTTCTATAATGGCTCCACAATTATGGAACACTTTACCTCAGTATATAAGAGAGGAAAATGATCTAAAACTTTTTAAAGGCATTCTGAAGAGTTTCCTTTTTAAAGACACTTTTAACTTATAATCATATTTTAATTTATAATTATATATATATATTTTTTTTTTTTTAAATCACCCTACCTACTGTTTTTACCATTTATGTTTTCTTTTATATATACAATTGTAGTTCTGCCCTTGCTTCCCTTATGTATCTGTTAGTTTGTATGTTAGTATGTCAAACCTATTTAATCTATATATATAAAATCGGAGGTATGTATGTGTGTATGTGCCGCGATCACGCAAAAACGGCTTGACCGATTTGAACGAAACTTGGTATGCAGATCCCTCACTACCTGGGGTGATATGTTCTGGGGGTCTCGCGGCCCACCTGCACACGTGGGCGGAGCTACAAACGGAAAATCTGATTTCACCCATTCAAGTCAATGGAAAAAATGTAAAAAGCTGTGGGATCTCCAGTTATTTTACTTAGCAACCTTGACCCACCAAAACTTTGCAATGGCACAAGGCTTTGTGTAAAGAGGTTACTGGCCAATGTAATTGAAGCGACTATCTTAACTGGAAAGGGACAAGGTGAAACCGTATTTATCCCGCGGATACCACTTATTCCAACACATCTTCCTTTTCAGTTTAAGAGATTGCAAATTCCAGTGAGACTTGCATTCTCTATCACAATCAACAAATCACAGGGACAGACTATTACATACTGTGGAGTGGATTTAAGATCCCCCTGTTTTTCCCATGGACAACTCTATGTTGCTTGCTCAAGGGTGGGTTCACCCAAGAATTTATATGTTCTTGCTCCTGGAGGTGAAACTAAAAATGTTGTTTATAATCAAGTTTTGTGTTAGTTGTATTGTATTCATTTTGTCAAATATTTCACATTATAATTTGAATATTGTACTTTTTATAAAGCTGTAAAAAAATAATTTCATTCACCACTATAAAGTATCTTTATTTGAATCCATTTACAGTGTTATTGCTATAATTAAATACCCGTGCAACGCCGGGGCATCAGCTAGTCTATTATAATTAACCTACACCTTTTTCTTTTTTGTAAATCGCTTAGCAAATTAAATTAAGCGATTCAATAAGTTAAAAATAAACTTCAAAACTTGAACTTGAAAAAGTTATTCGCGGGTCTGTTAATCCCCTATCACACAGCGAATACGGAGGGAGAAGTATACTTCCTTTCCCATAATACACACTGGCATAAAAATGTAAAAATCAAATGACAAAATTATGTGCAAAAAATTTAGATGGTAAACAAGGTTTCCTTAGACTACATAAATTTGTATTTCAAAGGTTTCTCAACAGGATCTGTTTGAAATAGTTGCACATAGATTTAAATTATAACATTGCATTACGTTTCTAGTTTGCAAAACCTTGCGGATCCATGCAGTTCACAAAGAGTAAGAAACCGGACAACCCAGCGACCTAGACAGAAATCATAAAGCCCGTACAAATAGAGACGACTTTAATAACTTTCTGAAATATGCAACTCCTTATCCCAACTAGATTCCTGATAAGCACACAGGCGCTGGAAAAAGTTCTTATGCGTATCTCGAGCGGGAGGAAAAACAAACAGAGCTGTAGTACGAGTTTTTCAACTTTGTCTTCTGTTACCTGGTTTGTGTATTTGCAGTCGAGTTAGCAGATATCGTGAGAGTGTTTACATATTTCCAAAGTACTTTTACATCCAAAACATTGGATCGTCAGATGTCCACAGATCATAAATGACCCACATTTCATAACATCAATGAGTGAAATTGAATCATGTACCTGGTCTTCATTTGTTCTTGTTGTGAAAAACTTTCTTGGCAACAAGAAGGCCGTCTGTTCCCTCTAAGCTGAGCAGGTGTCCTCCAGCTGCATTGCTACCACTAGGGGGTGGAATATTTTCAGTCGCTAAAGACAGGTATGTTCCCTGGAGTCCTGCAGAACTTGCCTGTCCCTCACAATTGAAAAATGTGACAGTAAAACAGCACCCTCTATTGGTGAGACTGTGGGTGGAGGACTCCTGCTCAGCTTAGAGGGAACAGTGCGACAACTACACACAATTAGTAGAGGAAAAGCTCTTTCATTTCAACAAACTTGGCTGTAACATGAGTGTTAAATTTCATTACCTGCACAGTCACTTAGATTGCTTTCCAAAGAACGTTGGTGATTTAAGCGAAAAGCAAGGTGAAAGATTTCTCCAAGACATAAAAACAAAGGAAGCCTGAACCCAAGGAAGATGGGATGCACACATGATGGCTATTATACAGGATTGTCCTTCAGATCCCACTCTCGGAAGTCTTACAAAAGGAGCTTCTTGTGTGTCGAATGACTAGACAATCTGTATGATAAACTTGTGCTTTTGGTATGAAAAGGTTGTAGATTTTCATATTATACACTTTTCTTTTAATTTTTAATGTTTCCTTTATGCTTAAAATATATTGTGACCGGGCCCGTCCCCGAGTAAGTGGGAAACTGCGGCACGGACCACAAGTAAGATTTTTGATACGCCTTTTATAGGGCAGTGGAAGGAAGACTCGGATACCGGATTCTTTAGAATATAGTATCAGGTTTATTAATGTCCCAAAGTTCAAAGAAAATAAAACAGCAGAAGAAAAAACATAAAACATTCACTTCAGTTGGTTACAGTGCTTAGAGGGCCTCTCCCCCATTATACTCTTACAGTCCAGGTTCTATTAAGGAGCAAGATTGCACTTCCTTATCACAAGTAAAATCCCAGCAAACGTATAAGTCAGTTAATGCTTTCCTTGGCTCGTAGCCCCAGCCGGGCTTGATGGCTCTCACTCTGGACTTCACCTTTTACGAGCCTAGCTAGCTGAGCACGGCTTGCGTCCAGCCTTCTCCTTCTTAGCTCTCTGCATTTGTTTAACACATTATTAGCACCTTGTTAACTCTGCCCGCACTGCTCGTGCTGTCGGGTATACAAACAATAGGAGACCGTTCTTCAGGAGTTTAACTTAGGACAGGCAAACATCATATTCTCCAAGGTCCATGCCCTCTTCACTTATCTCATTACTTAGCACGCTGTCCATTTCCCATTCACACTCCCGGGAACTCTGGCTTGAAGTTTCTTCACTTCTTTCTGTTTGTGCTTCCCCTCCCCCTCTCTGTACGTCTGCAAAACTATCTGCAGCTTTTCTCTGGGGAGGCTTTCCCAGCCCTGCTCTTTGGGACTTGAGTTGCCAGTCACAATACCTCTCCAGGGCAGTAACACCTTTCCCTAGGTGTGGGCTTCTTGCCCTACGTTCCTGCTGGGCTTGAGGCACCCTCTGTGACCTGGAACCCACGTGAGTAGTTTGGCTTCTCAACCACTCCTTCTGGTTCTCCTCTCTCCTCACTCTCGTTTCTTCTCTCGGTTCCTCCCTTCTCCTTTCTCCAGTAAATTGATCTTTCCTATAAGGCCAACCCCGGGGTCTGACTCCACCCCCTTCTAAATTAGCCTCAGGTTTCTCCCTGACTTCAGAAAAGGAGTGATAGGGGAAATCAGTGGTCTGCAGAGCCTTTCTTAATTGGCTCTTCAGCTGTGCTGGAACCTGCCTGGGCTTGCCTTCTTTTGCCTGAGCCAGCTGTCCTGACTCCATGTCTGGTTTTATCCAGCCTTGTGCTGCATTCTGGGGAGTTTCAGTAGTAGTTTTCACCGTGACAGGAGCTTCCCTGTCACAATATTAATTTAAGCATTACATTCAAATATCCAGATTTTTTTAATGAGTGAGAAGAGTGAAGAGTGGTATATGGCACATGTTCTGTATCTCAAAATCTAGAGCTGATACAAGAAAACGGTTGCCATTTTTGGATTCAGCAGGTCAAATATACCCAGAAATAGGTCTAACATTTGAGGCACCAAAATGAGTGTTGGCCAGTGTTATTAAATGAGCTTAAACTAGAATAGTTGGATCAAACCCAATCCTTGCCTTTCCTAACACTGGGGATGCTCTAGTACAAAGCCTGAATCTATAGGTTCCCATATGTACAATGCTCATTATGAAGGCGTAGATTCTTGAATGCATGAACATAAAGACCTGCAGTTGAACCTACCTTTTGCATTTATTTCAGGCTCCCAGCAGAGTCAGCCACAGGAACAGCAGCAGGAATCAGAAGTACAGAGAGATGCCACAAAGACAGGATTAATCTTTACATGGCGCTCACAAGATCTTTAAAGGCCATGTAAGCATGACATGAATTTGCACAGGGGTACAAGTAGCAGAAAGGCCCCTCCCAGTGCATCCAATCATGCATTTTCAGGCAACTTAGATTGTGATCCCTGTATATACTGTCTATGTAAACCACTTTGGTCTTGTATATCAAATCCATGGCCTTTCAACATCTCATTATTTCTTAATATTCATTGGGTCAGAATTTTGCCCATTATGGTAGGTAACATAAGAACATCTTAGGCATAATTAACTTCTGTTACAAGGTTTTAATGTGTTGATTTCCCAGTAATTAGACCTCTAAGGGGATGATTTTATCAACCTTTTTCCTCTGGGTTTATGAAATTTCCCCAGGTTATGTGTGTATAAAGTAGGCACAGAGAAAGTTTGTACCTACTGTACAAGAACTTGGGCTGGGCGTGAGTAGATTCATAGAGTATCTGCATCCATTTGCAGCTGCTCCTGAACACGTGTAAATATACATGGATGCATTTGACCTGTGATGCCTTTTGACTATGACATGGTTCCACATACTAATGTTACTGATAAATAAACCGAGTGCGGGCCCTAAACTGACTGGTTAAGTGGAAGGAGAGTGTGGTGCAGTGGTTAGAGGTATGGACTCGGCACCCTGAGGTTGTGGGTTCAAACCCTACGCTGATTGTGAGCCCACCAGGACAGATAGGGAAAATGCTCAAAGTACCTGTATGTAAACCATTTTGAGTGTGGTTTTAAAACTACAAAAAGGTGGTGTCCCAATCCCTTTCCCTGATATCATCATATCTGGCAAAAACCCAAAGTTTAGCAACATTACAGAGCTGAGGTTGCGATGTCATAATGCCTCATTCCACCAATAAGAGCCAACCTCATCAGTGATGTCACAATGGATTTATTGTTCTATACTTGGCTCATTTCTGATATTGTATTGGAGGAGAGTGTGGTGCAGTGGTTAAAGCTCCAGCCTTAGCACCCTGAGGTTGTGGGTTCAAACCCCACACTGGTCCTTGTGACCCTGGGCAAGCCACTTAATCCTCCACTAACCCGGTACATTAGAGAGCCCACCAAGACAGATAGGGAAAATGCTTGAATGACCTGTATGTGAACTGCTTTGAATGTGGTTGTGTAACTGCAAAAAAGCGATATACAAGTCCCTCCCTATTTCTTAATATGATAGTGGCAAATGGAGTTCTCGCCGAGAAAGTTATCAGTGGTGTGCCACAGGGGTCAGTCTTTAGGCTGACTCTTAACATCTTTGAGTGATAAGAGTTTGGTAAGGTTTGCCTCTCTGCGGATGAACTTAAACTCTGTTACAGGGTGATTTCATGAGATGTACTGGAACAGATTTATAGACCTCAATATGTATACTGTGGAGGAAAGCGCAACAAAGATTTTAGTTTCACAAATAGTGGTATACTTATTAGAAGATCTAAAATACTATCACTAAACCACTGTCCATCCCAAAAAGAATGATACCAAATCCCTATTATAACACACCACAGTGTGGTAATGGTGGGAAAAAGCCTCATAGCTGGAGTGTAGCACCATCTGGTGTCAGTATATGGTAATTCATATTACTCCCAATATAATCGCTGGCAAAAACCACCAATTCATTAAATCTTATTCTTTTGGGGAGGGGGGAATGATTGTTTTCAGAATGTTGGTATATTTAAAGTGCTTTTCCTGATTCGTTTATGTTTAAAATTTTTGCAATGCACTGTTAATATCTGAAAATTAATAAAGATTTTTTTTTAAAAAAAGGATTTAAACAGACTAGAAGCTTTTTAAAATAAATAAATTTATAAGAATTAAACTTTGGTATGCTAATATATTTATGTATCAGACAGTAGTAAATCTACAGGAGGAAGCAGAAACCAAACAAACCACCATAACCTCCTAGAGATTTTTGCTCTTTTCTCAGCAACTGGTTGGAATGTCAAATGTGAAATTGTATAGCTTTAAATGTTGTTACTATCTACGCTTATGTGTCGAGTGGAATGAGATGATCTTTAAAGACAACGAAGTGTCAGACTTTTAGTGTGACCACCCAGGATTTTTGCCCATTAAAAATGTTTCCTCTGTTGGTCTTTCTACTGTGGCTGCCTCCTTTCCTATCATTGACTTCCTTCTATGCCCTACTGATGCCTAATTCACATTCTCTTTGAGTAGGCGTCTACACCACTTGCGTCTCCTACTGTGGCTATATCTAGTTGTTGTATTCTTTCTATGCTAACTTTGTGCTATTTGTCAATCCATTTATGGTTTACTGTTGGTCAATCCACTTGGAACTGGCTTTGGTTTTTGTTCTGCAGATATTGGACTTATGTTCTATTTTATCGTTCTTTGATATGTCCCTGTTATCCTTGTTCTGAAAACTTTAAAAAAATATTGAATTAAAAGAAAAATGTTTCCACTGTAAAACTACTAGTATTTAAAACCCCCAAACCAACAAAAAAAATCACCGGGTTTGGCTGTCATGTGTTTCGGTGGCAAGAGACAACTAAAATTGAAAGCGAGAAAGCGAAAGTTGACTCTGTATTTTACATTGGCTTCTTCCTAATGTTATCGAGGATGGCAATCAACTGTTGCCCAATGGATTCATCTTCCAGCACGATGTTGCGCAGGATTTTATTGCAACGGACCAGTGGTCTTCAAATTTACTGGGCCTCAACCCCTTGGATTTCTGGGGAACAATGTTGGAGGCCTTTCACACGTTCCACCCAAAGCTACAAATAACTGACAAACTCAAGGAAGCGCTGCAGATAATCTGGGACAGCCGGAACAGGAACCAATCGACAAGGCTGTTAAGATCTTCCCAAAGCAACTGAAGGCCTGTGTTAAAGCTGGGGGTGGACACTTTGAGCATTCACAGAAACTGAAAAATTCCTACACATTGTTAACTGTATCGTTTGAATCGGTGGCATAGCGAGGGTGAGCGTCACCCCTCCTCCGCCCCCTAGCTGTGTGCGCGCCTCTTCCTTATACTTTGTAAACTTCGGCGCAAGCAGCCACCTGAACTTACTGCCCGTGTCGGCTTTGGCGCTCTCTCTGATGTCATTTCTAGGCACGGGTTGTGGAAGTGACATCAGAGAGCGCATTGAAGCCGACGCGGGCAGCAACTTGAAGTAAAAAATGTATGGGGGAAGGGAAGTGGCACGCGCACATGACAGGGGGAGGTGGGGGAAGGGGGCAGAGAGGAGGGGGGCGCCGGCACCCCAAGGACGATGGCTCCCAGGGTGGACCACCCCCTTGCCCACAACCTTATTATGCCACTGGTTTGAATTATGCTATTTTCCCATGTTTTAGCTCAAACATTTTTAACACACAAAAATCGCTAGATACTAATGCATTTACCTGACCAGCCAGCGCTAAAACCCTATTTGTAGAGGCCTTTCCTCGAAAGATTTATTAACGATCTAAAAGGTTTGAGATGACTATTTGTTGTCTGCTGTTGTATTGGTTTATTCATGATTATGTACAGTATGTATATTGCAAACTGCTTAGGTTTAAGCTGGTTAGAAATCTATAAATAAAATGCTCTACCACAGCTTGATAAAAGGTGGCCTAAATGCTTAATAGTAATATGTAAGTATGATGACGAAGCAAGTGGAATTTCTCATCAAAATTCAAAACGGTTGCTAAGAAAACTGTAAAAATCTGTAGGTTACTTTTTTACTTTGCCCTGTTTGGTCATAAAAATTCCTTATATGTGACTTTAGACTCTTCCCAGGATGCACAGGACAGGAGCAGGTCATCTATTTGAAGAGAAGGGGCCCAGAGGCACGAGTGATTGGGCATCCCTCCTGCCTGCTTTGTCAGGAGGTATGTGGAAGGGTCTTGAGAGGAGGAGATAGTGTAGAGTAGGAGTCAGGTCCATGGGCCCACTGGACCACTAATCGGTTTAGTTTGGAGGGGTCTTCTGGACTACTAGGGACTCTTTTAATTGGGAAGGGTCCCCTGGACATGTGCACAAAGGCTATGCCTACCACACACTTCTTGTGGGCATGCCCCAAGACCATTCTGACCCCTTCACCGACCATAGAAACATAGAAACATAGAAAAAAGTGGCAGAAAAGGGCTATAGCCCACCAAGTCTGCCCATTCCAAGTATCCCTCCCCCCTGAGTTTACTCCCTTAAAGATCCCACGTGAGTATCCCATTTTCTCTTAAAATCCGTCACGCTGCTGGCCTTTATCACCTGGAATGGGAGTCTGTTCCAATGATCCACCACTCTCTCGGTGAAGAAGTACTTCCTGGAGTCGCCATGAAACTTCCCTCCCCTGACTTTCAGCGGATGCCCTCTGGTGGTCGAGGGTCCCATGAGCCAGAAGACATCATCTTCTGACTCGATGTGTCCCGTGATGTACTTATACGTTTCAATCATATCTCCCCGTTCTCTTCTTTCCTCAAGTGAGTACAGCCGCAATTTCTTTAGTCTTTCTTCATACATGAGATCCTTGAGCCCCAAGACCATCCTGGTGGCCGTTCGCTGTACCGACTCGATCCTCAGCACGTCCTTTCGGTAGTGCGCAATACTAACAGTGTTCATACAATTTGTTGGTGTTAAGCACTGTTTTGCATTTTTCCGGCACTGTAGAGGAAGAGTGCAGAGTTATGTACATCTCCTCCTCCACCCCACCTCCCCCCTCCCCCAGTAGGAATCAGTAGAAAGAGAGAGCAGTTGAGAGTACGGTACTTGACTTCCATGATAGACGCGCAGGTTTGTAGGAGTGAGGATGCCTGGAATCTGTGGGACCTTTGAATAATCAAGGAGCAAAAGGGGTGCTCAGGAAGGATAAAGCCATAGCAGAAAGACTGAATGAATTCTTTGCTTCAGTCTTTACGGAAGAAGATGTAAGAGATCTACCTGAACCGGAAATGGCTTTCAAGGGTGACGATGCGGAGGAACTGAAAGAAATCTCGGTGAATCTGGAAGATGTACTAAGCCAAATCGACAAGTTAAAAAGTGATAAATCGCCAGGACCGGATGGTATACATCCCAGGGTACTAAAAGAATTAAAACATGAAATTGCTGACCTGCTGTTAGTGATCTGTAACCTGTCGCTAAAATCGTCTGTAGTACCTGAAGATTGGAGGCTGGCCAATGTTATGCCGATTTTTATAAAGGGCTCCAGGGGAGATCCGGGAAATTATAGACTGGAAAGCCTCACTTCAGTGTCACGCCAAATGGTAGAAACGATTATAAAAAATAAAATTGTGAAACACAAACACGGGACTCCTTTTAGTAAGGTGCGTTAGGGCCTTAACGCGCGGAATAGTGCGTGCTAGACCTTAATGCCAGCATTGAGCTGGTGTTATTGTAGAAGCGTAGTGCGTGGTAAAAACGCTAGCGCACCTTAGTAAAAGGAGCCCATGATTTAATGAGACGGAGTCAGCATGGGTTCAGCCGAAGGAGATTTTGTCTCACCAATTTGCTGGACTTGTTCAGAAAGCTTTTGATAAAGTTCCTCACGAGAGGCTCCAGAGAAAATAAAAGAGTCATGAGTTGTGGATTAGGAATTGGTTATTGGATAGAAAATAGATGCTGGGAATTATTTAAAAAAGGGATGGTTAACAAGACTAAGAATATTACAATGTCCCTGTATTGCTTCCATGGTGCGATTGGTAAGGCCCGACTTTAGTGCAGGAAGAGGCGGTCGGATGATTTCCTTCACTTGCCGGCACTCCGGCTGCTCTCTCTTGCCTCTCCAGCTGTCCTCTCCTGGTCGGCGGTTCGCGGTCGGAAAATACCACGAATGACCGGGACCGCGAACCACCGACCGCGAATGACCGGGGGAAACACTGTATATATCATATATACACTTTATATCATTTTAGGTACTATACTATCAACTTTGTGCTGCATTTGTACTGATTATTTTATCATTCCTATAAAATCTTTCTTCAGTGACCTGTTGATGTGGTTTTGGGATGGATTCACTAAGCAAACCTCTGTGCCAATCCGATTCCGATCCGGGCATGCAAATGAGGGGAACGGCATGCAAAGTAGGCAGGGAAGCGATTCACTAAAGACATTTTTGAAACTGACTGGGCTGGCCAATCAACGCACGAAGCGACTGCCGGGGACCAGTCACAAATGTCCTTGGGCCTGAAATCCCCGCCCTGCAGCCCATCTCTGCCGCTCTGCTCTCTGCCCCTTTCAGCCGAGCCCTGCTCTTGCCGCCCCTACTCTCCTGCTCTCTGCCGCCCTTCCCCGCAGTGCAAGCCCATGGTTTTAAATAAGGGCTGCACTGCGGGGAAAGGCGGCAGAGAGCAGGAGAGTGAAAAATGACCTGCTTTTAAACGCCGGGGATCGCCGTTCCAAAGCAGGAGAGTCAGGGCCAGTAAACCCCCCCAACCCAGCAAAAACGAACACCAAATGCATGTGCAGACCATTTACAGGGAAAGCAGATGGTCTGCGCATGCGTCAGAATCGCACACTAGCGTTTCTCTGATCGCCCTCATTTTAATTATTGTTTTGTGAATTGGTCAGGCTTGCACGGATTGGCGCGGAGAGTCAGGTAAGTGAATCTAGCCCTTAAACTCCAAAATATGTATTACTTCTAATCGTCAAATACCCTCTATTTTCTTCCTCACTTTTTCATTATGTAACCTGTGGCTACATATAAATATATTTTATAGCTGTCCTGGGATTGTAAAGATTAATTGAAATTATTTCCCTTATATTTATCAATTTAAGGTGTAGAAGGGAGGGGGGACTTTTGTTATTATATGTTTTATATGATAATGGAATATATGGGTGGGAGGGATGGGGAAGGGATAAGAATTTATGAAATGTACCAATGATTGTTTGTAAGTGATGTATTTATTGTTAATGTGAATGAATATATTTAACACTTATTGTAATTTTGAAAATGAATAAAGAATATTTAAAAAAAAGAAAAGACCTGACAGTTTTTTTTTTTTTTTAAAGACTTAACTTTCTATTATCCAGCAAAGGTAAGGTGCAAATATTCCTAGAGAATGTCTATGCATGAAAGTGATTGGCTGGAACAAAGCAGGAAGTTGGCTGAGGAGTGGCAGTTGAGAGAGTGACGGTTATGAACCAGGAAACAAGAAGCTGTTGGCTGAGTCTGAGTAAAGGGAGTGAAAAGGAGAATGCATGGTTTTTAAGAAAACTGATCACTGGCAAACTAGGCCGTGTGCCTGTAGCGTGAGTGTGACGGTGTCACGTCAAAAGCACGTTGGGACAAATGCGCGCGCAGACAACTGAGAACGCGGAGCTGCGCGCCGAAGAAAAAGAGTGTTTTTAGGGGCTCCGACGGGGGGTTTTGTTGGGGAACCCCCCCACTTTACTTTATACAGATCGCGCCGCGTTGTGGGGGCGTTGTGGGGGGCTTCGGGGGTTGTAAACCCCCACATTTTACTGAAAACTTCACTTTTTCCCTAAAAACAGGGAAACAGTTAAGTTTCCAGTATAATGAGGGGGGTTACAACCCCCCAACCCCCCCACAACGCTGCCTCGATCTGTATTAAGTAAAGTGGGGGGGTTCCCCAACAAAACCCCCCGTCGGAGCCCCTAAAAACACTCTTTTTCTTCGGCGCGCGCTTCCGTCTTGCGCTCAGTTGTTGGCGCGCGCCTTTGTCTTCCACGGTTTTGTCTATGAACCGAGTGGGACACTTTGGGGGGGGGGGGGGTTCTTGAAACTCACTAGCAAAATAACTCAGATGAGCCATAATATTCCTGTGCTAACGCTATTCTCTGTGGATGCCTTCTTGTCCTGTAAATCAGTGTTCCTCAACCGCCGGTCTGTGGACC
Source organism: Geotrypetes seraphini (assembly GCF_902459505.1). NCBI lineage: Eukaryota > Metazoa > Chordata > Amphibia > Gymnophiona > Dermophiidae > Geotrypetes > Geotrypetes seraphini. Next base: position 117,092,329 of record NC_047084.1, read on the forward strand.
GGTGCCAGTCGGCAGAAATTTTCTGCCGGTCCACAGGGCCGGCACCTCCATCGGGCCCAAGACAGTGTTCTGCAGCGAAGGTCCACGGTGCGATTAACACGGCGTTTTTGGGGTGGCTCCCTGAGTGCTGCAGTGCACAAAGCGGTGGGAAAAGGCTCCTACCCATGGCCTGCGCCTGACAAGTTTCAAGTTTATTATGGTATTTGATATAATCGCAGTATCCAAATCCAATGCGATTTACAAAATTAAAAGTACGGTAGGTAAAATTAAAAATTAAAAAATTAAAAATTTTCAACAAACAGAGGATAAAAGACAATTATGGCATAAAAACACTAAAGAAAATGAGGGAAGAAGAGGAAAAAAATGGATTAAATACAATATAAAAATAAATGAAAGGGTGGGTAAGGAAACAGAAAGTTAGGGGAAAGTACCATCTTAATCTCTACTTAAACAGTGTTCCTGGTCCAGATAAGTTCAAAGAAAGAAATAATGAGATTAAGAAAGATCAGTTAAAGGCATCCCTGAACAGCCAGCTTTTTAGTAAGCCTTTGAATTTAGTAAGCAATTTTTCTTCTCTTAAACTGAGAGGAAGAGAGTTCCACATTTGGGGAGCTGTGACCGAAAAGATCATATCCCTCTTTGAGTAAATAATTTTTAGTGAGGGAATTACCAGCAAGGAAGCCTTCTCTCTGATGTTGCAACGTCAGAGGGAAGGCTTCCAGATGAGGCGCGGGACACTTCCCACAGCTTTGTGCAATGCAGCACTCAGGGAGCCACCCCGAAGACACTGCATTGATCGCACTGTGGACAAGCCTGAAGCTAACACCAGGGGGCAGGCCAGAAGGCAAGGCACATGGAGGGAGAGAGACAACAATGGTAGGGGGAAATGCTTTTATTTTTTTATTTAGTGATTTTCTATCTGCCCTAATTGTCTGTCCTAACTGTCTGTTCAGGAAGAAATGCATTTCTTTCTTTTCCTCTGGGCTTGTTCTGCTTGCAGAGTCTGTTTGTGAATATTAGTACTTTGAGTTTTTGGTCCTGCATTTGCATGGGGTTATCTGTTTTCTGGTAGGAATGAATGTTGAAAAGCATACAGTGTGCTTTGTGTATTTTAATTTTGTGGTTAACCATTATGTGTTATTAATACAATTATATTGTGTGTGTGTATATATGAAAAATGAATGGAAAAAATGGTGTTATAATTAGTACTATTATGGGGGCGGGGTCTGGGGCGGAGACTGGGTGGAGATGGGCACAACTTAACCCAGTGTTCTTCAACTGCCACTAGTACCTGGCCAAAACCCAAGGAGTAGCAATATTCCATGCTACCAATACAGGGCATGCAATTGCTTCCCCCATGACTTTCTCAATAACAGACTATAGACTTTTCCTCCAGGAACGTGTCCAAACCTTTCTTAAACCAGCTCATACCAAATCCTCTGGCAACGCATTCCAGAGTTTAACTATTCTCTGAGTGAAAAATAATTTCCTCCTATTGGTTTTAAAAGTATTTCCCTATAACTTCGAATGTCCCTTAGTCTTTGTAATTTTTGACGGAGTGAAAAATTAATCCACCTGTACACATTCTACTCCACTCAGGATTTTGTGGACTTCAGTCATATCTTCCCTCAACCACCTCTTTTCCAAGCTGAAGGACCCTAACCATTTTAGTCTTTCCTCATACGAGAGGAGTTCCATCCCCTTTATCATCTTGGTCGCTCTTCTTTGAACCTTTTGTAGTGCTGCTATATCTTTCTTGAGATAAGGAGACCAGAATTGAACGCAATACTCCAGATGAGGTCACACCGTAGACTGATACGGTGGCATTATAGCATTGTTAGTCTTGTTAACCATCCCTTTTAAAATAATTCCTAGCATCCTATTTGCTTTTTTAGCCGCTGCCGCACATTGGGTGGAAGATTTCATCATATTGTCTACGATGACACCCAGATCCTTTTCTTGGGCGCTAACCCCCAAGATGCACCCTAGCAACCGGTAACTGTGATTCAGGTTATTCTTCCCAGTGGCGTACCTAGCATATGTGACACCCGTGGCCTATCATTTTTTTGACCCCCCCCCCATCTGTTTGAAAAACATGATTTTTAGTAACAATCCACATGTCACAACTAGGAGTACTTAGGAAAAGGCAGCATCATACATATGCAGTGAGCAGTACAACATCAATACACCCATTGTAAAACTAAACAAGCCAGACTAGTACAGATCAATCCTGCAGTCAATCCTAACAGAAAACCATGTCTTTTGAACACACAGAACACAGAAAACACCTTCGCCTAGTAAGGAATATGTAATCACAAACTAACCCCTCCCCCTTTTACAAAACCGTAGTGTGGTTTTTAGCCACGGTGGTAATAGCTCAGACGCACATAGAATTCTGAGCAGCAAAGCTCTTTACTGCCACGGCTGGCGCTAAAAACCACTCTACAGTTTTGTAAAAGGGGATAAAATAGAAATATGTAGACAAAGGTTAAATTGAACCACCAAGAAGCTGGACTCTGCATACAATGCAACACCACAGAAACAGCGATCCATCTCCCCTAAAGCAAAAACAATTAATAAATAGAATTTTTTTCTACCTTGTTTTCTCTGGTTTCTGCTTTCCTCATCTTCTTGTCACACTCTTCCTTTCATCCACTGTCTACCCTCTCTCTTCCCCTTCTATATGGCATCTTCTTTCTTTCTATTCCCCTTCCGGAAACTTTATGCCTCCCCCTTCCATATCTCCCTTCATCCCCCATTGGTCTGGCATCCATCTTCTTCCCTTCCCTCCTCCAATGGTCTGGCATCTCTCTCCTCTCCTCTCCTTCCCTCTACCACACCCCCATGGTCTGGCATTTCACTCTCTCCTCTCCCTTCCCCCCACTTCCATCAGCATCTGCACCCTTTCTTTCTCTCCAACCCAATTCCATGCAGTATCTTTCCCCCTTATGTCTCTCTCCCCTTTCCCTACACACAATTCCATTAGCATCTGCCCCCTTTCTCTCCTTCCACCACCCTCCTATGCTCCTTTCTCTCTCCATCCAAATCAGCAAGGTCCCACGATGACTGCTTCTGCTGCCTCTGCTACAAGAAAAGGTAAGTGAAGTCAGAGGGGGTGGGCTGGCAAACGCAGGGAGTTGCGGCAAGGTCCCATGATGACTGCGGCTGCTGGTCCACCCCCGCCGATGTCACTTACATCTTCTGGAGCAGAGGCGGTAGATGCAGGCATCACGGGACCTTCCTGCACTTCAGCGCGGCTGCCGATTCTGCTTCAGAATAAGTACGGCAGCCGCGCTGAGGTGCTGTTTAGGGCAGCGCCTGAGGTTCTGGACCCGGTCGTTTTCTCTGCTCTTTGGAAAATGATGTCTTTTCAGGCCGCAATTATTCCTATCCTGACTTAAAACCCTCTAGTCTGCTCACATTCATCTGATCTCTGTTTAATCTGAAGAGCTTAATCGGGGGGTGATCAGTGGTTGGTTGGGATGGAACACCCCCCCTCTTTCACACAGAAAACACAAAACAGTCTGAAATCATCAGACTTGCTGGACATGTGTCTTAATTTCTGTTTCACTAAATGCATCTGCTATCTGGGACTTTTGAAAATAAAAACCCAACCTAAAATTGATAAATGACGGCAGACTTCCTTTTGTGTGATAAAACTGCATCAAATTCCTCTTTCTTAGGACATTGAGGTGAGGTTGTGTTTAGAAGCAGTACATGCTGGAAATGGCTGATGTGACTTACGTTGATCTGCAATCCGTGTCCTATGCTAAGGAATCCAAAAGCCCTGTGCCTCAGCAGGCAGGTAAAGGGTTTCCCTCTCCTTTCCCCTTCAACAGATGAAGACATGCTAGCCATTCCGAAGGTATTTCCTGCTAACACTGCTCTTCTGTCTCCAGGTTCTGAACAGACGGATGAGGATGGAGAGATTACGCATGCAAAGGTACAGGGACCACAGAAATCCGAATTAACGGCTGGAACTAGGAAAGAAAGTAAGGTTCTTCATTCATCCCATAATGATATGAGACAAGGAGCATCCACCCGACATTCAGAATTATTTAACTGGCCAAGAATAACTCTTGGCCAGATAAACTGTACATTCTATAAAGACTGAAAACATTAAGAACATAAGTATAGCCCTACTGGGTCAGACCCGTTCTCACGGTGGCCCATCCAGGTCTCTAGTACCTGGCCAAAACCCAAGAAGTAGCAACATTCCAGCATCTCAAAGAATAGCAAGATTCCGGAACGCCAAAGAATAACAAAAGATTCCGGAACCCCAAAGAGTAGCAACATTCCATGCTATTGATCCAGGGCAAGCAATGGCTTTCCCCATGTCTTTCTCAATAGCAGACTATGGACTTTTCCTCCAGTAAATTGTCTAAACCTTTCTTGAAACCAGCCATGCTATCCGCTCTTACCACAACCTCTTATTGGCACTTGTGATTTTAGAGCGGTTGTGCAGGACCTTATTTTGTCCAAATTAGACTATCTGTAAAAGATTGTTTATATAAGAGATATTTTCATTGACTACAACTCTCCCACCGTATTCGCGGGGGTTAGGTGCAGAGCCAGCTCGCCAATTGCAAAAAATCGAGAATAAGTTTTTCAGCCAGCTCTGACCCAACCCCACCTTCTTCCTGCGTCCCCAGATGTTACCTGGTGGTCTAGCAGTGACGCGGGGCAGGAGCGATCGTCCTATGCTTCTGCCCCGTGCAAAGCCGTCATCAAAATGGCTGCCGTGAGTTCCTGTTGTAGTCTCGAAACTACAACAGGAACTCATGGCAGCCATTTTGATGGCGGCTCTGCACAGGGCAGGAGCATAGGAAAATCACTCCTGCCCCGCATCACCGCTAGACCACCAGGTAAGATCCGGGAGACTCGAACAGCCTAAAAATAGAAGAAAAATAGAGGAAAACTTAGACAAAAAAAAATCGTGAATCTCCGAATCCGTTGATACTGCGGATGCAGAAGGAGAAATGTACTGTCATTTCAAGCTACAAATTGAGACACTCTTTCGTCAGTTAATAGCCAGCTCGACCTCTTATTTGCATTTCAGGAAGTTAGTGAAATCTTATTTGTTTGTGAAATTTTTGGACTGATCCGTCCTTTTTTATTTTGTTAACTGCATTGAACTGCAAGGCATTGTGGGATACAAATGGACAGTGGTCTCCGTTCCGTGAAAAATGCTGCACTTCCTTACTGCATTCAATAACTGACCAAGACAAGTCCGATGTGTGTTTTGTACCCTGTGGTGGGGAATCATTTCTGCAGAACAGGACAACTTGGAGAAGACCATTGCTTATCCCTGTTGGTAGGGAGCAGGGAATCGAATGCTTGTGACTTGGATACTGGGCTAGATGGATGTTTGGTCTGAACCAGTACTGCAGTTCTTCTGTTCTTAGGAATGCAGCAGTTTTTTTTGCTTTTTTTAAAATTCTTTATTCATATTTATGAGACAAAAGAGCCAGATATCATCATGTAATAATAAACTTTTAATGATTATGACTGGAGTTGCCATCCAACATATTACTAATAATTGGAAAGATCATAGTAAACTTAATTTTAATTTTTGGTGGAACTCAGTATGTCACATATATAATAATAATAATAACTTTATTTTTCTATACCGCAATACCACAAATCAGTTCAGAGCGGTTTACAGGATAAGAGACTGTACATTTACAGCAAAGTTACAGCTTAGTTATAGCGAAGTTACATCGAGGTTACAGCATATCGAAAAACAGTTCAGAGCGATTTATACAATGTAGGTGCAGAGAATTAGTTAACAATTATATGGTATAAACCAGTGACAATTACAAAATGATCCAATAATTGTTGCATGGGGGGAGGGGAAGGGTAGGGAGGGAGGCAAGGGATTATTAGTTTGGTCGGGGGTTAGAGGAATTTATCAAAGAGGTATGTTTTTAGAGATTTCCTGAAGGATTGATAAGTTGGGGCAAGAGAGATGAGAGTGGACAGGCAGTCATTCCATTTGCCAGCTTGGAAAGAGAGGGTTTTGTCGAAGAATCTTTTGTGGATGCATCCTTTTGGGGAGGGGTAGGCAAACAGGTGTGCATTGCGTGTACGGTTAGAGCCTGGGAAGGTGAAGTGGCGTGAAAGATATATCGGATGGATATATAGAATGGAAAGATCATTAGTGGTACAGAATGGAAATTATAAAAATTTTATTAAAATATGGGAGCCATTAACATCTTTTTGTCATGACTGAATGCCATTTTTCTATTAATTATACACCATTTCGTAGGGGGTGGGGGGAGGGTTTCAAGTGTATGATCTTATAATGATTAAGGGGCTTTGAGGGAAGGTGGGGGGAGGGTTACATTTGTACTTATAAGTTATAATAAGATGTTCAAGTGCTCAAATTAATTGTGTTTATTATGAATTTTTGTACACTTGATGAAAGTTTAAAAATGAATAAAGAATTTTTAAAAAAAAAATTCTTTATTCATTTTTACCCTCCCTTTATTTTGTTAGTTTCACATTAAAATAACATCTATTATGATAAATTATTTATAATTTATGATAAAGAGAATAAAAACCTTACCCCCTCCCACTCTCCCTCCTTTAACCATTATCTTATTATGGGAAAAATGAAATCAATCATTACAAAAATCTGTTAAAATCCTTTTGAACTTATCAATATATCCTTTTTGTGTTGCAAATGTACACTCCATCTTATATATATGGCAAACTGAATTCCACCAAAAGTTATAGTTTAATCTGTCACAATTTTTCCAGTTATGTGTAATTTGTTGAACTGCTACTCCAGTCAATATAAATAAAATAATAATTGATAGAATCATTAAATTTTATATGATGTGTAAAATCATAATAAGGATAATATAAGATATGTTTTATATAAAGTATATTATAGAGATATCAAGTGTATTGTTAAGATAATTATATGAACATTTATGACACTTGTTATATGAAAAAATCAATAAAAACATTTAAAACATATTCATTTTTACATATTACAACAAGTGTATAAGAAAAATCATTCGAACTTATAAATATACACTTGATTAGCTTTCATATATCATTAAAAATATAACTTTTCAGCCAATACCTATATTCTATAATATTTTGAATATTAACAATTGATATCAAGTTAGAAAACCCTCCCAACCCCTCCCTCCCCTTACAAAAGTTCCATTCCCAATACATCAAAAACAGTTAAATACTCTTATATATTATACAAAACAGTTCATTTATCTTCTGACGATGGCAACAGCAGCAGCGAGTAGATCTTCCTGCTATAGCACTTCTCACGCTGACAAAAGACAAGGAACTGGATGTCACCAACAAGGCTCTTGTTTCGCCGAACAACGCCTGCGTCAGGGCAATCACATTCTCTCCTGCTCCGTCCACACCCGTCAGAATGGCGCTGGAATTTATACTTCCGGGTTCATAGGGGTCACTGTCAAAAAACTTTATTTACTGGAACAAACGATCTCACCATCAGTAGAAGGCACACCATTCTACTTTCTGATTAAGTCCATTAGGCCAGATAGTTTTCAAAAAGAAAATAGACCGCTGTTCACTTTGATATAACAATCTTTTGATATAACATCCCCACGACGAGCTGTAAGGGGAATATGATGTAATACAAAGCACCTAAATTCCTCAAAAGAGTGATTATTTTCAACACAATGTCGTGTGAGTAGATCTACCTGTCTTTTGTGTGAAATGTTAGAACGATGTTCAAACAGTCTGGTTTTAAGACTGCGTGCAGTATGTCCTATGGAGCACAGATCGCAAGGGCAGAGTATTGCATACACTACTCCAATGCTTTCACAAGTAACCAACTGGGTCATCCTGATGCATTTTCTTCCGGGTATGCAGATTAGGTCTCCCTCATTTAATAAAGAAAAAGCAGTGCACTGTTTACACGGAAAAAGTCCAACCCTCCCTCTTTCCATCTTTGTCCAAACATCCGCAGGGCACAGCAAGTCTTTCAAATTTCTATTCCGAGCGAAGGCAATTCTACAATCCAAACCCTGACAGTTTTGCTTAGCATGCAGCATGTGATTCCGGCATATCACAGCGGCTTGGGAGAAAAATTAAATCTTTATGGCCCATGCTGCAAACTAGCAGGAAGATCTACTCGCTGCTGTTACCATCGTCAGAAGATAAGTGAACTGTTTTGTTCTTTTTCTGGCTCCCTGTGCACAGTGGTGGCTTTGGTCTCGTTTTGAAAAGTTACATTTTGAAAAGTGTGGAGTTTTTTGCCTATGATACAGAGCAGGACTGGCTTAAGATCTCATTGGGTTGCTGTCCGTATACTGTTGATAAGTTGAGGCTTTTTCTCCATCTATTATAAATGTACTTTCATGGGGTATCTCCACCACTAGGCTAATAACAATTTTTTGCTGATTATATTTAAACATCTCTGTCATATCTCCTCTCTCTCGCCTTTCCTCCAAAGTATACAGATTGAGATCTTTAAGTCTGTCCTATACGCCTTAGGATGAAGATCATATACCATTTTAGTAACCTTCCTCTGGACCGACTCCATCCTTTTTATATCTTTTTGAAGATGCGGCATCCAGATTTGTACACAATATTCTAAATGAGGTCTCACCAAAGTCTTATAAAGGGGCATCAATACCTCCTTTTTCCTATGGGCCGTACCTCTCCCTGTGCAACCTAGAATCCTTCTAGCTTTCGCCGTCACCTTTTCAACCTGTTTGGCCACCTTAAGATCATCACCTACAATCACACCCAAGTCCCGCTCTTCTGTCATGCACATAAGTTTTTCACCCCCTAAACTGCACCGTTCCCTCGAGTTTTTGCAGCCCAAATACATGACCTTGCATTTCTTAGCGTTAAATTTTAGCTGCCAAATTTTAGACCATTCTTCAAGCTTTGCCAGGTCTTTCTTCATGTTATTCGCACCATCTACTCTATTGCAGATTTTGGTATCATCAGCAAAAAGGTGAATCATACCTTATAGCCCTTCAGCTGTATCGCTTATAAAAATGTTAAATAGAACAGGCCCAAGAACCAGTGGCGTACCTAGGGTATGTGGCACCCGGGGCCCATCATTTTTTGACACCCCCCCCCCCCCAATGTAAAAAAATATTTTTTTGTAATGACCATGAAACGGAATAAATGGTCAGAATAGAAACAGGCAGTGAAAATTTTCTTATATTCCAAACATAACATAACATAAATTATGTCTGAATTGTCATGACATCAGAAGTACATATGGAGTAGTTGCAGGTGATGCTTGGGACAGTTCTGATTGTGTTAGTTCGGTTTTATGTGTTTTTTGAATAGAAGGGTTTTTATTTCTTTTTGAAGGTTTTGCAGTCTGTGGTCGATGTCAATTGGTTGTAGAGTTGGGGGTCGAGTGTTAGGAGGTTGTCGAACAGTTTTTTTCTTTTGACGTTTTTGGTTGGAGGGTGTGTGAATGGTGCGTGAGTTCTCCTATGTCTGTTTGAAGTGGATTGAATTATTTAGCTGAAGAAATTAGTTACCCCCTCATCCCACACACATTAATTCTCTTCCATTTTTGTTCCCATTATAAAAAACACTGATAAGTTCCCAGAAAAAAAATACATTAAAATAAGAAGTGAAAACAAAGGCCCCTACAGATGAGAACATAACATAAGAATAGCCTAACTGGATCAGACCAATGGTCCATCATGCCCAGTAGCCCATTCTCATGGTAGCCAATCCAGGACACTAATACCTGGTCAAAACCCAAAGAGTAGCAACATTCCATGCTACAGATCCAGGGCAAGCAGACACTTCCCCCATGTCTTAATAACAGATTATGGACTTTTCCTCCAGGAATTTGTCCAAATCTTTCTTAAAACCAGCTACACTATCTGCTTTTACCATAACTTCTGGCCACTTCATTTTTAAGTTTAGATCTTTCTTTTCAAACAGAGACCTTGCTAGATGTCAAATACAGCACAAGGTAACTTCACATGGACTTAGCTGTGCAGGAAATGTGAATCTCCTCATACGCCCACCATATAGTGCAAAAATGTGCAAAGGTCTGTTTTTTTCTTTCGATCACTACATAGCCTAATGCCACACAAGCAGCGCTGTTACAAACATATTCTGTACGTCAATGCTAAGGATAACAAAGTTTCCTTCCTTGGACCAGAAGGAGATACTGATAAACCACTGGAAGAGATCCCAAAACAACACCCAAAGACCCACTCAGTGTGTGAACCAGTTGAGTGGAGTGGACTAACTGGGGGGTGGAAATGGGCCCGGAGTTTGCTCAGCAGAATTTCCCAGACCACCTCTTCCTCTCAACACATTGACACGCTGCCACCAGCACCACTAGGAACACCTCACTGGATAGGCCAGCTATGCTATAAACTTTAAAAAACACATTATTATATTTTCTTATAAAGTACATATTTTAACTGAACTCTCTGACATCCTCAGCCTTTGCATTCACAAAAATAGAAGGAAGAAAAGTTCCCATTTCCTGCTGTCTCATGTCCCCGGCCTATACAATATTTTTTTTCTGCAGACCCTTCAAAAGTCTGACCAAATCCTCATTTCACTTGCATTATAAAGTACTGAGGATGCCATCTCTCCCCAATCCCAGGTCCTAAAGTCTAAGACAGTAGCGCAAACTAATGCTGCCAGATTCAGGAAAAAAAATTTCGATTCGATTCAGCCTATTGGTTTTTCAATTCGATTTTCCTGCCCAGTTGGGTGATTTTTTTCAAAACTCCTGGTGGGTTTTATAGCTTTTTCACCCCCTTTGGCTTCTCCTAACCACACTGGCGCTGTGGTGTAAATAAAATAAAGAAACAAAAAGGACTTTTCCTCTCTCTGTTAAATCCTAGCTCACGTTTGCAGTCCAACACCAGCTCTGGCAGGATACACATTTCAAATCTGACATATTATAATCACAAAACAGAAAATAAAATTAATTTTTCTACCTTTTGTTGTCTGGTTATATTTCAAATCTTGTTGGTCCAAGGCTCTGGTTTTCTTCTGATAGCTTGCTTGCCAGGGTCTCCTTCTTTCTTCTTTCTGCGTGCTAACCATCCATCTGCCAACTCTGTCCTCCCTTTCCATTTCCATTCCCTCCCCAGGAAGTCTGGTATCTTTCCTTTTTTTCATCCCCCTCCACAGATCCACCTTTTCTTAACTACCCTTTCATCCGGCATCTCTCCCTCCTTCCCCACCACCCCAGAGTCCACCATCTCTCCCTTTCTTTTCCCAATTACCCTCCTATCCAGTATCTCTATCCCTCCTCCACACCATCCCTTGTGTCCAATTTCTCTCCCTTTCTGTTCCTTCCCTCCCTAAATCCCATGGTCCATCATCTCTCTCCCTCTCCTCTATTTTCAGACACATTATTTCTTCCTCCCCCCCAAAGTTTGGCATATGCACGTCTCTTTGAACACCCCCTTCCCTCCATGTACTTCTAAACCAGGGTCCCCCCCAAAGGCCTGTCCCCACTTAAAGGTCTGCCTGTCCCCCCTTAAAGGCCTGCACCCCCCTTGAAGGCCTGTCCCACCCCCTTGTAGGCCTATCCCCCCCTTGAAGGCCTGTCCCCCTTGAAGGTCTGTACCCCCCCGAAGGCCTGCACCCCCCCGAAGGCCTGTCCCCCCCTTGAAGGTCTGCACACCCCCCCGAAGGCCTGTCCCCCTTGAAGGCCTGCCTGCCTGCCTGCCTTTCACCCCCCTTCCCCTTGAAAGCCTGCCTGCCTGCCCGCCCGCCCCACCCCGAAGGACCGCTTGCCCCCTGGCCTCCCCGCACCACCTATGAAGCAGCACTGACGTCAGAGGAGGGGCGGGACCGCGGCGCAGGAAGCAGCGCCCAAGCAGTTCAGGGATCGCTGACGTCGCGATCCTGCTGCGGGCTGCTTCACAGGTGGTGCAGGAAGGTCAGTGGGGCGAGCGGTCCTTCGGGGGTGGGGGGGACTGAACGGCAAGGCCGGGAGCACCCCCTCAGGGCTGGCACCCGGGGCGGACCGCCCCTCCCGCCCCCCCTTGGTACGCCACTGCCAAGAACAGAACCTTGAGGCACACCACTGGGAACATCCCTTTCCTAAGAGCAATCTCCATTCATCACTACCCTCTGTCACCTTCCACTCAACCAGTTCTTGACCCAGCCCATCACTTTGGGACCCATCCCAAGGGCACTCAGTTTATTTATTAGACATCTGTGTGCTTAATCTCAATGCTCCAAATGTCTCTAAGACCATTCTTTGGTTTTTTATTCATGAATCCAGATATCAATTTATACCACTGTGAGGCCTGGTGTCCCAAGAAATCCGCCTGAAAGCATAAGAATTCCAGACTATACTGATTGTTGAGATTTTTCCATTCAGGGAACCCCTCCTGAATAGCCTGCTTCAGTTGCAACCATTTAAAACTTTGTGATTTATTAAGACCATATTTATCTTGTAACTGTGAAAAATCAAGCAGTTTAAAATGAATCAAGAATTGGAAAAAAAAAGACATCTGTGTGGAACATTGTCAAAGGCTTTGCTAAAATCTAAATACACCACATAAAGCAAACACCCTCTGTCCAATTCACTGGTCACCCAGCCAAAGAAATTGATCAGCTTTGTCTCAAGACCTATCTCTAGTGAATCCAAGTTGCCTACGGTCCTGTAATCCACAGTATTCCAGAAACTTGACCATTCTCTATTTGCTTACCACAGAAGTCAGACTTACCAGCCTATCATTCCCTACTTCTTCCTTACTTCCACTCTTCTTCAGTCCTCCGGTACTACTCCCGACTCTAGAGACTCATTGAAAAGGTCAGTCAGCAGAGCTATCAGAACTTCCCTAAGTTCCTTCAGCACCCTTGGATATACACCATCCGACTCCATTGCTTTGTCTACCTTTATTTTAGCTAACTCCTCACAAACACAACCCTCTGAAAATCGATCAGGGTCTATTACTCCTCCATCCCTATTCACGCTTGTCTTCTTTGGTCCCGTTCCTGGTGCTTCAGCCGTGAACACAGAAAAGAAATATTTGTTAAGCAATTCGGCCTTTTCTTTATCAGCTTCAACATATTCCTCCCCTTCACCTTTGAGTCTCACAATGCCACTTTTGCACTTCTTCCTATTACTAATATTTCTAAAAAATGTGAGGTGGTCATTGGCTGCGCCATTTAAGGCTTTGAATAGTAGACACTAGAATTTGAATAGTATGCGTGCTTGCATTGGGAGCCAGTGTGTATCTAGGTATGAAGTGGTGATGTGATCATATTTGCTTAGTGAGTAGATCAGTCTGAGGGCTGTGTTTTGTACTGTCTGTAATTGTTTTTATCGTGCCCATGGGGCATGGCAAGTCAGTGGCGTACCTAGGGTATGTGGCACCCGGGGCCCATCATTTGTTGACATCCCCCCCATGTAAAAAAAATATTTTTTGTAATAACCATGAAAAATAAATGATCATAATAGAAACAGGCACTGAAAATTTTCTTTTATTGAACCTCATATATGTAATAATTATTCCAAACATAACATAAATTATGTCTAAATTGTCATGACATCAGAAGTACATATGGAGTAGTTGCAGGTGATGCTTTGGACAGTTCTGATTGTGTTAGTTCGGTTTTATGTGTTTTTTGAATAGAAGGGTTTTTATTTCTTTTTGTAGGTTTTGCAGTCTGTGGTCGATGTCAATTGGTTGTAGAGTTGGGGGTCGAGTGTTGCAGCTCGAATGGCTAGGAGGTTGTCGAACAGTTTTTTTCTTTTGACGTTTTTGGTTGGAGGGTGTTTGAATGGTGCGTGAGTTCTCCTATGTCTGTTTGAGGTGGATTGAATTATTTAGCTGAAGAAATTAGTTACCCCCTCATCCCACACACATTAATTCTCTTCCATTTTTGTTCCCATTATAAAAAACACTGATAAGTTCCCAGAAAAAAAATACATTAAAATAAGAAGTGAAAACAAAGGCCCCTACAGATGAGAACATAACATAAGAATAGCCTAACTGGGTCAGACCAATGGTCCATCATGCCCAGTAGCCCATTCTCATGGTAACCAATCCAGGTCACTAGTACTGATCAAAATCCAAAGAGTAGCAACATTCCATGCCACCGATGTATCAATAAGTTAACTGAAATTCCTAAAGAACAGTCTCTGTGTCAATCCCTATGGCTGAACTCCAAGATACAAATAAGCGGCTCTAAAGTTGCCTGGAAGGATTGGATGCGAGTAGGCATAAGAACATTAGAGGATGTCATTTTAAATGGAAAATTGCTTGATTTTTCACGGTTGCAACAATCTTTTGGTATTTCAACATTTCAATTTTATCATTGGTTGCAATTGAAGCTGGCTATTCAGAAAGGGTTATAAAAAATTACTATAGCTTCCAGTTCCTCTGTTTTCAGGCAGATATGCTTGGGCATCAAGCCGCCAGGTGGTATAAATTAATATATGAACTCGTGAATAAGAAACCCAAAAACGCTCTTAGAGACATTTGGAGCGATGAGATTAAGCAGTAGATTTCTGCATCTCAGTGGCCACGGATTTGGTCTTGGAGGATGAGGTGAACAGCGTCAGCATCTATGAAACAAACTTGGTTCTTTTTGGACCCCAGTTAGGTTGAATAAGTTTGGTAATTCTAGGTCTAATAGATGCTGGCACTGTCATCTAGACATAGGAACATTAGATCATTTACTGTTTTATTGCCCTAAGATACAGATTTTTTGGAAATCGATTTGGGGACATATTAATAATATTTTAGAATCTGCGATTCCAGGGGGGGCGTGGCTTGGACACGCAAGCAAATGGTCGGGTGATAGACGGGCTCCGTGTCAAACAAGCTCTTATTTCAAAATAAAAAGCTCCAATACCGATATTTAACTGAAAAAAGCTGTGGATCATAAGAAAATGGCATCGGGTAAACAAAATAAAAACGATGCAGGAACCGGAGGATCAGGTACAAGCAGTAATAAACGATCAAAGCCGGAACCAGGGACACCTTCAAAAGTACCGTTGCCTTTGGAAGGAGATCAAGATATGATGGCAGAAATAAAACAGATCAAAGATATTGTACTAGAAATCAAAAAACAACTTCAAAAGGCAATTGATGATGTTGCCACGCTTACAAAAAGAGTTGATCTAATTGATAACAAAATAACACACTTAGAAGAAAAATCGGAAGAGGTACATGCTGAAGTTATGCAAAACAAAAAAGCCTGGAAAGAAATGGAAATAATAAAAAGAGATCTGGAAGACTGTTTGAATAGAGAAAAAAGAAATAATTTAAGGATCATTGGGATGCCGGAAGGAGTGGAAAAAAATGATCCCATTACTTTCTTAGAACAATTCCTTCCAAAGATACTGCCTTTAAAATCCAAAGTGCCTCTTGAAATCGAAAGAGCGCACAGAATACCGGGACAAAAAACAATCACACAAAAAGGTCCAAGAACTTTAATATTTAAACTATTACGATATCAACATGTTGTTGAAATATGTCAACTGGCTAAAGAAAATAAAAATCTAAGATGTCAGGACGCACGTATACATATCGTACCAGACTTCGCCAGAGAAACTGCCCTCAAAAGAAAACAACTACTTGATTTAAGACCTCAATTACGAGCACTGGGGGCTAGATATGGACTTCTCTACCCGGCGGTTATGAAAGTAACTTTGGGAAATAAAACACAGAACTTTACTGATTACAAAAAATTAGCTGAATATATTGAACAATGTGAACAGCCAATGACTTCTTAAATAGATAAAATTGGAAATATTTCAACATTTCAATAAGATTGTTCTGATATCAAATGCTTTTACTTTGAGTCTAGTTTATTTTGTTTTATTTTATTCTAAGTTAATTTTTACGGTAAAAGAATTCTGAAAATATATAAAGTGAATTCGCCGTTTCGAATGCTGGAATTTTCAATTTACTTTAAATAATAACGATGATTATTTTCGCGAGCATGGAATGGCTCGGCGTGCCATTGAAGACGTCAAAAGCTGAGTGACGTGAAGAAAAGACTTACCTTGGAGATTCTGCATGTATGAGAGATTGGAAATTGGAATGCGACAGTTTTTTGGAAGATTTCCCCTCAGCGCCATTGCTTCTCTGCTCTCAAAAGGAAAAGACAATATGCTAGGAGTGCTGTAGTCGATGAATCAATGCTGAAAGACTGCGCAAAGACAGGAAGTCTTATCTTTTTAGTAAATGATTGCACCGGAAGTAAAGAAGATTGGTTGCTTTCACGTCACGTCACGTCTACGGAGAAAGAGAAAGGAACTCGAAAAGGAAGTTATAAAGAAAGCGCTAATATTACTAGAAGAAATGGATGGAACGGATGAAAAGACTTTTTAAATGTGAAAATATATAGAATAAAATAAACTGATATATAGGGGAAAATAATATTTTATTTTTAAAGAAATATAATAGTTGCAAGATTTAGGAAGTATATTTTAACCCATCTTCTTACTGATATAGGTCAATTGATATATTTCTCTAAGGCTTTGTATGACTGATTTGGAAATACAAGTAAGTATGATAATAGAAATGGGTTATGAAAATTTTTATTTATGTTTTATTTTAAAATATTTTCTTATTATCTAATTTCAGAATTTTTGGAACAATTGTTTTTATGAATGGAATTGAAAATGCATGTGGTGACTGATTTAAGTTAATTTAAAAATTCTTATATCTATAAAATATATAGAGAGTGACTGATTTAAGAATATAAGTAAATATGATTGTGAGAATGGATGGAAAAGAAAGCAAACATATAGAAATATTTAATTCTATTGATACTACGTTATGTTATAAATATGGAGTAATAGATACAAATTATAATTTTTTAGCTTGTGATGGAGTAATGTCATACCTGATCTAATTTGCGTTTCCAAGTGTTCGTAGATGTATGGGGAGGGGAGGGAGGGAATGGGTGGGCTTTAAAGTAGCAGGGTTTGGGTGAAGTAAGCAATTTTTTGATTTATATTATATATGGGAAAATGGAATATATAAAGAATATTGAAGATTGGGATGATACATTACAAATTATATTAATGTATAATGGATCTTAAGATAATATCTTTAAACGTTAATGGTCTCAATCACCCGATTAAAAGAAAAAAGGCATTATTATTTTTAAAAAGACAGAACGCTGATATATGTTGCATACAAGAGACCCATCTGTTAAATAATGAATCTATAAAGCTAAAAGGTGATTGGGTCAAACAATGTTACTTTTCTTCAGCAATAGGAAAAAAAGCTGGTGTTGCTATATTAATAAATAAAAAATGTACTGCTTCATTTAAATTTAAGGCAGCTGATCCTCTTGAAAGATGGATATATGACGCTCTTCAATATATATGCCCCTAATTCGAATCAGAATGAATTTTTTAAGACTCTGCAACAATTGATTCTTCCACTGGCTACTTCAAATTTAGTAGTAGCAGGGGATTTCAATGCTGTTATGGATCCACTGATGGATAAAAGTCCGAGAAGATTTATAAAATCGTTAGGCCTTGATAATTTGGTACAATCTTGTGATTTAAAAGATATTTGGCGTATTCTTCATTTTGATGGTCGGGAATTTTCGTTTTGCTCACAGGTTCATAATTCTTTTTCTAGAATAGATTACATTTTTGTTTCTAATCAATTAGTACATCAAGCCACACAGGCTGTCATTGATCCAATTATACTATCTGATCATGCCGGAGTGTGGATTGAAATTAAAATAATAGATCAGAATGGAAATAGACCTATATGGAGATTAAATAATACATTGCTCACAGATACTGATTTTTGTGAAAATCTTTTAGAAAAAATAAAAGATTATTTTCAAATTAATGATACAGAAGAAATTTCAATAGAGACTTTGTGGGATGCTTTTAAAGCATATATTAGAGGACAAATTATTTCTTATTCAGCATTGCAAATAAAAAAAGAAAAAAAACAATTTACAGAATTGGAAAAAGTGGTGAAGTCTCTAGAATCAAAATTAATTGAAAAATGGGATTATTTGACACAACAAGAACTTTTAAAAACTAAAGGTAAATATAATGAAATTTCTTCAAAAATTATTAGAAAAGATTTATTTGTACAGCAAGTTTTGTATTATGGAAATTCGAATAAGGCAGGAAGAATGCTAGCAAATTATCTTAAAGCGAAAAAAAGAAAAAACAAAAATAATTGCTATTCAAAATGAGAATGGTGAAATTTTATCTCAAATTGATCCCATTATAAAACAATTTTTAAAATATTATAAAGATTTGTATTCTTCTGAGCCTTATTCGAAAAAGGAAAAGGATGGTTTAGATTTTTTAAAGTTAATAAAAGGACCAAAAATTCCTGAACATATAAAACGAAGTTTAGAAGAACCAATATCCTTAAAAGAATTAGATACAGCTTTGAAATCCCTTAGGGTTGGATCCGCTCCAGGTGGAGATGGTTATACAGTGGAGTTTTATAAATCATTTCAAAACATTATAATG
This sequence comes from Geotrypetes seraphini, assembly GCF_902459505.1. Lineage (NCBI taxonomy): Eukaryota > Metazoa > Chordata > Amphibia > Gymnophiona > Dermophiidae > Geotrypetes > Geotrypetes seraphini. The sequence continues at coordinate 117,110,768 of NC_047084.1, forward strand.
CCCTATTTATTAAAGCTATATCAGACACAACTAAATAAAGGTTGTATTACAGGTACTATGGCTGAATCAATAACTATAGTTTTACCTAAGCCAAATAAAGATCCCACTTTGGTTTCAAATTATAGACCAATTTCTTTAATAAATGTGGATGGAAAAATTTTAACTAAGGCATTAGCATTAAGATTGGCTAAAGCTCTCCCTTTCATTATAGATATGCATCAGACAGGTTTCGTAGCTCAAAGACACTCATCTCATAATACTAGACTGGCACATCACATGTTATATTTGACAAAATCCATTAATGACCCAGCATTCTCTATTTCATTAGATGCTGAAAAAGCTTTTGATAGAGTGGAATGGATCTTCATGTTTCAGGCAATGGAATGGTTTGGAATAGGATCCGGATTTATACAAATAATAAAAGCATTGTATAGCTCCCCTGCTGCTAGATTATATATCAATAACAATTTTTCAGAAAGATTTATTCTACAAAGGGGGGTTAGACAAGGATGCCCACTATCTCCTTTGCTTTTTGATATCATTTTAGAACCCTTATTATTAGCTATAGAACAGGTAAGGGAGATACAGGGTATTCCGCATTCAGATAGAGAATATAAATTATCAGCATATGCGGATGATATTTTACTTTATTTGAGAAATCCGGAAACAACTATTCCAAATTTGCTTGAATTAATTGAAAAATTTGGAAAATTTTCAGGTTATAAAATAAACTGGAATAAATCAGAAGTGCTTCCACTCAATGTACATTGTACAAAAAGTTTATTTGACTCATTTTCTTTTATTTGGAAAGAAGAAGGATTAAAATACTTAGGAATTTGGATTACAAAAACTGTGGATGAGACTATGAAAATTAATGAAAAAAATTTATTACAAAAAGTGTCAGAAATGTGTGAACAATGGAATCCTTTATGCATATCTTGGTGGGGGAGAATACAAACTGTAAAAATGATGATATTACCAGTAGTTTGTTACCAAATGGGTATGATACCAATTTTTTTTCAGGGGTCATTTTACAAAAAATTGGATAAGATGTTAACAAAATTTATTTGGCTTGGAAAAAACCCCAGAATTGCTCTAGTATCTTTACAAAGACCAATTGCGGAGGGAGGGGTAAATTTTCCAAATTTTTATAGGTACCATCAAGCCTATATTATGCGTCAAGGTATGTATTGGATCCTCCCAGAGCCCATTGAAAATATACCAGATTGGTTCTGGTTAGAATGGAGACTAATGTTTCCTTTACGTCTAAGTCATGTTATCAGTATTCAAATGCCAAGGCTATATAAGGAACACAAAATATTTGTTGATACTTGGAAAACTATAAGATATATAAGTAACCTAACTCCTATTCCAATAACTAAATCAACGACTCAAACAATATGGCTCAATCCAAAGATCAAAGTTGGCGGTTTTAAAATTATCTGGAAACATTGGATGATAGCTGGAATTCGGATTTTAGAGGATGTAATGAATAAAGGTAAACTGCTTGAGTTTTCACAATTGCAAAATAAATTTGGTTTGAATAAATCACAATATTTCAGATGGATGCAATTGAAGCAGGCCATTCAGACAGGGTTCCCTGAATGGAAAAATCTTAATAACTCTCATAGTATGGAATTCTTATGTTTTCAGATAGATTCCATGGGTCACCAGGCCGCAATGTGGTATAAATTGATATCTGGATTCGTACATAAAAAGAAAAAAAATGGTCTTAGAGATATTTGGAGCACTGAGATTAAGCATCAGATTAATGCATCTCAATGGCCACGACTTTGGTCTTGGAGGTTAAGATGTACATTGTCAGCTTCTATGAGACAAACTTGGTTTTTTATTTTACATAGAGCTTTATGGACCCCTACACGTTTACATAGAATTGATAGCTCCAAGTCTAATAGATGCTGGCATTGTCATCTTGAAGCAGGGGCATTAGATCATCTTTTATTCTATTGTCCATTCATATTAATATTTTGGAAATCAATTTGGCCTCAAATTAATAGGATGTTAGAAAATCCGGTAGCCTTGACATATGATACGATTTTGTTTGGTACTGCAATGAGAGCTCGAAGTCAAATTTCATCAAATAACAATAAAATTTTATTTATATTGACTGGAATAGCAGTACAGCAAATTACACATAATTGGAAAAATTATGACAGATTGAACTATAATTTTTGGTGGAATTCAGTTTGCCATATATATAAGATGGAGCGTACATTTGCAACACAAAAAGGATATATGGATAAGTTCAAGAAGATTTGGGGACCATTAACAGATTTTTGCAATGACTGATTTTCATTTTTCCCATATTAAGATAAAGGTTAAAGGAGGGAGGGTGGGAGGGGGTAAAGAATTTATTCTCTTTATTATACATTATAAAAATATATCATAATAGATGTTATTCTTATGTGACAATAACAAAATGGAGGGAGGGAAGAAGATTCATAATTAAATAATAATTGATAAAATCATTACAGTTTATACGATATATAAAATCATAGTAAAGATAAAATAAGATATGTTTTATATAAAGTACATTATAGATATATCAAGGCCCAGATTCTCAAAAAGTGCGTCCCGATTTTAGGCAGCTGTAGGCGTCTTACAGCTGTCTAATCAGCCAATCGGGATGCACGTTTTAAAAAAAAAAATGCTCCCCAGGCAGGCCTGAAGGCACCTCCGGGAGCCTAGGGAGACCCGCAAGACGCCTAAGGGCCTTAGGCGAACCTAGGTGGCCCTACGCGTCTCCCTAGTAGAGAAAGAAACCTTAAAAATGTAGGCCAGCAAAATGCTGGTCTACATTGTAAGTAGACGCAGCTGCTATACTTATCGCGGCAAGGGATCTCTCTGCCGCTATAAGTATAGCGGGCCGCGGCCTGTCCGATCGGATGCCCCCCCCCCGACATTACCGATCTCCCTCCCACCCCGACATTACCGATGCTGGCAGGAGAGTGCCCGAAGACGGCACATCCCCCCCCTCCTGCCCGAAGACGGCACATCCCCCCCCTCCTGCCCGAAGACGGCACATCCCCCCCCTCCTGCCCGAAGACTGAACACCACCCCCCGGCGCTAACAACCCCCAAACTAACCTGTTCTTCAGGCCAGACGGTTCTTTCCCGTCTAGCCGGTAAGCCCGCCTCGTCGAAATGAGGCGGGCTCGCCCCTTCCCGGCCCATCCCGCCGAAGCCTAAGGCCTGATTGGCCCAGGCTCTAGAAGCCTGGACCAATCAGGCCTTAGGCATAGCGGGTCCGCCCATCCCCACTAAGTCTAAGGTCTGATTGGCCAAGTGGGGATGGGCGGACCCGCTATGCCTAAGACTCTTTTTAATTATGGCAAGTATAGCTGTACAATTGATTACACGCAACTGGAAAAACTGGGATCTTATGTCTAATGTATAAGCTTGAAAAAATGAACGCTGATTTGATAGGGAATACTAAAAATTTTAAATTAATATGGGGCCCATTGATGTCTTATGTAGAATTATTATAGTTGAGATTTCTGTTGTCAGATTAATTACACATCGGGGGGGGGGGAATATAAGGTTTTAAATGAATTTTATTACTGTTGGTATTGGGAGGGAAGGATGGTATTTTTGAGGTTTGATAAACAATTTCTGAATGTTTATAAATGTGTAATTTATGGTTAAAAGACAGATATAGTGTATTTTTAAACCTATGAAAAATTTTATAGATACTTTATTGGTAATGATTAGATAGGGGGGGAAGGGTAATGATATGTTTGAATCTTGTAAAAATTTTAAGTGATGTTTAAAGTGTAAAATGTTTATTTATTCTGTTTTCACTTAATGAAAATGTTTAAAATGAATAAAGATTATTAAAAAAACCTAAAACAACTAATATACGGTACTACTTTATCCTAAAGCAAAAAATGAAAAAGAAATAAATAAATAGAAATTTTTTTTCTACCTTTGTTGTCTGGTTTCTGCTTTCCTCATCTTCTCATTCAATTCCTTCCATCCACTGTCTACCTTTTCTCTGCATCTTCCATTTGCTCTGCTACTGTGTCTCTTCCTTTAACCCCCCCCCCCCAAAATTGGTCTGGCACCCATCTTCTTCCCTCCGTTCCCCCCATAGTCTGGCATCTCTGTTTTCTTCCCTTCCAGCATCTTCTCCCCACTCTCTGTTCCCCATTTCCCTTCAGCATCTTCTCACCACTCTCTCTTCCACATTTCCCTTCAGCGTCTTCTCCCCATTCTCTCTTCCACATTTCCCTTCTGCTTCCATTCCTCCACACCCCTTCAGCGTCTGTTCCGTTCCTTTCCACCACCACCCTTCCCTCTCATCACCCCCCTTCAGTATCTGTTCCTTTCCATCACCCTTCAGCACCCCTTGCATGGTCCGAACATCTCCCTCCCTCCCCCTTACCTTTGTGATGCATTAGTGTAATTTGTGCAAGCCGCTGGAGCCTGCCTGAAGTCGCATGCATCTGCGGGTGGAAGCTTCTCCTCTGACGCAACCGGAAGTTGCGTCAGAGGAGAAGTTTCCGCCCGCACATGCACGTGACTTCAGGCAGGCTCCGGCGACTTGCACAAATTACACTAACACGTCACGAAGGTAAGGGGGAGGGAGATAGATAGATGCGGCCGGTAGGTAGGAAGGAGGGAGGGGGCTGCAGGCGATCGGTGACCGTGTGTATTCCCTCCCTAACTGTGGAGACAAGGGTGGGCAGACTAGATGGGCCATTTGGCCTTTATCTGCCATCATGTTTCTATGTTTTCTATGCTTGCCCCATGAAAAACAGACAAATTGACTGACATGTTTAACCCTTTATTGTTTTTCCAACTTCTGTAGGGTTGAAAAAATTAATAAGGTGCGATTGAATCTCGTAACTAACTGAGCTTCGCTTCTGCTTTCCAGGGTTCTCAGTCCTCAGAACCTGGGCACCGCACATTATACTCATTCTGCTGGTGGCCTGCATCAGTTTACTGGGGGCGACCATAGCACTGGGAATAAAACGTGAGTACCAAAACTCCCTTTTTGTATACACTATCATTCTGTCCTTATGTTAAATAGGAAAACAAACAGGCATTAATTAGCTGATAGCAATATTTGAACACAATGGACTTTTCCTCCAAGAACTTGATCAAACCTTGATTCCATCCTCTGGAAAGAGATTCTATAGGTTAATAAAGCCTGCCCGTGTGAAGAAATATTAATCACAGGGAAGTTTTCTGCATTGATTGCTGGGAAACTGTTCTGTAATGGTTTTAAATTCCAAGTTCCTTTTCTCCTCTTTTATATTACACTGATTATAAGGAGAAAAGGTCAGTTATATATTTAGGGGCTAAACTGAATAGTACCTTAAAGCAGAAACATCCAAACTTAAACTTCACACGTGCCTCCATCGGCAGCCAATGCAGAAGTCGGTAGGAAGATGTTACATGATCGAACTTCTTCAACCCAAAAATTAGCTTGACCGCCACATTTTGCACCTGTTGTAATCGCTGCATATTCTTCTGGGAAATTGCCAGACAGGCAATATTACAGTAGTCAAGTTGGCTCAGTATAAGGGAATGAACCAGAATTCTGAATGATGAAGCATCAAAATATAATCTGATGGGCAGAAGCTTCCAGAGAGTAAAGAAACCCTTTCTAACCAAAGAGTCCACCTGGTCTTTCATGATTAGGCCCTGGTCCAATATTATACTCAAAACAAGCTAACAGAAAGAAAATTAGCAGGTAAGAACCTTATTTCTCCTTTTCCATATATACACACACACAATAGAATCTTATTAATAATACATAATGGTTAACCACAAAATTAAACTATTCTAAGCACACTGTATGTTTCTCAACATTCATTCCTACCAGAACACCTGGCCTTGTTCACACATGCAGAACACACATAACCCCTTGCAAATGCAGGACCAGAAACTAAAGTGCTAATATTTACAAACAAAACCCTAAGATGCAAAACTCTGCATGCAGTACAACCCCCACAGTAATAGAACAAATGCATTTCTTCCTGAAAAGTGAAAATATAGACAGCAGATGTAATTTCTCAAAACTTGACACAATTCAATCACTAAATTGAAAATAAAATAATAATAATAATAATGATGAAGGGTGGGGGTTATGCAGTATGTGATTTGATTGAGTTCATTGTTGTTGTGGGGAGGGATGGGAGGAGGGAGGGAGGGGGTATTTATGTACTTAAGACATTATTGGATAGGATTTTCAAGTGATTTATTTGAATTATTTGTTATATTATTGTATACTTGTAAGATTTGAAAATGAATAAAGATTTGGAAAAAATAAAAGAAAATAAAATAATTTTCCCTACCTTTGTTGCCTGGTAATTTTGGTTTTCAAACCATATTTCCCAGTCTCTGGCTGCACGTCCTTCTGTCTGTGCTCTTAACTGTGTATCCAGGGCCACCTTATCCATTTGCTGTTTTTCTCTCCTTCACTTTCTGCCATACATCCGTCATTAGCATTAACTTTTAATATTCAGCTTTCTTCTATTTTTCTGCTTTTTTCTCAAAATCTACTTTTCCATGCCTTCCCTTCCCATCTATCCCATGTGTACCATCCCCTCCCTCTTTATTCTCCCCTACTCCCATCTATCCATAAGAACCATTGCTCCTTATCTCTTCCCTGTCGCACCCATTGCTGTGCACCATCTCCTCCCTCTGTCTCCCCTTCCCCTCCATCCCTATGCACCTTCTAATCACTCTCCCATGGTCAGACATCACTGTCTTCCCCCTTCCCCCCTCATATGGTCTGGCATCTTTCTCCTCTCCTTCCCATAGCCTGGAATCTCTGTCTCCTTCCCTCCCTCTTCTGAGGTCTAACATCTCTCTTCTCTCCTTTCTGCAGTCTGGCATCTCTCTCTTCCCTCCTTCCCTTCCATACTGTGGTCTGGCATCTCTCCTCCCTCCCAATGTAACATTTCTCCCTTCCTCTTCTCCACCACTATCATGTCCAACAATTCTCCCTCTTTCTTCCTTTCCCTATACACATCATCTCTCTTTCCCTCTCACGCCACACATTTATGTCCAACAATTCTCTGTTCCTTTTCCCTCCCGCACCGGCAGCATTTTTTTTCTCCCTTCCCACTACTCCACCTGTGCAGCATCTCTCTTTTCTACCTTTCCTAACCATCCCTCAGCCCATGCATTTATCCTTCCCAACTCTCTCCCAGTATGTGCAATATCTATCTTTCCCAACCCCCTGAGCATCTGTCCTCCCTGCCTTCCCAACTCCCTACCTCCTGCACCTAGCCTCTCCCTCCCCCATCAAACTCTGCATCCAGTCCCCTCCCCTCCCTGACTCTGCACCCAGCTACCCCCCTCCCCTCCCAAACTCTGCACAACCACCCCTCCCTCACGAGAATTCACGGGAACCAGTCAAAGAAGCCACTGAGCACCGAGCAAGATCGTCAAAGCGCTCTCCCGCTCAGTGGCAGAAGAAACCAGCCGTGACCAACCGGGTTAGCAGTGGACATGTTGAGTACCATGCAACATTTACATGGTAAAGAGACAAGCAACATTGTATCAGAAAAACCTAGGCCTCCCAAGCCCAAAGCCCCAGATAAAAAAAGGAAGACATATTTTTGATTTCTTACTCAGCTGGTCATCCTTCATTCCTCTCTACACTTCTGACCCCAAACTGCCCATCCAGTATGCTTAGATCGTCTCAACAAAACTTATTTAAACCTACTCTGTTTTCTGTCTTTCAACCAGTTCTTAGTCCATAATAGGACTTATCCTAGGACAAGCAGGCAGCAAATTCTCACATGTGGGTGATGTCATCCACGAAGCCCGGTACAGATAGTATGAAAAGTGTCACTTTAAGTTTTAAGAAACTTTGTGCATGCATGAGTGCCTTCCCCTGATGTAGGCTCGCAGTACATTAGTTCTTCATTGTGCACAGAGCGAAGAAGTGTTCTAGACTTCATCTGGTATGCGTGCCTTCGACTCGCTTTTCTTCTCAGCTTTTAGCCATTAACTTTGTTCATTTCAATGAGTATTTCTAGTTTTGTTTGTTTAAAAAAATTCTTTTTTTCTTTTTTTTTTTTTTTTTTCCCCATTATTTTTTATTTTCAAATTTTACATAAAGTGTACAAAATATTAAAATACAATTGATAAATACATAGTATCACTTTTATATCTAATACATTATATATCTAAATTTGATTTTCCCCCTCACCCTCCCCCCACCCTTTTATTACTTTAATATAATATTTTAAATTTTCAAATTTTACAGAAAATATACAACATGTTAGAATACAATTGATGAATATTCAATAACATTTTTTTATCTAATACATTATGTTCTAAATAAATTTTATCCCCTCTCCCTCCCCCCACCCTTCTATTACTTTTCATTCATACATTACATATTGTATAATATATTATAACATATTATGTAGAAATTATTTTCCTTACCCCCCCTCTATGTGTGTCATAAAAAAGATCCTGAAAAGAAGAAAAGAAGAAGAAAAATCCTACTATTTATTCATTACAGTATTTTGTCAATGGCCCCCATATTTTTATAAATTTAGTATATGTCCCCCTTTGTATTGCTATTGTTCTTTCCATTTTAAATATATGACATATTGTATTCCACCAAAATGTATAATTTAGGTTGTTATAATTCTTCCAGTTGTTAGTTATATGCTGAATGGCAACTCCTGTCATAATTAATAAAAGCTTATTATTTTCTGGTGAAATTTGGCTTTTTTTTCTCATCATCATTCCAAATAATATTGTATCATATGATATTGCAATATGATTTTCCATCAATTTATTAATTTGTGGCCAAATTGAATTCCAAAAAATTTTAATATAGGGACAATGATACAATAAATGATCTAATGTCCCTGGTTCTAGATTACAGTGCCAGCATTTATTGGACTTAGAACTGTCTAATTTTTGCAAACGTGTAGGGGTCCAAAAAGCTCTATGTAATAAAAAGAACCAAGTTTGTCTCATAGATGCTGACACTGTACATCCTATTCTCCAAGACCAAATTAGTGGCCATTGAGATGCATTAATCTGATGTCCAATCTCAATGCTCCAAATATCTCTTAGACCATTTTTTGGTTTTTTATTCAAATATCCAGATATTAATTTATACCACAATGCGGCTTGATGTCCTAGGAAGTCTGCTTGAAAACATAAGAACTTTAAACTATATTGATTATTTAATGTTTTCCATTCAGGGAACCCAACCTGAATGGCCTGCTTCAATTGCAACCATTTAAAACTTTGTGTTTTATTAAGACCAAATCTATGTTGCAATTGTGAAAAATCCAGCAGTTTACCTTCTGAAATAACATCGTCTAGAGATCTAATGCCTGCAGTAATCCAGTTCTTCCAAAGGATTTGAGCTCCGCCTATTTTGATCTTGGAGTTTATCCATATAGATTGATTAGTTGATTTGTTTATTGGGATAGGTGTTAATTTATCAATAAACCTCAAAGTTTTCCAAGTATCCATTAATATTTTATTTTCTCTGTATCTTCTAGGTATGTTAATACTTGGCAGATGAACTAAATTTAGGGGAAACATAAGGCGCCATTCTAAATATAACCAATCCGGTGCATTATCCATAAGTTCTGGGAGGATCCAATACATACCCTGACGTAGAATATAGGCTTGATGGTACCTATAGAAATTTGGAAAATTTACCCCTCCCTCCTTAATTGATTTTTGCAAAGTTACTAAAGCTATTCTAGGTGTTTTACCAAGCCAAAGAAATTTTATTAAAATGCTATTGAGCTTTTTATAAAAGGACCCCTGAAAATAAATAGGTATCATACTCATTTGGTAGCAAACTACAGGTAACATCATCATTTTAATAGTTTGAACTCTTCCCCACCAAGAAATATGTAATGGGTTCCATTGTTCACATAACTCCGTAACTTTTTTTAATACATATTTTTCATTCTCTTTTACAGTATCTTCAATTGTATTTTTAACTTGAATGCCAAGATATTTAAATCCTTCTTCTTTCCATATGAATGGAAAAGTATCAAATAATCCTTTTACACAATGAACATTCAAGGGTATAATTTCAGATTTATTCCAATTAATTTTATAGCCTGAAAATTTACCAAACTTATCAATTAATTCCAATAAAGAAGATAAGGTAGATTCTGGATTTCTCAAATAAAGTAAAATATCATCAGCATAAGCCGAAATTTTATATTCCATATCTGAATATGGAATGCCTTGTATCTCCCTCGTTTGCTGTATTGCTAACAATAAGGGTTCTAATACAACATCAAATAACAAAGGAGATAAAGGACAACCTTGTCTAACTCCCCTCTGCAATTGAAAACCATCAGATATCTTATTATTAATATTTAGTCTTGCAATCGGGAAGCTATACAATGTTTTTACCATTTGTATAAATCCAGAACCTATACCAAACCATTCTAAAGCCTGATATATAAAATTCCATTCTACCCTATCAAATGCTTTTTCAGCATCTAATGAAACTGTAAAATCCGGTTCATCCATTTTTTTTGATAAGTTTAACATGTGAAACAATAATCTAGAGTTATTAGAGGAATGTCTTTTAGCAACGAAACCCGTTTGATGCATATCTATAATATGTGGGAGAGCTTTGGCTAATCTCAAAGCCAAAATTTTCGCCAAAAGTTTATTATCAACATTTATCAAAGATATAGGCCTGTAGTTTGAAACCAAAGTAGGATCTTTATTTGGCTTAGGCAAAACAATTATTATTGATTCAGCAATAGTACCTTTAATATTACCTTTTATAAGTTGTGTCTGATATAAATTTAGTAAATGTGGGGAAAGGATATTTTGAAATGTTTTATAAAATTCTACTGTATAACCATCACCACCTGGAGCGGATCCAACTCTAAGAGATCTCAATGCTGTTTCTAATTCTTTTAATGATATAGGTTCATCTAAACTCCGTTTTATATGATCAGGAACCTTAGGTCCATTAATTAAATCTAAAAAAATTTTCCCATCTTTTTGTCTCTCCAAATAAGGCTCGGAAGAATACAGGTCCTTATAAAATTTTAAAAATTGTTTTAATATTATATTTGTTTGATTTGTTATTATACCATTATCATCTTTTATTCCATTAATATTAGTTCTTCTTTTTTTTTCTTTAAGATAATTTGCCAATAATCTCCCCGCCTTATTAGAATTTCCATAATACATTGTTTGCTTGGAAAACAAATCTCTTCTTATCATTTTTGAAGTTAATTCATTATATTTACCTTTTGCTTTCAAAAGAGCTTGCAAAACTTCATATTCCCATTTACTTACCAATTTAGCTTCTAATATTTTTATTTCTTTTTCTAATTCTATATATTGTATTTTAATCTGTTTCCTAATAAAAGCTGAATATGATATAATATTACCCCTCATAGTTGCTTTAAATGCTTCCCATACATTCTCTATAGATGTATCCTCCACTAAATTTATTTGAAAGAAATCGTTAATTTGTGTTTTAAAATTTTCCAAAAATTTGTCATCCACAAGCAATGCATTATCAAATCTCCAAAGAGGTCTACCATTCTCTAATTGATCTAATTGTAATTCTATCCATACTCCCGCATGATCCGAAATGATAATAGGATCTATGGAAGCTTTAATCACCTGTTGCACTTTATTTGTTGAAACAAAAATATAATCTATTCTTGAAAATGATTTATGAACCTGTGAACAAAATGAAAATTCCTGATCATTAAAATGAAGAATACGCCATATATCTTTCAAATCACATGATTGAACCAAATTATCTAAACCTAAAGATTTTATACTTTTACCTGGTTTTTTATCCAATAATGGATCCATTACAGCATTAAAATCTCCAGCCACCACTAAATTAGAAGCAGCCAGTGGTAATAACATATTCTGTAACTTTTAAAAAAATTCTGATTGATTCGAATTAGGGGCATATATATTAAACAACGTCAGGGTATCATTTCCCATACCTATATCAATATGTATCCATCTTCCATGTGGATCTGAATTTTTTACCTTAATCTTGGCCATACATTTTTTATTTATAAGAATTGCTACCCCTGCTTTTTTACCCTCTGCTGGAGCAAAAAAACATTCCTTTACCCACCCACCCGATAGTTTCTGTGATTCCTTTATATTAAGATGGGTCTCCTGCAGACAGTAAATATCCGCATTTTGCTTTTTTAAAAATGTTAATACTTTTTTTCTTTTAATTACGTGATTTAGGCCATTGACATTAATAGAATATATTTTAAAAGACATTATACATTATAATACTTCTCATTATAATCTTTTTCCCCTCTTCTTTCATATTTATAATCCAAAAAATGTTTTTCATGACACACATATTTATCCCTAAAGTATCTAATCCCTTGTTTATTTTTTCCTTAATCATTCTAGTAAATACTCTCCTTTTCCCTCCCTTTCCCACCCAATACAATGGCTGCTTAAGGATACACATTGGAACTGTAATCCGAACATTCTCCTCCCACCTTGGCAATCAATATTCAATATTCAATCAAATTCCCCTTCTATCTATCTATATTAACCTTTAATTTCTTTAGTCATTTTTTCATAACTTTTCATTAATGTATCTAAGGATACACATTGGAACTGTAATCCAAACATTCTCCTCCCCTCTAGGCAATCAATATTCAATCAAATTCCCCTTCTATCTATCTATATTGACCTTTAATATCTTTAGTCATATTTTCATAACATTTCATTAATGTATCTTTATTCATTTAACAGTTTTTTAATTTATATTTCCTTAGTATTATTATTTACATCATAAAATTTTATCTTAAACATATATTTAGTATGTTATAAATATTTTCCTATATCTTGCTCTTTCTCTCTTATATATTTTATTGTCTTTTCTTTATATCATTTTTTTTTTCCTTTCTTCAGATGTTTCAATAATTCATTCTTTTATAATTTTTCATAAAGTCATCAAAACCCATCTTAATGTTTTATGTTAAAATATCATAGGTTCTGGTTTAGAAAGAAAAGCTTTTAGTTTTTCTGGATCCTCGAAATACAAGGATTTCTCTCCAGATGATACTCTCATTTTTGCCGGATAATATAGACCATATTTAAAACCTTTTTCTTTTAGTTGAGGTCTCATTTCTTTTTTTTTTTTTTTTCCATTATTTTTTATTTTCAAATTTTACATAAAGTGTACAAAATATTAAAATACAATTGATAAATACATAGTATCACTTTTATATCTAATACATTATATATCTAAATTTGATTTTCCCCCTCACCCTCCCCCCACCCTTTTATTACTTTAATATATAATATTTTTAATTTTCAAATTTTATAGAAAGTGTACAACATGTTAGAATACAATTGATGAATATTCAATAACATTTTTATATCTAATACAATATATTCTAAATAAATTTTATCCCCTCTCCCTCCCCCCACCCTTCTATTACTTTTCATTCATACATTGCATATTGTATAATATATTATGTAGAAATTATTTTCTTTACCCCCCCTCTATGTGTGTCATAAAAAAGATCCCTAAAAGAAGAAAAGAAGAAGAAAAATCCTACTATTTATTCATTACAGTATTTTGCCAATGGCCCCCATATTTTTATAAATTTAGTATATGTCCCCCTTTGTATTGCTATTGTTCTTTCCATTTTGAATATATGACATATTGTATTCCACCAAAATGTATAATTTAGGTTGTTGTAATTCTTCCAGTTATTAGTTATATGCTGAATGGCAACCCCTGTCATAATTAATAAAAGCTTGTTATTTTCTGGTGAAATTTGACTTTTTTTCCTCATCATCATTCCAAATAATATTGTGTCATATGATATTGCAATATGATTTTCCATCAATTTATTAATTTGTGGCCAAATTGAATTCCAAAAAGTTTTAATATAGGGACAATGATACAATAAATGATCTAATGTCCCTGGTTCTAGATTACAGTGCCAGCATTTATTGGACTTAGAACTGTCTAATTTTTGCAAATGTGTAGGGGTCCAAAAAGCTCTATGTAATAAGAAGAACCAAGTTTGTCTCATAGATGCTGACACTGTACATCCCATTCTCCAAGACCAAATTAGTGGCCATTGAGATGCATTAATCTGATGTCCAATCTCAATGCTCCAAATGTCTCTTAGACCATTTTTTGGTTTTTTATTCAAATATCCAGATATTAATTTATACCACAATGCGGCTTGATGTCCTAGGAAGTCTGCTTGAAAACATAAGAACTTTAAACTATATTGATTATTTAATGTTTTCCATTCAGGGAACCCAACCTGAATGGCCTGCTTCAATTGCAACCATTTAAAACTTTGTGTTTTATTAAGACCAAATCTATGTTGCAATTGTGAAAAATCCAGCAGTTTACCTTCTGAAATAACATCGTCTAGAGATCTAATGCCTGCAATAATCCAGTTCTTCCAAAGGATTTGAGCTCCGCCAATTTTGATCTTGGAGTTTATCCATATAGATTGATTAGTTGATTTGTTTATTGGGATAGGTGTTAATTTATCAATAAATCTCAACGTTTTCCAAGTATCCATTAATATTTTATTTTCTCTGTATCTTCTAGGTATGTTAATACTTGGCAGATGAACTAAATTTAGGGGAAACATAAGGCGCCATTCCAAATATAACCAATCCGGTGCATTATCCATAAGTTCTGGGAGGATCCAATACATACCCTGACGTAGAATATAGGCTTGATGGTACCTATAGAAATTTGGAAAATTTACCCCTCCCTCCTTAATTGATTTTTGCAAAGTTACTAAAGCTATTCTAGGTGTTTTACCAAGCCAAAGAAATTTTGTTAAAATGCTATTAAGCTTTTTATAAAAGGACCCCTGAAAATACATAGGTATCATACTCATTTGGTAGCAAACTACAGGTAATATCATCATTTTAATAGTTTGAACTCTTCCCCACCAAGAAATATGTAATGGGTTCCATTGTTCACATAACTCCGTAACTTTTTTTAATACATATTTTTCATTCTCTTTTACAGTATCTTCAATTGTATTTTTAACTTGAATGCCAAGATATTTAAATCCTTCTTCTTTCCATATGAATGGAAAAGTATCAAATAATCTTTTTACACAATGAACATTCAAGGGTATAATTTCAGATTTATTCCAATTAATTTTATAACCTGAGAATTTACCAAACTTATCAATTAATTTCAATAAAGAAGATAAGGTTGACTCTGGATTTCTCAAATAAAGTAAAATATCATCAGCATAAGCCGAAATTTTATATTCCATATCTGAATATGGAATACCTTGTATCTCCCTCGTTTGCTGTATTGCTAACAATAAGGGTTCTAATACAACATTAAATAACAAAGGAGATAAAGGACAGCCTTGTCTAACTCCCCTCTGCAATTGAAAACCATCAGATATCTTATTATTAATATTTAGTCTTGCAATCGGGAAGCTATACAATGTTTTTACCATTTGTATAAATCCAGAACCTATACCAAACCATTCTAAAGCCTGATACATAAAATTCCATTCTACCCTATCAAATGCTTTTTCAGCATCTAATGAAACTGTAAAAGCCGGTTCATCCATTTTTTTTGATAAGTTTAGCATGTGAAATAATAGTCTAGAGTTATTAGAAGAATGTCTTTTAGCAACGAAACCCGTTTGATGCATGTCTATAATATGTGGGAGAGCTTTGGCTAATCTCAAAGCCAAAATTTTCGCCAAAAGTTTATTATCAACATTTATCAAAGATATAGGCCTGTAGTCTGAAACCAAAGTAGGATCTTTATTTGGCTTAGGCAAAACAATTATTATTGATTCAGCCATAGTACCTTTAATATTACCTTTTATAAGTTGTGTCTGATATAAATTTAGTAAATGTGGGGAAAGGATATTTTGAAATGTTTTATAAAATTCTACTGTATAACCATCACCACCTGGAGCGGATCCAACTCTAAGAGATCTCAATGCTGTTTCTAATTCTTTTAATGATATAGGTTCATCTAAACTCCGTTTTATATGATCAGGAACCTTAGGTCCATTAATTAAATCTAAAAAATTTTTTCCATCTTTTTGTCTCTCCAAATAAGGCTCGGAAGAATACAGGTCCTTATAAAATTTTAAAAATTGTTTTAATATTATATTTGTTTGATTTGTTATTATCCCATTATCGTCTTTTATTCCATTAATATTAGTTCTTCTTTTTTTTGCTTTAAGATAATTTGCCAATAATCTCCCCGCCTTATTAGAATTTCCATAATACACTGTTTGTTTGGAAAACAAATCTCTTCTTATCATTTTTGAAGTTAATTCATTATATTTACCTTTTGCTTTCAAAAGAGCTTGCAAAACTTCATATTCCCATTTATTTACCAATTTAGCTTCTAATATTTTTATTTCTTTTTCTAATTCTATATATTGTATTTTAATCTGTTTCCTAATAAAAGCTGAATATGATATAATATTACCCCTCATAGTTGCTTTAAATGCATCCCATAAGTTCTCTATAGATGTATCCTCCACTAAATTTATTTGAAAGAAATCGTTAATTTGTGTTTTAAAATTTTCCAAAAATTTGTCATCCACAAGCAATGCATTATCAAATCTCCAAAGAGGTCTACCATTCTCTAATTGATCTAATTGTAATTCTATCCATACTCCCGCATGATCCGAAATAATAATAGGATCTATGGAAGCTTTAATCACCTGTTGCACTTTATTTGTTGAAACAAAAATATAATCTATTCTTGAAAATGATTTATGAACCTGTGAACAAAATGAAAATTCCTGATCATTAAAATGAAGAATACGCCATATATCTTTCAAATCACATGATTGAACCAAATTATCTAAACCTAAAGATTTTATACTTTTACCTGGTTTTTTATCCAATAATGGATCCATTACAGCATTAAAATCTCCAGCCACCACTAAATTAGAAGCAGCCAGTGGTAACAACATATTCTGTAATTTTTTAAAAAATTCTGATTAATTCGAATTAGGGGCATATATATTGAACAACGTCAGGGTATCATTTCCCATACCTATATCAATATGTATCCATCTTCCATGTGGATCTGAATTTTTTACCTTAATCTTGGCCATACATTTTTTATTTATAAGAATTGCTACCCCTGCTTTTTTACCCTCTGCTGGAGCAAAAAAACATTCTTTTACTCACCCTCCCGATAGTTTCTGTGATTCCTTTATACTAAGATAGGTCTCCTGTAGACAGTAAATATCCGCATTTTGCTTTTTTAGAAATGTTAATACTTTTTTCCTTTTGATTACGTGATTCAGGCCATTGACATTAATAGAATATATCTTAAAAGACATTATACATTTTAATACTTCTCATTATAATCTTTTTCTCCTCTTCTTTCATACTTTGAATCCAAAAAATGTTTTTCATGACACACATATTTACCCCTAAAGTATCTAATCCCTTGTTTATTTTTTCCTTAATCATTCTAGTAAATACTCTCCTTTTCCCACCCAATACAATGGCTGCTTAAGGATACACATTGGAACTGTAATCCAAACATTCTCCTCCCCTCTAGGCATTTAATATTCAATCAAATTCCCCTTCTATCTATTTATATTAACCTTTAATATCTTTAGTCATATTTTCATATCATTTCATTAATGTATCTTTATCCATTTAACAGTTTTTAATTTATATTTCCTTGGTATTATTATTTACATCTTAAAATTTCATCTTAAACATATATTTAGTATGTTATTAATGTTTTTCCTATGTCTTGCTCTTTCTTTCTTATAAATTTTTATTGTCTTTTCTTTGTATCATTTTTTTCTTTCTTCAGATATTTCAATATTTCATACTTTTATAATTATTTCATAAAGTCATCAAAACCCATCTTAAAATTTTATATTAAAATATCATAGGTTCTGGTTTAGAAAGAAAAGCTTTCAGTTTTTCTGGATCCTCGAAATATAAGGATTTATCTCCAGATGATACTCTCATTTTCGCCGGATAATATAGACCATATTTAAAACCTTTTTCTTTTAGTTGAGGTCTCATGTCTAATAGTCTCTTTCTTTTATTTGCTGTGTTTTTGGCAAAGTCTGGTAGGAACCATATTCTAGATCCTTTATAATTTAGATTTTTGTCTTTCTTTGCAGCATTTAATATTTATAATGCTTGTTGGTATCTAAGCATTTTGAAAATTATTGGTCTTGGTCTGCCTTTATTTTCTGTATTTTTAATTGGGATCCTATGCGCCCTTTCTATTTCTAGAGGTTGTTTCAAGTCCAGTTGTATTATTTTTGGAATTAAATTTTCTAGAAAAAGAATAGTATTTTTTCCCTCTAAGTTTTCTTGTATTCCAAAAAGTTTAATGTTTTTCCTTCTTCCTCTATTCTCATAGTCTTCCAGTTGATCTTTCAATTTGTTTAATTCCAGACTATCATTTTTGCATCTGTTTGTTTCGCTTTCTATGACCTCCATTTTAGATTCTAGTTCAGTTGTTCTTTTGTTATTACTTTCCATTTGTCTGTGAATGTTTAATATTTCTTCTTTCATTTCAGACATATTGGTTACTGTTTCTTTAAGCATTTGCTTAATTTGTCTTAGTTCTTCCATAACTTCTGCTTTACTCAATATGTCAGGTTCTTCAGCAGGAAGTGGGATCTTGCTTGGTGTTATTTGATCTTGTTTTTGTCTTTTTGCTGACGTGCCAGCCTCATTTTTGCTTTGTCTGATGCTTGCCATGTTGTTTTTTCTTTCTTTACAGTTGTTAGAAACCACAAAAGACTCTTTCAGTCTCAATTCTCAATATTTTGTCTTTGCTATATCAGTTTAGAAGAAAAATTGATGAGAGAATATCAAATTTCTCTTGTTCTCTTTTCAAAGGTTTTGTTTCAGATTTGGCAGGATCAAATTCTCTGCAACCTCTTCCTGCTATTTCATTACTCTAGTTTTGAGTAATTTATTAATCTTTATCTTTCAGATCATCAACAACTTTTTATTCTCCTCTCTCTGGATTTATTTCGGTTCAATATTGGCAAGAAAGGCTATTTCAAACCTTCATATTTTAAAGATTGACAGATATATGTTTACTACCAATATCAGTCCAAAATGGGAAAATCGCAATCTTCAAACTTTTTCAAACTCGTCTGTCACCTTTTTCAGCACAGAGAAAATGGCGCTTCTCTTCCTTGTTCCTTCTCTCTCAGGCTTAACTACATTCATGACAGGAAGAGAGTTATATCTGTCACAAGTTTATTGTCTATAGAAATCGGCTATAAGGGGGTAAATCCACCTTAATTTGTTATAGCCTGTCTTTAATCTCTTACTGTTTTAGCTTTCAGGGTTTTATTTCAGCGTCTGCAGGAGAGAGTTGCTTCAAACTGTCACAAGAAATCAACTGACATCGGTTTCACTTTAAAATCAATCAATCTCCAACTTATTCTGCTGTCATTTTCTCTTTCTAAATGTCTTATTTCTATTCACTATATGACAGGATTATTTTAAAGCGGCATTGAAACTTTCTCTTTCTTCCGTTGGTCAATTTAATTCTTTATTAGCCTGCTTTCACTGCCTCTCTGTATCAGCACTGAGACAAGCCGGTAGAAGAAGCAATTACCCTCCCCCAGCCTTTCTTCTCTTCAGTGTTGGCGGTTTTTCAATTTATATCTTCTGATATATCTCACCGCACTATCTCTGAGAAAGCTGTCAATCCAAATTTTCAACAGCCTTTTTTCACTCACCCTGTTGCCGATTTTATCTCTCCCCTTGTTCTCTTCCTTCAGGATTTTCTTTTTTTTTTCGGCAGGCACTAGTCTTTATTCACATCAATCTTGAACCAACTGTCAGTTTCCTGTCACCAGTGCCTCTCCGTTCCAGCGCCCCGATGTCTCTTCGTGTCAGCGCTAAAAACCGGCAAACTTTTTTTAAACTTCCCTCTTACAGTCTCTGTCACAGTTTCGGAGGAGGGCAATGTCCAATTCGTCAGTTCTCCTTCCTTTAATTCCGTCTAGCTTTAACCCGATATCTCGTCGTCTCAGCGCTGAGGGAGAGAAAAACCGGCAAATCACTTTGGTTTCTTTTACTCAGTTTCTATCCTCGTTTCGTCAAGAGGATGTTAAATCTGATTTATCAAAAGTTTAAGCTTCAAGTATAATTGTTTTCTATTGAAATAAATAATAATGGGATATTTTTATTTTATGTCAGTTGCCCAGTTGGAGAGGAGCGTCGCGATCACACATCCATTCTGTGTTCGCGTTAAGCCACGCCCCCTTGAGGTCTCATTTCTAATAGTCTCTTTCTTTTATTTGCTGTGTTTTTAGCAAAGTCCGGCAAAAACCATAATCTGGATCCTTTATAATTTAGATTTTTGTCTTTCTTTGCAGCATTTAGTATTTCTAATGCTTGTTGGTATCTTAGCATTTTGAAAATTAGTGGTCTTGGCCTGCCTTTGTTTTCTATATTTTTAACTGGGATCCTATGCGCCTTTTCTATTTCTAGTGGTTGTTTCAAGTCTAGTTGTAATATTTTTGGAATTAAATTTTCTAGAAAAAGTATTGCATTTTTTCCTTCTAAATTTTCTTGTAATCCAAAAAGTTTAATGTTTTTCCTTCTTCCTCGGTTCTCATAGTCTTCCAGTTGATCTTTCAATTTATTTAATTCCAGACTATCATTTTTGCATCTGCTTGTTTCACTTTCTATGACCTCCATTTTAGATTCTAATTCAGTTGTTCTTTTGTTATTACTTTCCATTTGTCTGTGAATGTTTAATATTTCTTCCTTCATTTCAGACATATTGGTTACAGTTTCCTTAAGCATTTGTTTAATTTGTCTTAATTCTTCCATAACTTCTGCTTTACTCAATATGTCAGGTTCTTCAGTAGGAAGTGGGATCTTGCTTGGTGTTATTTGATCCTGTTTTTGTCTTTTTGCTGACGTGCCAGCCTCATTTTTGTTTTGTCTGCTACTTGCCATGCTGTTGTTTCTTTTTTCGTAGATTTTATTTCTTCACAGTTGTTAGAAATCTTAAAATCTCTTTCAGTCACAATTCTTAGTAATCTGTCTTTGATATCTTATTACTCCAGCTATATGAAAAAAAGGTGAGGTATCAAGTTTCTCTAGCTCTTCTTTCTAAGGTTTTATTTCAGGACCAAATTCTCCTTTCAGTGATTTTCAAAATATTGTATACATTTATCAGCTTTCTACTTATATTTTTTTCTGTCACGACGGGCTCCAACCTCTTTGGGTATTTTTTCGTTTGTCATGTGAGAATTTTAATGGGCTTTTTAGCCTTTCGGTTTCTTTTTCTTTTGATTAAGCTAAAAACATTGAGTTTAATCTTGCCAACACTATATTCTCATCCATGTTGAAACCATTGACGGGTTTTAAAAAGTGCAGTCTGTGCCAATGACCTATCTCTGACTGACCTGCATAGCTAGCGTTTGCAGTGTTTAGGGTCCAGAGAAGTGCGACTAAGATGGTTAAGGGGCTGGATGAGGTGCCGTACAGCGAAAGATTAGAGAAACTGGGCCTCTTCTCCCTCGAACAGAGGAGATTGAGAGGGACATGATCGAAACATTCAAGGTACTGAAGGGGATAGACTTAGTAGATAAGGGCAGGTTGTTCACCCTCTCCAAGGTAGAGAGAACGAGAGGGCACTCTCTAAAGTTAAAATGGATAGATTCCGTACAAACGTAAGGAAGTTCTTCTTCACCCAGAGAATGACAGAAAACTGGAACGCTCTTCCGGAGTCTGTCATAGGGGAAAACACCCTCCAGGGATTCAAGACAAAGTTAGACAGGTTTTCAGGTTTTTATTCATATTTGATGGATCGCTTATTCGATTTACTAAGCGATTAACAATTTCATAAAAACGGGTTACAATAAATAAATAACAGACACAAGTCTTGGGACAAACAATATTAAGAAGTACATGGAACGTGAGGATAAAGGGGGTAAAGTTACATGTTTATGGCTTATAGAGAGAGAGAAAAAAGGGATGAAACAATAGGTCAGGGTAAGAAATTTGAGCCCTAATATTTGTATCTAAAAGGGGGTTAAAAGTTAAATATAAAAATTCAGTGTTAAATGTTAAATGCGTCTTTAAAAAGACAGCTTTTTAAAAGTTTCTTAAATTGACTGAGGTCTTTTTCTTCTCTAATGTAATGGGGTAGGGCATTCCACAATTGGGCAAGTTCCTGCTGAACCGGAATGTATGCAGTTAGGGCTAGTCTCAGTTAGGGCGCTGGTCTTTGACTGCTGGGCACGATGGACCACTGGTCTGACCCAGCAGCGGCAATTCTTATGTTCTTAATCTTCATAGTATCATCAGTGACACGGCAGAGAGACTCACCAGCAGGAGAAAGCCACAAAGCAGCCTGTTTAGAGTGCTGCGGCTGCCAACGCTGCTGGAGGGAGGTTTGTCACTCGGTCGGTCATCTCGCATAGGAGGGTCGGCGGGGTTTTGCATGGGATGGAGAGATAGGAGAGTCATCAGGGCCTGCAGGGATGATGCTGCCGCTGCCGAATCCAGGCTGCGATCTCCTGCCCTGTTGTCCCCACTCACAGCTTCGGGATGCCGTCTCTGAAAACGGGACATTTCGGCATCCCGAAGCTGTGAGTGGGGACAACAGGGCAGGGGATCTGAAAAAGGGATGGTCCCGTTCAAAACCTTAGGTTTGAATCATAGGGATTAGTGCTATTGTTGTATGTAGCGTTTGCTGTTCTGCTCGGACATGAGAATCAGAATATGGTGACTTCTATGGAGAGGTAGTTTTTCTAGGTCCATATTTACATTTAACTCGTATGAACTTCTATATTATATCAAACCAAAGGTCCATACGAGGGGGTGCTGAAAAGTTCTCAGCCCAACCAAGAAGAGAATGACATGATTATGGTTCAATCAATGATCTGAATTAATGAAAAAAAAACAGAGAATTCCGTTTCTGCAAATTGGCACTTAAAGGAAATAAGATAAAACTTTTCAGCTCCAGTGGCAAAATAACGCTCAGAATTTAGGAAGTTGGTTGGTTGGGCTGAAAACTTTATAGCACCTCCTCGTATGTAATAAAAGTGAGCCAAGTATAGGACAATCTAGCCATTGTGACATCACTGATGAGGTTGGCTCTTATTGGTGGAATGAGGTATTATGACATCACAATCTCAGCTCTAGTTATCAGAGACTGAAAGTCTTCACACTACCAGGGGGTGGT
Source organism: Geotrypetes seraphini (assembly GCF_902459505.1). Classification (NCBI taxonomy): domain Eukaryota; kingdom Metazoa; phylum Chordata; class Amphibia; order Gymnophiona; family Dermophiidae; genus Geotrypetes; species Geotrypetes seraphini. Next base: position 117,133,952 of record NC_047084.1, read on the forward strand.
GAAAAGTTCTCAGCCCAACCACGAAAAGAATGACATGGGTATAGTTCAATCAATGATCTGAAACAAGGTCAAAACCGAATTTTGTTTCTGCAAATTGGCACTTAACGAAATAAGATAACACTCTTCAGCTACAGTGACAAAATAACGCTCAGAATTTAGGAAGTTGTTTGACTCCCTTGTAAGGGTCACATATGCAGTGTATCACATAGATGAGATTATCCTCAGTTGTGTCCTTGGCTGAAAAAAGTTTGAGAACCACTGCTCTAAGGTAGAAATCTTTATTTTGATCTCAGGAAACAAGCAGTCCACAACCTCCCTCTCTCTGCCTCTCTCTCTCTCTCTCTCCCTCTCTCTCGCTCTCCACTCTCTCTCTATCCCTCCCTATCCCTCTCTCTCACTGTCTCTCTATCTCTCCCTCTCTCTCTCTCCTTCCCCCTCTCTTTCTCTTCCTCTCTCTCCCTCTCTCCTTCCCTCTCTCTGTCTCTCTCCCTCCCTCGCTCTCCACGCTCTCTCTATCCCTCCCTCTCTCTCTCTCTCACTCTCTCACTGTCTCTCTATCCCTCCCTCTCTCTCTCTCCCTCCCCCTCTCTCCCCCTCTCCCTTGCCCTCTCTCGCTCTCCCTCTCTCTCGCTCTCCACTCTCTCTCTATCCCTCCCTATCCCTCTCTCTCACTGTCTCTCTATCCCTCCCTCTCTCTCTCTCCTTCCCCCTCTCTTTCTCTTCCTCTCTCTCCCTCTCTCACCCTCTCCCTTGCCCTCTCTCTCTCCCTCTCTCTCCCTCTCCCTCCCTCTCTTTCCCTCCCTCTCCCTCTCTCTCTATCTCTCCCTCCCCCTCTCTTTCTCTTCCTCTCTCTCCCTCTCTCACCCTCTCCCTTGCCCTCTCTCTCTCTCCCTCATTCTCTCTCCCTCCATCTCCCTCTCTCCTTCCCTCTCTCTGTCTCTCTCCCTCCCTCTCTCCCTCCCTCCCTCTCGCTCTCCACGCTCTCTCTATCCCTCCCTCTCCCTCTCTCTCACTCTCTCACTGTCTCTCTATCCCTCCCTCTCTCTCTCTCCCTCCCCCTCTCTCACCCTCTCCCTTGCCCTCTCTCTCTCCCTCTCTCTCCCTACCTCTCTCTCTCCCTCACTCTCTTTCCCTCCCTCTCCCTCTCTCCCTCTCTCTATCCATCCCTCCCCCTCCCCCTCTCTTTCTCTTCCTCTGTCTCCCTCTCCCACCCTCTCCCTTGCCCTCTCTCTCTCCCTCTCTCTCTCCCTTACTCTCTTTCCCTCCCTCTCCCTCTCTCTCTCCCTTACTCTCTTTCCCTCCCTCTCCCTCTCTCTCTCTATCTGTCCCTCTCCCTCCCCCTCTCTTTCTCTTCCTCTCTCTCCCTCTCTCACCCTCTCCCTTGCCCTCTCTCTCCCTATCTCTCTCTCTCTCTCTCCCTCCATCTCCTTCTCTCCCTCCATCTCTCCCTCCCTCCCTCTCCCTCCCTCTCTCTATCTCTCTCTCCCTCCCTCCCTCTCTGTCTCTCCTTCCCCCTCTGGAACATGCCCCCTACTTTTACCTGAATCTCAACATCCTCCCCACAGTGTCTTCAACATCCATCGTTGTAGTAATTCGGAAATCCAACTATATTTCTTCAGCCTCTTGTTTCAAATACATGCAGTAAACTACTTGTTCACTTATTTGGATGTTTGGCAAGTTTATTCCCCCCCCCATTTTACAAAATTGCGGAAGCGGTTTTTAGCACAGACCGGTGCGCTGAATGCTCTGCGCTGCTCCAGCGCTCATAGGAACTCGGTGAGTATCGGGAGCAGCGCCAGCTGGTGCTAAAAACCACTTTTGTGATTTTGTAGAAGGGGGAGGGGTTAGCTAGCTGTTTAATAATGCCTGAAACACACAACAGTGTAATAATACAGTATGAAAATTGTCATTAGTGAGTTTGGAATAGACTTGGAAAGGATTGTTCTAACGGGTGTCATTTGAATTTCAGTTATGCAGGTTTCCCGGCAAATGTCTCAAGATTATGAAATCCTGAAGAGCAATTTCTCTGACAACGTCAAAGTCGGGGAGAACAAGCTCCACAAGACAGAATTCAAATTAATGGAATCCAGAAACAGTCTGAACCAAATTCATCAAAAACTGGAAGATCTGTTAATGACGTCAGAGCAGGAATTAAACAATACTGTGGAGGAATGGGAAAGATTGAATTCAACAATAAAAATGATGCAAAAAGAGCTTGACAAATGGGCATTAATAGGTATTTTTCTTTTATTAGGTATTTATATATTGCCTTTCCAAGATGGTAAAGGGGATGGAACGCCTCTCGTATGAGGAAAGACTAAAACAGTTAGGGCTCTTCAGCTTGGAAAAGAGACGGCTGAGGGGAGATATGATTGAAGTCTACAAAATCCTGAGTGGAGTAGAACAGGTACAAGTGGATCAATTTTTCACCCCATCAAAAATTACAAAGACTAGGGGACACTCAATGAAGTTACAGGGAAGTGGTCTTAAAACCAATAGGAGAAATTTTTTTCACTCAGGGAATAGTTGCCAGAGGTTGTGGTAAGAGTGGCTAGTGTAGCTGGTTTTAAGAAAGGTTTGGACAAGTTCCTGGAGGATAAGTCCATAGTCTGTTATTAAGACACTGCTTGACCTGGATTGGTAGCATAGAATATCGCTACTCTTTGTGTTTTGGCCAGATACTAGGGACCTGGATTGGCCACCATGAATCGGGCTACTGGGCTTGATGGACCATTGGTCTGCCCCAGTAAGGCTATTCTTTTGTTCTTATCTAGGCAATTTACAATCAGGTACTCAAATATTTCCCCTATCTGTCCCAGTGGGCTCACCATCTATCTAATGTACCTGGATCTATGGAGGATTGTGTAACTTGCTCAGGGTCACAAGGAGCAGCATGGGATTTGAACCCATAACTTCAGGTTGCTGAGGCTGTAGCTCTAACCACTGCACCACCCTATCCTCCGATACAATATCAGAAGTGAGCCACGTCTAGAACAATGAAGCCAATGTGACATCACTGCTGAGGTTGGCTCTCAGGCATTGGTGGAATCAGGCATTATGACATCACAATCTCAACTCTGGAATGTTGCTACTCTTTGGGTTTCTGCCAGGATTATGGATAGAGTTTGGGACTTGTATACTGCCTTTATTTTTGTACTTTTATAACCACATTCAAAGCTGTGTGAAGCTGAGAGTCGACTCAAATGGAAGATTCAATCAGCAGAGCCCAAGCTCAAACCACCACAACCACATCATTGGCAAAAACTTCCACAGAGTGACGGTCCACTATTGAGGTTTAAAAGTGTTAAGGACTGAGATTTTATGCGGCTAAAACAACTGTGATTGTATAAAGCAGGCTGATACGTTTCCTGGCACTAAGCCGTTTCTGGGCTTATCAACCTCACTTTGATTTGTGACACTGGTGAGATCGTGATTACAATGCGGTCACTCTGTGAGAATCAAAGTGAGGTCGATAAGCCCTGAAGAAACGGCAAGATTAATCACAGGGGTTTCTAGGAGTACTCATATAACTCCCGTGTTGAAGAAATTACACTGGTTACCTATGCAACAAAGAGTGCGGTTTAAGATTGTTGCTAGAGAACGACACGGTGGTTGTTACCCACGGCTAGACATAGGTTAATCCGCCAAAATGGTGACCAAAAAAAAGATCACCGCGAGATTGGGGACAAGGCCATTCACCGCCCCATGGAGCGGTGAATGATTAGCACGTGCGGTGAACGAGCATTCGATCCGGCAGCCCCCTCTCTCCCGCCAGCCGGCCAGCCATGCATCTCCCTCCCTCCCTCCTTTTCCCTTACCTTCTCTGGTTGAAACTGGCGATTTCTATAAGGCTATGCGCTGTATTACAGCCGGAGCCTTGAAGTTGCATCGCGTTGCCTGCTGGAAAAGTCTCCTCCGACGCCACTTCCTGTTTCCGGTTGCATCGGAGGAGACTTTTCTAGCAGGTAACCCAACGTGACTTCAAGGCTCCGGCTGTAATACAGCGCATAGCCTTATAGAAATCGCCAGTTTCAACAAGAGAAGGTAAGCGAAGGGAGGGAGGGAAATGCATGGCTTGCCAGCAGGAGGGAGCTGATGGACCGCGTGAAGAGTGCTGGAGGTGGAGGGATGGAGAGGAGAAGACGCTGAAGACGGGGACGGGGCGGTGAAAGGGACTGCGGGGACGGTGATGGGGCAGTGAAGGGGACGGCAGAGACGGGGACAGAATTTTTCCCTGTGTCATTCTCTAATTGTTGCAATTATACATCAAATCTAAGTAGGGCGTGTCTTGGGGGTTTTTGCTATAGCGATTATACATCAGACGTTGTATCCTACTTCCCCAAAGATCTTACAAGAATTCTATAAACCGAGAAGAGAGCTTAGAGATGTAAATGGGATGAAATTAAGTAGGATTGGAGCATCAATGATATTGTTAGCCAACGCCTTCTTATGCTAAGATGTATTTCAGTTGATAATCGCCTTCTAGAATTTCTCTGACATTGAAGTATGATCTAAAGCTTGTTTGTACTTCTGAATTGATCGGATTTGTGCTCTTTCCCTATTATAACGATGGTGTCTTGATATGTCTATGTTATAGGTGATAATCGGAGGGAAACAAGATTCTATGTCTGTCATATGGAAACCACATGCATAATCTACTAAAATACAATAAAATACAAAACATAAATTAAGAAAAAGAGAAGAAACCCCCCCAACAAAAACTGCACACAGTAACACATAAAATTAAGACATTATATAAACTACATAACAAGAACAGCAGACCCTGCAGCTTTCAAAGAAAGGTATTCGATAAGACCCATCTCAGACCAATTGATAACCTCCTAAATCACTCTTAGTTGTCCTGGATCCTCCTCTCTAGACAAAGATTTCCAACCTTTGAAACGTTCAGCCCTATGCTCAGAGTTAGGGTTACCAGGCGTCCAGATATACCTGGACATGTCTTCCTTTTGAGGACAAGTCTGGGGGTCCAGACGGCTTTTCAAAACCCGGCACTTTGGGTTTTGAAGAGCTTCCAATAAATCACGGGAAATGGGTGGGACTGGGCAGGTCTGAGGGTGGGTCTAGAGGGTCTGGATGTTCCGCTTGGAAAACCTGGTAACCCTACTCAGTGTCCTCTAGTCCTGCTACCTGGAAAGTGATGCAGTGAATTTGACCTGTTTTTGGCTGGCAGCAAAAGCTTTTGTTGGGTGATCTCTTTTAAGTTAGAACTGAGACCTGGATGGGTCTTCAGCACCTTCCCGCCACACAGAATTGGATGATTCATTATGGCCATGTCATCGCAGCCACACTGAAACGGCTGCAATGAATTGTCCCATTCCAGCAGGACCTACTCTGGGACCAGAAGCCCCGACTAAACACCACCCTCCAAATGATTCTTGTTGAATGCCATCCAGGTTAATGCTCAGCCCCCTCTAGGTTCAAAGTTCAGCCTGTCACATTCCCACCCACCCATGTCTACCCTCAAATCATATTTAACAGAGGCAGCCAGATACAGGACAGGGAAGAGAGGGGGGAGGGAAGAATTGGGGGAGGTGGGGGAGCATTGCCTCCCCTCAAATGCTGAATCTGCTGTGGCAAGAGGGGGAGGGAAGAATTTTTGGGGAAGGTGAGAGGGCATTGTCCCTCCAAATGCTGAACCCTTATGTGCACTCGCTTCACGGAATGGGACGATTCATCACGTCCATTCAGTGATGAATCGTCCCTAGAACCCTCTCCACATGGCCTGATGCTTCCCATTCGACAAGGAGACAGAAAAGACTCTCCCTCAAAATCTGGCGCTTTAAGGGACCTATCTCCATTGGGCACATTCCAGTTAGGGATCCAGCTAGAACAGGGATGTCAAAGTCCCTCCTCGAGGGCCGCAATCCAGTCAAGATTTCAGGATTTCACCAATGAATATGCATGTGATCTATTTGCATGCACTGCTTTCATTGTATGCTAATAGATCTCATGCATATTCATTGGGGAAATCCTGAAAACCCAACTGGATTGCGGCCCCTGAGGAGGGAGTTTGACATCCCTGAGCTAGAACAATCCTATGATTCCTGTTTTTTTACGCTGCTTCCAATGCAGTTCTGTCCCTGACAGTCAATGAAAGTGATAATTCACCTTCAACTGCACGAGCTTCGGTAACATCTGGACCACACAGACAGTTTGATTTTCTGGGTTTGAATGTTGTGCTGCTAATTACTTCCTGCAAGATCTTTCCTATGGCGTTTCATTGTTATTTCCCTATTTCCCTCTAGAGTGCTGCCTCCCAAAATGGGAACTGATCTATGGGAACTGTTTTTACTTTTCAACATCTAAGAATAATTGGGATGACAGCAAACAAGACTGTGACACAAAAAAATCTGAACTTCATATCTTCATGAATGAAGAGTCCCACATTCAGGTACAATGATGCACATTGTGATAATTCATTGTGTGCATTGACTGGGCATCCCTCCTGCCAGCAATGGTCGGGGAGTGGGGTTCTGGCAGGAGGGACTGGGCATCCCTCTTGCCAGCGATATAGAGGGGGTAGGTGGGGGGGGGGTTTCTGGCAGGAGTGAAGTAAAAGCTGCTTATTTTATATCACTGGAGATCCGTCGTGAAGGAAAAACACGGACTTACATTGTATATTGGAAAGCAGATAACTTTTATTATTAGAATAAAAATGGTATAGCAGCATTAGCATATCAAAAATAAATCAGTTTGGATATATTCAATGGAAAGAAAAACCTCATACAGTTCCAGCATATTTCTAGAAGTAAGGTGCATATCTCTAATGAAACTCTGTCAAAACTTTGTTTTCAAGCAGATTTTCTAGGACACCAAGCTGCAAAATGGTATAAGATTATATATGAATTTTCAAACAAAAAAAAGAGAACAGGACTTAGGGACATTTGGAGTATTGAGATAGGACAGACAATTTCTGCATCTCAATGGCAAAAATTTTGGTCCTGGAGAATACATACTACAAGGTCAGCATCTATGAGTCAAACATGGATGTTTTTATTACATAGAGTTTTATGGACCCCTACAAGATTACAGAAATTAGATAGTAGTAGATCTAATAGATGCTGGCATTGTAAGATAGAAGTGGGGACATTAGATCATTTATTATTCTTTTGTCCCTGTATTAATTCCTTTTGGAAATTAATTTGGCCCCAAATTAATAATTTATTAGAAAATCATGTTGGACTATCATATGCAAAAATTAGACAGTTCTAAGCAGTGTTCCCGCTAAGCTGCGCTGGCGTGCGCTGGCGCACAAAATATTACATCGCAGCGCACAAGTTTCTCGTCACAGCGCACACACGCGTCGCAAAGGTAAGGGGAGGCTGGGGGAGGAATCGGACGTCGGGGTGGGGGTTTGGTTTCCGACCCTGGCGGTGGAGACATCTAACCTCGGCCTGCCCCGGAACTCTTACTGCAACAGTGACTTCCTGTTCCTGCCTAGACGGGCAGCTGCTGCAGTAAGAGTTCCGGGGCAGGCCGAGGTTAGACGTCTCCACTGATGGATACAGCGCCGCCGCTATAACATTTAAAATAATAGCGATCGGGGGGGGGGGGAAGGTGCGGGGAAGTCCGGAGCTGCAGGGCCGGCGTTAGAGGGAGTAAGAGTTGATGGTGCTGCAGGGTCCCGCGGGGGGAGGGAGGAAGAAAAAAGAGGAACCGAAGCATGGCAATTTTGGGGGAGCAGGTGTGGGGAAGTCCCGCGATGACTCGTCTGCTGGCTCTGCTCTGGAAGAAGTAAGTTACGTCGGAGGGGGTGGACCCGGCAGACACAATCATTGCGGGACTTTGCCGCAACTCCCTGTGTCTGCCGGGCCCACCCCCTCCAACGTAACTTACTTCTTCCAGAGCAGAGCCAGCAGACGAGTCATCGTGGGCCCTTCCAGCATGCAGCTGCTGAGTCCGCTCTAGAGCAAGTACGTCAGAGTGGGGTGGATTGGCAGCAGGCAGCTACAATCATCGCGGGACCTTGCTGCATGAAGGGAGAGAAAGGAGCAGGACTGCTGGAATGGAAGAGTGGTGGAGGGAAAGAAAGGGGGCAGGGTGGTATGGAAGGGTGGTGCTGATGGAATTGATGTACAGAGAAAGGAGAGAGACATAAGGGGGAAGGATATTGGAGGGAAAGAAAGGGGGAAGATGCTGATTGAAGAGGGGTGGATGGAGGGAGAAAGGGCAGACATTGGATGGTAGTGGGGAACCTATGCTGGATGGAAGTGCAGATGGGAGAGATAAGGGAGCAAATGCCAGAAGGAAATGGGAGGAGAGAAAGAGGGGAGCAGATGCTGGATGATAAGTGGACAGAGAGAGGAGAAGGTACTAGATGGAAGGGTTGGAGAAAGAGGGTATATGATGGAAGGAGGGGATAAATAAAAGGAGGACACATGATGGGGAGAAAAGGATTGAGTTAGGGAAACACTGGAGGGGTGAGGGAAAGAGGTGGCAAGCTTTAGGTAGACAGTAAAAAAGAACATTGATGAGAGAGTAGTAAGAACATAATCTAGACAGATGCAGAAAATAAATTGAAAAGGGAAATGAGGGAAAAAAGGGAAAGGGATTGCAGAGGAGAGGTGTGGGAGAGGGAAGGAGAGGAGAGAGATGCCAGACCAATAGGGGTGAAAGGAGAGATGGAAGGGGGAGGCATACAGTTTCTGGAAGGGGCATAGAAGGAGAGAAGATGCCATATAGGGGAAAAGAGACGGCAGACAGTGGATGGAAGGAAGAGAGTTACAAGAAGATGAGGAAAGCAGAAACCACAGAAGACAAAGGTAGAAAAAAATTTCTATTTATTTATTGCTTTAGGAGACATGTGTCACTGTTTCTGTGAAGCATTGTATGCAGAGTCCAGCTTCTTGCTGGTTCAATTTAACCTTTGTCTATGGGAGGGGTTAGTTTGTGATTACATATTCCATACTAGGCGAAGGTGTGTTCTGTGTGTTCGAAAGACATAGTTTTCTGTTAGGATTGACGGTGTAGGATTGATCTGTGCTGGTCTGGCTTGTTTAGTTTTACAATGGGTGTATTGATGTACTGTTCACTGCAATATGTAAGATGCTGCCTTTTCCTAGGTACTCATGTGTGACGTGTGGCTTGTTACTAAAAATCACGTTTTTCGTACAGATGGGGGGGGGGGGTGCCAAAAAATGATGGGCCCCGGGTGTTACATATGCTAGGTACACCACTGCATTATGTAAAGATACCAGAAAGCTGGAGAAGCAAAAACTTTAAGTAAATTGTTATTCTTCTAAGTTTTGAGTATTTAACCCTCCCACAATCTCATGGGCACTCATTTCAAGTTTCAAGTTTATTGAGATTTTGATTTAAACGCAATATCAAATATTTTCAATGTGTATAACAAAAATAAATTTTGGGAAATAATTAAAACCATTTGAACAATAAACATACAAACATATCCATAGATGATTAAAAATACATAAGGAGTACAAGGATAAACTACATTTGTTTACAAATGCGTCCTCCGTGCCTGCTCATAAATTTGTGGAATATGTAACTTGTCGCTCATGCATATTTTTTTTTGCACACACCTCATCAATCCTTAGAGGGAACATTGGTTCTAAGTCCAATAAATGCTGGCACTGTAATCTAGAACCAGGGACATTAGATCATTTATTGTATCATTGTCCCTATATTAAAACTTTTTGGAATTCAATTTGGCCACAAATTAATAAATTGATGGAAAATCATATTGCAATATCATATGATACAATATTATTTGGAATGATGATGAGAAAAAAAAGTCAAATTTCACCAGAAAATAACAAGCTTTTATTAATTATGACAGGGGTTGCCATTCAGCATATAACTAACAACTGGAAGAATTATAACAACCTAAATTATACATTTTGGTGGAATACAATATGTCATATATTTAAAATGGAAAGAACAATAGCAATACAAAGGGGGACATATACTAAATTTATAAAAATATGGGGGCCATTGACAAAATACTGTAATGAATAAATAGTAGGATTTTTCTTCTTCTTTTCAGGTTTTTTTTTTTTTATGACACACATAGAGGGGGGGTAAGGAAAATAATTTCTACATAATATGTTATAATATATTATACAATATGTAATGTATGAATGAAAAGTAATAGAAGGGTGGGGGGAGGGAGAGGGGACAAAATTTATTTAGAACATAATTTATTAGATATAAAAATGTTATTGAATATTCATTAATTGTATTCTAACATGTTGTATACTTTTTGTAAAATTTGAAAATTTAAAATATTATATTAAAGTAATAAAAGGGTGGGGGGAGGGTGAGGGGGAAAATCAAATTTAGATATATAATGTATTAGATATAAAAGTGATACTATATATTTATCAATTGTATTTTAATATTTTGTACACTTTATGTAAGATTTGAAAATAAAAAATAATGGAAAAAAAAAAAAAAAATTCTAACAGGGGTCGCCATTCAGCAAATTACTCAGAATTGGAAAGATTACACTAAATTAAATTACACTTTCTGGTGGAATTCAATTTGTCATATATATAAAATGGAAAAAGTAATGGCATTACAACAAGGTTATATTAAAAAATGTAATAAAATATGGGGACCATTGACAAATTATTCTACTGATCAGATATCATAACACATGTATAGAGCATATAGAGGGGGTAGGGAGGGAAAAATATTGTAATAATAGTATGATATAAAATTTTGATAAAGGGTTTCTTTAATTTACAATGTAAGAACATTTATTGATAATTTCAAGTGTTTCTTCATAATTGAATGTAATACATGTATTTCACTTGATGTAAGAATTTAAAAAAGAATAAAAATTATTTACAAAAAAAAAAAAAAAAGAAACTCTGTCAAAACATGGGGGGTTTATACAGAAAGTTTCTTTGTCTTGCAAGACCCTCCCCATTGGCTGTGATCATGTACCACCCTATTGGAGCAAATCTACTGCCTATCTAAGCCTTACCCCAGTCCACGGCTCCATCACCCCCACTCTCCAGGGGTGGCCAGGACAGGAACGGTGGGATGTTTCCTTCACACGGGCCCCCACTGGGGGTGTGCTCCTTTGCTTCTTGTGTTGGCTTGCAGGTTTATTACAGCACCAATTGTTCTTCCAAGGACACTAGATTCACAGCAGGATAGGAAAAGTAAGAACTCACAAAGACAAAACTCTCATCCCAGAAACCAGTCCTTGGCTCCCATGACTCACATTGCAGACAGGCAGCAAATGTCCAGCCTGTGAATTAAACGTCCTTTCATCTCTTTACGTGGGTATCTCAGGCCCTTCTTCTGGGGCTTCTGTTGGCCTGCACGCTGGTGGTATACAGCACTGATAATGTTACAGCACAAACATAATGTATCCTTAGAGCCTTGGAGAACTGGCCTCTCAGCAGCAAGCAATTCAGCATTTCAAAAGGATGAATGACTTACGTAGATAGCAAGACACAGAGCCTGTGTTTAAAGAATTCTTCAGTTCAGCTTGTAAATGAAAAGGCTTTCTGTGTGGCTTACAAATGTCCCACAAAGGATTTTCACATCAGGCGGGACTGGGGATCCTTCCTGCCGGTGATGTACAGGGGAGAGGGGGGTGTTCCGGCAGGAGGGACTGGGCATCCCTCCTACTGGCGATGTAGAGGGGGGTTCCGGCAGGAAGGATTGGGTATCCCTCCTGCCAATAGTCTTCGTAGGGAAGTGAGGATGGGTTGCCACTAAACTTATCGTGGCAGGGAGATCCCTTGCCATGATAAGCTCAGCGACAACTCGATTCTCTAACTGGCACCTTTGACATGAACGTCGGTTAGAGAATCAGGTTCTTAGGCGGACTTAGGTGCCATTCTCTATAGGACGCCCGTGTGTGATTTTCAAAAGCATCCTACACAGCATCCGGGCCTTTGTTTTTCGAAAATGGTTCAAAAACATAGAAAAGGCCTGTTTGAAACATAAAGAGACATTTTTCATGTTTGCTACTGGATTTTTGTGCTTGAGCCTCCCTATACATTGGGTGGGTTTGGGGGGTTATTTGTGGTGGAGGTTGTAGCATAGGGGCAGAGGGCATGCTTGGGGGGATAGAGCAAGGGAGTCCGGGTGTAGGGGGGGTGAGTTGGCCCAATATTCAGCTGGGGTCGCATAACTCCTAAGCGGTCATGGCTGAATATCAGTCAGGCGGCCTAACATTATCCATAAATACTCAGTGCTGGTTCCCAGACAAGGCCTAGCACGATCACTGGATAATTTAGCTGGCGGTGATCTGCATATAAAAACACGCTGACTGCTGCCAACTGGATATCAGGGGGCAGAACTCGAAATGTCCCAGTGGAATTCTGTGCTGAAGGTGTTAGATTGAAACTGATTGACAGCAAGGTTATACCTAGGGTTACCAGAGATCCGGATTTCCCCGGACGTGCCCTCCTTTTCAGGACATGTCCGGGGGTCCGGACGGCTTTTCCAAACCCAGCACTTTGGCTCTTGAAAAGCGGGGGGTGGGTATAGGGGGTCTGGCAACCGTATTTATACTAGTATTTGTAGTGGCTCTTGCTAAATGATTTGTCTTTGAATACTGTATAATTTTCATAAAAGTTCTGTGAGCAGAAGGGTGAGAACAGGTGAGTGGAGGGTTCAAGTTGGGCTGTTTTTATTACAAGGTTTTATATGGTGCAGCCCCTACTTATCTGGCTAATAGTTTTTCCTTAGCTAAGCACAAATGCAGTAGAAAAACTCATGCTCTGTTCAATTTCCCTTCTATAAAAAGGTTGTAAAAGCAAGAAATTCCTAAATCACTCTGTAGCATCTCAGGCAGCTTCTCATGAAAAATAATTTCGATCATTGTTGCTCGCAGCTGTTTCTTACAGACATTTTAGAAAACAGCTAAAAACCTATCACTAGCTGACTCATTCAAATAGACGATTATGTTTACTGTTTATAATCTTTTGTAAACCGCATAGAACTTTTGGTAACGCGGTCTATAAGTATAATGTTATGTTATGTACCATATTTTGGTCTGGAAATCCCTGGACATGTGACCATACCCCGTTCTGCCCAGTCCCTTCTAGTTCCGCCTCCAAACCTGCCTAATTCTGCCCCCAGCCCCCCCCCCACACACACACAGAGCCTCCTCTCTTCCCTGACGAGCTCTGGCTGCGTCTGGAGCATGTGTGGATGTGTGTGACATGATCCACGCATGCTCAGAGGCCCTCCAGATGCCGGGTTTTGAAAAGTCTGTCCGGGAGCCCTGGCAGTGCTCTAAAAAGAGTTCATGTCCGGGTTTTCCCAGATGTCCTATATGGAATCAAGCTTACACTAACCCCAATTCTGTAACCAGTGTCCATGTTACAGACGCCGGTTAGAGAATTGGGTTAGAGCAGACGAGGCCGCGACACTTTTCGTGACAAGGGATCTCCCTGCCGCGATAAGTATAGCGGCCGCCTGTCCGAATGCCGGCAGAAGGGTGCCGGACCCCTCCTACTGGAAGGCCACCCCCCCCCGACACTCTTGATCGCCGGCAGGAGGGTGCCCAACCCCTCCTGCCGGAACGCTGCCCCCCCCCCCCCCCGAAACTCCTGATCGACAGCAGGAGGGTGTAATGCTAGTGATGTGTAATGCTTTTATGATATTATGTCTTTCAGAATCTTGTGAAAGAAAAAATGAGAAAGTATTGGAGCGCTACGTCCGAATGGCATGATGGCTTCAAAAGGTAAGCCAGCCCCAAGGGGAGTTTGTGTACTAGGGCACTTTGTGTGTTTACACAGTGGCGTATTAAGAGGGGTGCGGGGCGCCCCGGGCACAGTGTTTCTCGGGGCACCGGTACCCTTCCTGCTCGCCACCCGCCCCTTGCCACTCCTCCTCCTGCTGGGTCCCTTCCCTCACCCTGTACCTTTTTAACTTGCCGTTCATGTCAACTTTGGCGCTCCTCTGACATCACTTTCAGGACCTGCACCTTGGAAGTGGCATTAGAGAGAGCGCCGAAGCCGATGCGAGTAACAAAAAGTATGGGGAAGGATCGCGCAGCAGTGGGGGCAGGGAAGGCAGCGGCAGAGGAGCGCCACCGCCCGGCCCCAGGCACTACTCACCTTTGCTATGCCCCTGTGTCTTAAGCGCTTTGAAAATGTGGGCCTTAACCAGTTGGCACCAAACTCAAAACCGGCTAAGAACATAAGAAGTTGCCTCCGCTGAGGCAGACCAGAGGTCCATCTCGCTCAGCGGTCCGCTCTTGCGGTGGCCCATCAGGCCCATTGCCTGAGCAATGGTCCCAGACTATCCCTATAACCTATCGCTACTCCTATCTGTACCCCTCAATCCCTTTATCCTCTAGGAACCTATCCAAACCTTCTTTGAAGCCTTGTAACGTGCTGCAGCCTATCACAGCCTCCGGAAGCGCGTTCCATGTATCCACCACCCTCTGGGTGAAAAAGAACTTTCTGGCATTTGTTTTAAACCTGTCCCCTTTTAATTTCTCCGAGTGCCCCCTTGTACTTGTGGTTCCCCATAATCTGAAAAATCTGTCCCTGTCTACCTTTTCTATACCCTTCAGGATCTTGAAGGTTTCTATCATGTCTCCTCTAAGTCTCCGCTTTTCCAGGGAGAACAGCCCCAGCTTTTTCAGTCTGTCAGTATATGAGAGGTTTTCCATACTCCTTATCAGTTTAGTTGCTCTTCTATGGACTCCCTCAAGTACCGCCATGTCCTTCTTGAGGTACGGCGACCAGTACTGGACACAGTACTCCAGATGAGGTCGCACCATTGCACGATACAGTGGCAGGATGACCTCCTTTCTCCTGGTCGTGATACCCTTCTTAATGATACCCAACATTCTGTTTGCTTTTCTTGAGGCTGTGGTGCACTGTGCTGACGCCTTCAAAGATGTGTCTACCATCACTCCCAGGTCTCTTTCAAGGTTACTTACCCCTAGCAGAGATCCCCCCATTTTGTAGCTGAACATTGGGTTCTTTTTCCCTACATGCATGACCTTGCATTTCCCTACGATAAAATTCATTTGCCATTTTTTGGCCCATTCTTCTAGCATCGTTAGGTCCCTTTGCAGATCTTCGCAGTCTTCCATGGATTCAACCCTGCGGTAGAGTTTGGTGTCATCCCCAAATTTAATAACTTCGCAATTTGTTCCCGCCTCCAGGTCATTTATAAATATATTGAACAGGAGCGGTCCCAGCACCGACCCCTGCGGAACTCCGCTCGTGACCCAATGCCAGTCTGAGTAATGGCCCTTTACTCCAACCCTCTGTTTCCTGTCTGCCAGCCAGTTTTTGATCCATCGGTGGACCTCCCCTTGCACCCCGTGTTTCCACAGCTTTTTAAGCAGTCTTTCGTGCGGTACCTTGTCGAAGGCTTTTTGAAAGTCAAGGTAAATGATGTCAATGGATTCCCCTTTATCCACCTGTCTGTTTACCCCCTCAAAGAAGTACAATAAGTTTGTGAGGCATGACCTACCCTTGCAGAAGCCGTGTTGGCTCGACTTTAGCTGTCCATTGTTTTCTATGTGTTCGCAGATACTGTCCTTAATCAGTGCTTCCATCATCTTTCCCGGGACCGAGGTCAAGCTCACCGGCCTGTAGTTTCCCGGGTCCCCCCTTGAACCCTTCTTGAAGATGGGCGTGACATTTGCAATTTTCCAATCCTCCGGGATCTCTCCAGTTTTTAAGGATAGGTTACATATTTGGCGAAGTGGCTCTGCTATTTCGTTCCTTAGTTCCTTGAGTACCCTTGGGTGAATGCCGTCTGGACCTGGCGATTTGTCTCTCTTTAGTCTGTCTATCTGCCTGTGGACATCCTCTTGGCTTACCTCTAGTTGGACCAGCTTTTCATCCCGATCCCCATTTACGATGTCCTCCGGTTCCGGAATATTGGATGTGTCCTCCCTCGTGAAGACTGACGTGAAGAACTTATTTAACCTGTCAGCTATCTCTTTTTCCTCCTTTACCACTCCTTTTTTGTCTCCATCATCCAATGGCCCCACTTCTTCCCTTGCCGGTTGCTTCCCCTTCACATATCTGAAGAACGATTTGAAGTTTGTTGCTTCCCCCGCCAGTCTCTCCTCATATTCTCTTTTAGCTTTCCTAACCACACGGTGACACTCTCTTTGGTGTTCTTTGTGCTCCTTTTGGTTGTCCTTTGTTTGGTCCTTTTTCCATTTTTTGAACAATGCTTTCTTGTCACTTATCGCTTTTTTTTACTGCAGTTGTTATCCACGCTGGTTTTTTGGTTCGGTTTTTTTTGCACCCCTTCCTGAATCTGGGGATGTACAGGTTCTGTGCCTCTTGCACCGTGCCCTTGAGTAGGGACCAGGCTTTTTCTACAGACTCCATCTTCCTTGCGCTGCCGTTGAGTTTCTTTCCCACCATTTTCCTCATGCCATCATAATTCCCTTTTCTGTAGTTGAGTGCTGTCGCTGTGGTTCTTTTCACCTTTGATGATCCAATTTCCAGCTTGCACTGGATCATGTTGTGATCACTGTTTCCTAGGGGTCCTAGCACCGCCACCTCCTTTGCAGGTCCCCCTAGCCCGTTGAGGATTAGGTCAAGAGTGGCATCCCCCCGTGTTGGTTCCGTGACCAGCTGTTCCATGAAACAATCCCTCGTGGTTTCCAGGAATTTGGTCTCCCTTATGCAGTTTGAGTGTCCAATACTCCAGTCTATCCCAGGGTAGTTGAAATCCCCCATCACCATCACACTTCTGCTTTTGCATACCTGCCTCAGCTCAGCCTCCAAGTCCTGGTCGAGTGCTTCCGGTTGTCCAGGTGGGCGATAGTACAGGCCCAATTTTATGTCTGCTCCAGTTCCTCCAGGTAGCTTAATCCATAGTGATTCCAAGTCGTCCGCCCTTACTGTTGTTTCCGTCCTGGTTGAAGGTATGGAGTCCTTTATATAAAGCGCGATTCCTCCACCCTTCTTGTGTGTCCTGTCCCTCCTGTAGAGTTTGTACCCTGGTATGGCCACATCCCATTTGTTGTCATCAGTCCACCACGTTTCTGTGACTCCTATTATGTCCAGGTCCTTTGTACTGGCTATGACTTCTAGTTCTCCCATTTTGGCTCTTAGGCTCCTAGCATTAGTGTATAGGCAATTTTCCTGGTTGTTTGCCTTTTCCGCTGGTTCTCCTCGTGGTTTGGCGCCCCTGCCAACCTCCTCATGGGTTGCCAGCCCCCGAGCATTGTTGTGTTCATCCCCATCCTGCGGTGTGTCTGTGTCGTCCTCAGACTGATTCCCCATGTTTGGATGACCCTCTGGCTCCTGTTGTTCTCTCTTAATCCTGCTTGCTAGGTTCGTTTGTGCATTGTCTCCCCGCATTGCGTCCTTGTGTCCTTTTCCCAAAAGTTCCCTCTCAGTCCCGAGCCCTCTTTTACAAATTTCTGGTTCAGTATCCTTGTTCGATACTTTGGTCCGATGTGTCGCGGTCAGGTCGACTGTCAGTTTAAAGCCAAGTCTATGCCGCTCTGGACATTGGGGCACAGTCAGCACTTAGAAGTTAACTGGCCGTCAACTGCACAAAGAGAGCCACACGAAAGCTGTTACTCAAAACCGGATATTCGGTGCTGATGCCCAGACATGGCCTGGCATTGACTATCTGAGGTTTTAAAAAAATTATCACGATATAGTAGAAATATTTCCTGATGTGGCCAGATCAACCCAGATGAAAAGAAAGTTATTTCTTTCATTGGCTATTGGTGCCACATTTTCTTTCAAATTTTCCTGCAAATGCCTCGGGCAATTGCAGGGTAAAGAATCTATTTTCTGGGATTCAATTCTAAATATGAAAAAACACCATAAGATTTCATAGCTGATTCTTTTTGAGGAGAAATAGCTGAGGCTACACTTAAATGTGTAGAAGAGTTTTGCCCTTTTCAGGTTTATTTTTGGCTGGTTATAAAGTTCGTTTTGTTCCTGTGTAGGGGAATTACTGTTTTTGTTTTCCTGCATTAAAATTTTATCTCTCTTAATGTGGGCTAGATGGAACTAGTTTACGATGTAAAGACCTTTTCTGATTTCATTCGGATTGAAAAATTCCATTCCTTACTGTTCTGGAGGATCATATTGGACCAAGCTTACTGGCAACTAAGCTAATGTGCAGATCATTACAGCTTCTTTTTTTTTTTTTTTTTCCCATTATTTTTTATTTTCAAATTTTACATAAAGTGTACAAAATATTAAAATACATTTGATAAATACATAGTATCACTTTTATATCTAATACATTATATATCTAAGTTTGATTTTCCCCCTCACCCTCCACCCTCCCTTTTATTAATTTAATATAATATTTTTAATTTTCAAATTTTACATAAAATGTACTAAATATTAAATTGCAATTAATAAATACACAATATCATTTTTATATCTAATACATCATATTCTAAATATGTTTTTATCACCTCTCCCTCCCCCCACCCTTCTATTACTTTTTATTCATACATTACTTATTGTATAACATATTATAACATATTATGTAGATATTTTTTTTTCATTACCCCCCCTCTATGTGTGTCATAAAAAAGATATTTAAAAGAAGAAAAGAATAAGAGAAATATTAATATTTATTCATTGCAGTATTTTGTCAATGGCCCCCATATTTTTATGAATTTAGTATATGTCCCTCTTTGTATTGCTATTGTTCTTTCCATTTTATATATATGACATATTGTATTCCACCAAAATGTATGATTTAGGTTATTATGATTCTTCCAATTATTGGTTATATGTTGAATGGCAACCCCTGTCATTATTAATAAAAGCTTGTTATTTTCTGGTGAAATTTGACTATTTTTCCTCATCATCATTCCAAATAATACCGTATCATATGATATTGCTATATGATTTTCCATTAATTTATTAATTTGTGGCCAAATTGAATTCCAAAAAATTTTAATGTAGGGACAATGATAAAGTAAGTGATCTAATGTCCCTGGTTCCAGATTACAGTGCCAGCATTTATTAGACTTAGAACTGTCTAATTTTTGCAAACGTGTAGGGGTCCAAAAAGCTCTATGTAATAAAAAGAACCAAGTTTGTCTCATAGATGCTGACACTGTACATCTCATTCTCCAAGACCAAATTAGTGGCCATTGAGATGCATTAATTTGATGCTTAATCTCAATGCTCCAAATATCTCTTAGACCATTTTTTGGTTTTTTATTCAAATATCCAGATATTAATTTATACCACAATGCGGCTTGATGTCCTAGGAAGTCTGCTTGAAAACATAAGAACTTTAAACTATATTGATTATTCAATGTTTTCCATTCAGGGAACCCATCCTGAATGGCCTGCTTCAATTGCAACCATTTAAAACTTTGTGTTTTATTAAGACCAAATCTATGTTGCAATTGTGAAAAATCCAGCAGTTTACCTTCTGAAATAACATCGTCTAGAGATCTAATGTCTGCAATAATCCAGTTCTTCCAAAGGATTTGAGCTCCGCCAATTTTGATCTTGGAGTTTATCCATATAGATTGATTAGTTGATTTGTTTATTGGAATAGGTGTTAATTTATCAATAAACCTCAACGTTTTCCAAGTATCCATTAATATTTTATTTTCTCTATATCTTCTAGGTATGTTAATACTTGGCAGATGAACTAAATTTAGGGGAAACATAAGGCGCCATTCTAAATATAACCAGTCCGGTACATTATCCATAAGTTCTGGGAGGATCCAATACATACCCTGACGTAAAATATAGGCTTGATGGTACCTATAGGAATTTGGAAAATTTACCCCTCCCTCCTTAATTGATTTTTGCAAAGTCACTAAAGCTATTCTAGGTGTTTTACCAAGCCAAAGAAATTTTGTTAATATGCTATTAAGCTTTTTATAAAAGGACCCTTGAAAATAAATAGGTATCATACTCATTTGATAACAAACTACAGGTAACATCATCATTTTAATAGTTTGAACTCTCCCCCACCAAGAAATATGTAAAGGGTTCCATTGTTCACACAACTCCGTAACTTTTTTTAATACAAATTTTTCATTCTCTTTTACAGTATCTTCAATTGTATTTTTAACTTGAATGCCAAGATATTTAAATCCTTCTTCTTTCCATATAAATGGAAAAGTGTCAAATAGTCCTTTTGCACAATAAATATTTAAAGGTATAATTTCAGATTTATTCCAATTAATTTTATAACCTGAAAATTTGCCAAACTTATCAATTAATTCCAATAAAGAAGATAAGGTAGACTCTGGATTTCTCAAATAAAGCAAAATATCATCAGCATAAGCTGAAATTTTATATTCCATATCTGAATATGGAATACCTTGTATCTCCCTCGTTTGCTGTATTGCTAACAATAAGGGTTCTAATACAACATCAAATAACAAAGGAGATAAAGGACAACCTTGTCTAACTCCCCTCTGCAATTGAAAACCATCAGATATCTTATTATTAATATTTAATCTTGCAATCGGGAAGCTATACAATGTTTTTACCATTTGTATAAATCCAGAACCTATACCAAACCATTCTAAAGCCTGATACATAAATTTCCATTCTACCCTATCAAATGCTTTTTCTGCATCCAAGGAAATTGTAAAAGTTGGTTCATCCATTTTTTTTGATAAATTTAACATGTGAAACAATAATCTAGAGTTATTAGAGGAATGTCTTTTAGCAACGAAACCCGTTTGATGCATATCTATAATATGTGGGAGAGCTTTGGCTAATCTCAAAGCCAAAATTTTTGCCAAAAGTTTATTATCAACATTTATCAAAGATATAGGCCTGTAGTTTGAGACCAAAGTAGGATCTTTATTTGGCTTAGGCAAAACAATTATTATTGATTCAGCCATAGTACCTTTAATATTACCTTTTATAAGTTGTGTCTGATATAAATTTAGTAAATATGGGGAAAGGACATTTTGAAATGTTTTATAAAATTCTACTGTATAACCATCACCACCTGGAGCGGATCCAACTCTAAGAAATCTCAATGCTGTTTCTAATTCTTTTAATGATATAGGTTCATCTAAACTCCGTTTTATATGATCAGGAACCTTAGGTCCATTAATTAAATCTAAAAAATTTTTTCCATCTTTTTGTCTCTCCAAATAAGGCTCGGAAGAATATAGGTCCTTATAAAATTTTAAAAATTGTTTTAATATTATATTTGTTTGATTTGTTATTATACCATTATCATCTTTTATTCCATTAATATTAGTTTTCCTTTTTTTTTGCTTTAAGATAATTTGCCAATAATCTCCCCGCCCTATTAGAATTTCCATAATACATTGTTTGCTTGGAAAACAAATCTCTTCTTATCATTTTTGAAGTTAATTCATTATATTTACCTTTTGCTTTCAAAAGAGCTTGCAAAACTTCATTTTCCCATTTACTTACCAATTTAGCTTCTAATATTTTTATTTCTTTTTCTAATTCTATATATTGTATTTTAATCTGTTTCCTAATAAAAGCTGAATATGATATAATATTACCCCTCATAGTTGCTTTAAATGCATCCCATACATTCTCTATAGATGTATCCTCCACTAAATTTATTTGAAAGAAATCGTTAATTTGTGTTTTAAAATTTTCCAAAAATTTGTCATCCACAAGCAATGCATTATCAAATCTCCAAAGAGGTCTACCATTCTCTAATTGATCTAATTGTAATTCTATCCATACTCCCGCATGATCCGAAATAATAATAGGATCTATGGAAGCTTTAATCACCTGTTGCACTTTATTTGTTGAAACAAAAATATAATCTATTCTTGAAAATGATTTATGAACCTGTGAACAAAATGAAAATTCCTGATCATTAAAATGAAGAATACGCCATATATCTTTCAAATCATATGATTGAACCAAATTATCTAAACCTAAAGATTTTATACTTTTACCTGGTTTTTTATCCAATAATGGATCCATTACAGCATTAAAATCTCCAGCCACCACTAAATTAGAAGCAGCCAGTGGTAACAACATATTCTGTAATTTTTTAAAAAATTCTGATTGATTCGAATTAGGGGCATATATATTGAACAACGTCAGGGCATCATTTCCCATACCTATATCAATATGTATCCATCTTCCATGTGGATCTGAATTTTTTACCTTAATATTGGCCATACATTTTTTATTTATAAGAATTGCTACCCCTGCTTTTTTACCCTCTGCTGGAGCAAAAAAACATTCCTTTACCCACCCACCCGATAGTTTCTGTGATTCCTTTATACTAAGATGGGTCTCCTGCAGACAGTAAACATCCGCATTTTGCTTTTTTAAAAATGTTAATACTTTTTTCCTTTTGATTACGTGATTCAGGCCATTGACATTAATAGAATATATCTTAAAAGACATTATACATTTTAATACTTCTCATTATAATCTTTTTCTCCTCTTCTTTCATATTTAGAATCCAAAAAATGTTTTTCATGACACACATATTTACCCCTAAAGTATCTAATCCCTTGTTTATTTTTTCCTTAATCATTCTAGTAAATATTCTCCTTTTCCCTCCCTTTCCCACCCAATACAATGGCTGCTTAAGGATACACATTGGAACTGTAATCCAAACATTCTCCTCCCCTCTAGGCATTCAATATTCAATCAAATTCCCCTTCTATCTATTTATATTAACCTTTAATATCATTAGTCATATTTTCATAACATTTCATTAATGTATCTTTATCCATTTAACAGTTTTTAATTTATATTTCCTTGGTATTATTATTTACATCATAAAATTTCATCTTAAACATATATTTAGTATGTTATTAATGTTTTTCCTATATCTTGCTCTTTCTTTCTTATAAATTTTTATTGTCTTTCTTTATATCATTTTTTCTTTCTTCAGATATTTCAATATTTCATACTTTTATAATTATTTCATAAAGTCATCAAAACCCATCTTAAAATTTTATGTTAAAATATCATAGGTTCTGGTTTAGAAAGAAAAGCTTTTAGTTTTTCTGGATCCTCGAAATACAAGGATTTATCTCCAGATGATACTCTCATTTTCGCCGGATAATATAGACCATATTTAAAACCTTTTTCTTTTAGTTGAGGTCTCATGTCTAATAGTCTCTTTATTTTATTTGCTGTGTTTTTGGCAAAGTCCGGTAAGAACCATATTCTAGATCCTTTATAATTTAGATTTTTGTCTTTCTTTGCAGCATTTAATATTTCTAATGCTTGTTGGTATCTAAGCATTTTGAAAATTATTGGTCTTGGCCTGCCTTTATTTTCTGTATTTTTAACTGGGATCCTATGCGCCCTTTCTATTTCTAGTGGTTGTTTCAAGTCCAGTTGTAATATTTTTGGAATTAAATTTTCTAGAAAAAGAATAGTTTACAAGTTTACAAGTTTATTAGTTTTTTAATATCCCGACCATAAAATGAATATCTGGCCGGTTTACAAAATATAAAAAAAGTAAATAATAATTTAAATATAATGAAGTGAACGAAAATGACATTAACTAGACTAACTGGAAAGTGAGGATAAGAGGGGAAGGAAGGGAGAAGTTACATAAATTAGTTAAGATAGGAAAGGGTGGGGGAAGGATTGAACAAGTGGGGTATGATAGCATTGTTGGAGTGATCACTTACTTATATTAAAAAGGCGAAGTAAAAAGAGAGAAAGGGATCTAGGGACGGTCATAAGCGTCTTGGAATAAGAAGGTCTTTAAGCCGGTCTTAAAGTTAATTAAATTTTGTTCGTCCCGAAGGTATTGTGGAAGAGAGTTCCATAGTGTAGGAGCGGTTACTGCAAAGTTAGTTTTTCGGGTGTAGTATTTTTCCCCTCTAAATTTTCTTGTATTCCAAAAAGTTTAATGTTTTTCCTTCTTCCTCTATTCTCATAGTCTTCCAGTTGATCTTTCAATTTGTTTAATTCCAGACTATCATTTTTGCATCTGTTTGTTTCGCTTTCTATGACCTCCATTTTAGATTCTAGTTCAGTTGTTCTTTTGTTATTACTTTCCATTTGTCTGTGAATGTTTAATATTTCTTCCTTCATTTCAGACATATTGGTTACTGTTTCCTTAAGCATTTGCTTAATTTGTCTTAGTTCTTCCATAACTTCTGCTTTACTCAATATGTCAGGTTCTTCAGCAGGAAGTGGGATCTTGCTTGGTGTTATTTGATCTTGTTTTTGTCTTTTTGCTGACGTGCCAGCCTCATTTTTGTTTTGTCTGGTACTTGCCATGCTGTTGTTTCTTTTTTCCGTGGTTTTTATTTCTTCAGGTTTGTTAGGAATCTTAAAATCTCTTTCAGTCACTATTTTTAGTAATCTGTCTTTGATATCTTATTACACCAGTGTTGCGTTGTTCTAGCACTGAGAAGATTGCAAATCAGTCACTCCATCAAGAACTTATCCAAATATAATATCCAACAAAAGAGAAATCCTTTTCCCCCTCTTCTCAAGCCTCTTTCTCTCAGAATTTTATTCTGACTTCAAGCAGCAGAAATTTTCTCAACAGTATTTCTTATCAGTTATCTGCTTTAATGCCTCAATGAGAAAGGAAAAAAAAGCCTCCTTTTAATGTCTTTCAGCTCTTTAGAAATCTCAGTATTCAACTCTATGTTATTCAGCATAGAAGAAATAATTTTTTTTTTTTTCCTCAGGCTTTGCTTTGACATCAGGCAGGAGAGGGCTATATCAAACTGTCATATTTTTATCTTTGACAGGTAATAGCCCTCTATCCCAATCAGTCTGAAGTGAAAACTTTTCTATTTATTATTTAAATGTAGTATTCAATATTCTACCTTCATTTTTTTAAAGTGTCTTGATTTTGTATCTCAAGAAACGGCTTCAAGCAGATGATTAATTGATCTCTCTCAGGACTCCGACTCAGTATTGGCAGGAGAGAGCTGCTTCAAACCGTCAGAGCTTTAGAAGTTAAACTGACAACTGCCTCATAATGAGATCGATTTTTCCTCTATTTTTCAATACTTTAGACAGTTCAAAACTTCAACAGCTCTCCTTATTACCGTGCCACATCAACACAAAAGTGAAGCCGATAATAAAAAAAGGAAAAAACCAGCAGTTTTACTTTTCTTTTCCCTTCAGGTCTTTTTTGTCAGTTGCCTGATGTCGCGCTGTTCTAGCGCTGAATAAAAACCGGCAATCTCACCTTTGATTCTCCTCTCTCAGAATCCGTTTTAATTTCAGTAGAGGAGATCAATATCAATCAGTCACAATTCTTGTTTTCTCCGATATTAGCAACAAGAGGATAATTTTTAAAAACCGTTGCTAAGTTGATTTCACACAATACCTCACTTCATCACCGGCAGAGGAGGGCTATTTCAAACTGCCATACTCTAGAGACTGACAGGCACCAGCTTACCATATAAATCATTTATAAAGAGGAAAATTTTCTCTTCCTCTTTGTCGTTAGGCAGCTCAACGCCAGTTTCAAACCCCGTCGGTCTCCAGCTCTCTACACCGCTCTGCTCAGGATAGAGGAAAAAAACGGCACCTTTTCTTCTTGGCTTTTCACCTTTTAGGCGTCTCTTCCGTCTCAGCGAAGGAGGTCAATATTGATCCATCACAACTTTAGGATCATAGGAAATTATTTTTTGATAAAATTCTGTGATATGGGGTTAATTTTTTTTATTAATAGTTGCCTATTGAAGAGGAGCGTCGCGATCACACCTCCATTTGTGCTCGCGTTAAGCCACGCCCCTCGATCATTACAGCTTCAAGAAGATGTTGGAAACCCAGCTGTTTCATCTGTCTTTCCTAACGTTCTTTGGGCATTTTGGTATCAGTTTTTTCAAATATGTTACTGAAGAATTTGTAAATTTGCTTTTCATATGTGTTGATATTATTTTGAAGAATGATTTGTATTGTTTTTTGTTTTTGCTTTATGTCTGTTTATTTGGAAACCGCTGTGACTCCAGGCGGTATATTAAGTTTTTAAAGAAAGAAACTAAGGCCCAGATTCACTAAAGGTAGCGATTTTGAAAAAGCGATTGATTCACTATCTTTTTTGCATTGCTCAGTGAGAGATTGGGTCGGGGCAGAACCGTGACAGTAGTGACAGCAGAAACAGCCTCCTGTCACTTCTGCCAGGCCTTCTGCTGGATTTTTTTCTTTTTTTTAAAAAAAATGTGTCAGATATTTTGTGTGTATTACACACGCAAAATATCTGGCTAATAAAAAAAAATGAAAAAAATCCCCTGCCCCTAACAAAGTGCTCCCTCCCTTTCCCGAAGCCATAAAAATGGCAGGAGGGATGCCGACTCCCTCCTACCATTGGAGCTTCTCCCCCACCACAATAAAAAAATATGGCAGGAGGGATGCCGACTTCCTCTTGTCATTGGCCCCGAATGCCAGCTGAACACCCCCATGCCGAACAACCCCCCCCCCCGCGTGCCAAAATGGCAGGAGGGATGCCAACTCCCTCCTGCCATTGGAGCTCCACCCCACCTCAATAAAAAAAATATGGCAGGAGGGATGTTGACTCCCTCCTGCCATCGGCCCCGTCCGCCGGCCGAACACCCCCTCCAGACCGACACCCCTCAGCGCGCTAAAATGGCAGGATGGATGCCCACTCCCTCCTGCCATTGGAGCTCCCCCCCCCACCGCAATAAAAAATATGGCAGGAGGGATGTTGACTTCCTCCTGCCATCGGTCCCGTCCGCCGGCCGAACACCCCTCCAGACTGACACCCCCCCAGCGCGCTAAAATGGCAGGACGGATGCCCACTCCCTCCTGCCACCGCAATGCTCCCTGCCCTCCTCTGGCTCATACCTCTTGTTATACTGGAATAAAGAAGCTGTACCCAGAGGGAATCTTTCCATCTGTCCTCTGAGAAAAATCTACAACTCAATAAAGTATATCTCAGAAAACAGGAAGAGTATCTGCGTTTGAATCAGCATGGAGAGGGTTTAACTCTGCTTAAAATATGGTACATAATCTGGGATTTCATCGTATTAAAGCAGCAAAGTCATCCAGTTTTTTATTTCGCCAGACAGGTTTGCAGACAGGTTTTAGTCAAGAATCTCAGTTTGGGCTCAGTGGAAGGTATAGCTGAATGTCATCTGTGAATGAGTGGATCCTGATCATATATTTAGAGGCGATATTGATTACTCAGCCTCAGCCTATGCTGCTGACCAAATAAAGTTTGCCTTGGATTGCCCACTGCTGTGTGGTTGACATCTTTTCCTCACGATTCTTGTGTCTATAAAGCATACTTAGTACAGAATACCATTTTGGTCTATTATATGATAATGCCATAGCTAATGCAATGGAAAAATTATGCCTTACTTGTTAATTTTCTTTCCTTTAGACACAGTAGATGAATCCAGAGACTAGTGGGATGCCGCACATCTACCAGCAGGTGGAGATAGAGAACTGAATTGTAGGTGCTCCTCTTGGATGGAACTCTTTCTTGCCATGTAGCATCACTCCTTGCCCAAGTATCGGGAACCACACAGCTGCAAGTATATAAGAAAAACTTTCCCAGAACTAAGTCCAATCATGGACCAACAACAACCAACAAGAAACCGCAACAACGCCACAAAAAAACCCCTCATTGGGAAGCAACTGCAGAAAAATCCCAAATCCTGAATGGGGCTCTGGATTCATCTGTTGTGTCTAAAGGAAAGAAAATTAACAGATAAGGTATCATTTTTCCTTACTTAGCAATAGCAGCAGATAAATCCAGAGACTAGTGGGATGTAGCAAAGAAATCCTCAGCAGGGTAGAAGCCAACGCAGCCTCTGCGATATCCAAAGCACCAAATGCAGACTCTCCACACACGGTCACATCCAAACGGTAATGCTTGCAGAATGTATTTGAGGAGGACCACATCACGGCCCTACAAATCTCCTCTAAGGAAAAACCTTTGGACTCCACCCAATAAATCACGATCGTTCTAGTGAAGTACACACTCAAATCCAGCAGAACCGGCTTTCCAGCCAGTAAGTATGCAGAAGAAATAGCCTCCCAGACCCAACGGGCCACCGAAGCCTTGGAAGCTGCCAAGCCCTTCTTAGGGCCCGATAACAAGACAAAGAGGTGATCCGACTGCCTAAAGTCATCAATAACTTGAAAATAGTGTAACAGCATCCTCCCAGACATTGAGAAGGCTCAAAGTCTGGAAGCGTGACCCATAGTCCTCCTCCCTGAAAGAGGGGAGAAACAAAGTGATTGACATGAAAAGAAGAAACCACCTTAGGAAGAAAGGAAGGAACTGGCCGTACTGACACCCCAGCAGCCATGAAACACAGAAAGGAATTCCTGCAGGACAGAGCCTACAGCTCAGACACCCGACGCCAGAGACACCAGAAAGACCATTTTCAAGGTGATATCTTTGAGGAAGCTGTACTCAAGGGTTCGAAAGGGGTACCCTGCAAACCACAAAGCACCAGGCGAAGGCTCCAGTCTGCACAGGGCCTATGCAAAGGAGGACAAAGACACTGCATCCCTTTCAGAAAGACATAGATGCTAAGGAAGAGCGAGACACTCAGCCTCTGTAACAAGTGATGGCCACCACTTGAACCTTGAGGGAATTGTATGCCAACCCTTTAGATGCTCTGTTCTGTAAGAAGTCTAGAATATGAGCCAGAGAAGCCTGGAAAGGGGAAAAACCCCACTGACTACACCATGACTTGAAAACTCTCCAAACCCGGGCATAAGCCATAAATGTAGACTTCTTCTTTGCCTGCAGCAGAGTAGAAATAACCTGTTACGACAATCCCTTACACCACTGCATCGACCACTCAATAGCCAGGCCGTAAGACCAAAGCGGGAGGGATCATCCATCCGTATCGGACCCTGCATTAGCATATCCGGCGTCATTGGCAGCCGGAGAGTAATCCCCATCACCAGACCGAGATTGTCTAGCAAAGTTACACGGGAAAATGGAGTAGATTCTGCGCCGTTCACGGAGGAGGGTGTTTATGAGCAACTTGAAAAACTGAAGGTGGACAAAGCGATGGGACCAGACGGGATCCATCCCAGGATATTAAGGGAGCTCAGAGAGGTTCTGGCGAGTCCTATTAAAGACTTGTTCAACAAATCTCTGGAGACGGGAGTGATTCCTGGGAATTGGAGGAGAGCGGATGTGGTCCCTATTCATAAAAGTGGTCACAGGGATGAAGCAGGAAACTACAGGCCGGTGAGCCTCACTTCAGTTGTTGGAAAAATAATGGAAGTATTGCTTAAAGAAAGGATAGTGTACTTCCTTGAATCTAATGGGTTACAGGATCCGAGGCAACATAGCTTTACAAAAGGTAAATCGTGCCAAACGAACCTGATTGAATTTTTTGATTGGGTGACCAGAGAGTTGGATCGAGGACATATGCTAGATGTAATTTACTTGGATTTCAGCAAAGCCTTTGATACAGTTCCTCTTAGGAGGCTGTTGAACAAGCTTGAAGGGCTGAAGTTAGGACCCAAAGTGGTGAACTGGGTCAGAAATTGGCTGTCGGACAGACGTCAAAGGGTGGTGGTTAATGGAAGTCGTTCGAAGGAAGCAAAGGTGAGTAGTGGAGTCCCTCAGGGATCAGTGCTGGGGCCAATCCTGTTCAATATGTTTGTGAGTGACATTGCTGAAGGGATAGAAGGAAAAGTGTGCCTTTTTGCAGATGATACCAAGATTTGTAACAGAGTAGACACCGAAGAGGGAGTGGAAAATATGAAAAAGGATCTGCAAAAGTTAGAGGAATGGTCTAATGCCTGGCAACTAAAATTCAATGCAAAGAAATGCAGAGTAATGCATTTGGGGATTAATAATAGGAAGGAACCGTATATGCTGGGAGGAGAGAAACTGATATGCACGGACGGGGAGAGGGACCTTGTGGTGATAGTGTCCGAAGATCTAAAGGTGAAAAAACAGTGTGACAAGGCAGTGGCTGCTGCCAGAAGGATGCTGGGCTGTATAAAGAGAGGCGTAGTCAGTAGAAGGAAGAAGGTGTTGATGCCCCTGTACAGGTCATTGGTAAGGCCCCACTTGGAATATTGTGTTCAATTTTGGAGACCGTATCTGGCGAAGGACGTAAGAAGACTTGAGGCGGTCCAGAGGAGGGCGACGAAAATGATAGGAGGCTTGCGCCAGAAGACGTATGAGGAGAGACTGGAAGCCCTGAATATGTATACCCTAGAGGAAAGGAGAGACAGGGGAGATATGATTCAGACGTTCAAATACTTGAAGGGTATTAACGTAGAACAAAATCTTTTTCAGAGAAAGGAAAATGGTAAAACCAGAGGACATAATTTGAGGTTGAGGGGTGGTAGATTCAAGAACAATGTTAGGAAATTGTACTTTACGGAGAGGGTGGTGGATGCCTGGAATGCGCTCCCGAGAGAGGTGGTGGAGAGTAAAACTGTGACTGAGTTCAAAGAAGCGTGGGATGAACACAAAGAGTCTAGAATCAAAAAATAAGATTAAATATTGAACTAAGGCCAGTACTGGGCAGACTTGAATGGTTTGTGTCTGTATATGGCCGTTTGGTGGAGGATGGGCTGGGGAGGGCTTCAATGGATGGGAGGGTATAGATGGGCTGGAGTAAGTCTTAACAGAGATTTCGGCAGTTGGAACCCAAGCACAGTACCAGGTAAAGCTTTGGATTCTTGCCCAGAAATAGCTAAGAAGAAAAAATTAAAAAATTTAAATTGAATCAGGTTGGGCAGACTGGATGGACCATTCGGGTCTTTATCTGCCATCATCTACTATGTATGTATGTTAGATCCAGCAGATCCACATATCACGGATGGCGTGGCTAATCTGGAGCCACAAAGACTACTTTTTCCCTGAAGCGAGCAACCCGATGCAACACTTGACCTATCATCAGCCAGAGGGGAAATACATTCAGAAGGCTCCCTGGAAGTCATGGGAGAGCCAACACGTCAACCCTCTCAGAAGACAGTTCCTGATGTCTGCTGAAGAAATGAGGAAGTTTTGCATTTTGAGCCGAGGCCATGAGGTTCAACTCCAGACGCCCCACTTATGAACTATGAACTGGAACGCCTCCTGCAACAGTTCCCATGCTCCGGGATCTAGAAGATTTCTGCTAAGGAAGACCGCCTGAACATTGGCCTCGCAATGTGAGCTACTGATAAAAGCAGAAGACACGACTCGGCCCACAGAAGCAGAGTCCGAGCCACCTAAGCTTGTTGAGGACTCCTTTTGCCCCCTTGCCTGATGATGTAGGTGACCGCCATGATACTGTCTGAGAGAACCCTTGTTGTCCTGCCCTGAATCAGATTCTGAAACTCCAACAGGGCAAATCTGATCGCTCTCAATTCCAGGAGATTGATGGAGCACCAAGCCTCCTCCGAGGACCACACACCATGTGCCAATGCCTTCTGGCACTGAGCCCCCCAGCCTGTCAGATTGGCATCTGTCGTGACCACCAGCCACTCTGGGGTCACAAGGGGCATCCCTTGGAACAGACTGGAACTGTCCAGCCACCAATCCATGCTGCACATGGCCTGGGGCATCCATCGAAGGCGACAATCATGATCCTGAGATACTGGAGACCATTGGGAGAGAAGAGACTGCTAAAGAAGCCTCATATGAAAGTAGGCCCAGGGAACTACCTCTGGAGCCGCTACCATAAAGCCCCAGACCTGATCAGCAAGCGAACCTGAGACTGCAACTTCACGCCCCAGTCCTCGGGCAGAAAGACTGGGCTATGCTTAATCTGACTCTCAGATGCACCAATGACTGGGAAGGAATGAGGGAACTTTTTTAAAAGTGTATCACCCAGCCCAACGACTGCAGCAGAAAAAAACAACCTCTGAGTAACCCACAAAGGGTGGTGGAATCATGGAACGCGCTACCGGAGGATGTGATAAGCAGGAGCACGCTACAGGGCTTCAAAGAAGGCTTGGATAGGTACCAGGAGGACAAAGGGATTGAGGGGTACAGATAGGAGTAGAGGTAGGTTATAGGATTAGAGGTAAGTTATAAAATTAGTCAAGGACCACTGTTCAGGCAAGTAGGCCTGATGGGCCGCCGCAGGAGCGGACCGCTGGGCAAGATGGACCTCTGGTCTGTCTCAGCGGAGGCAACTTCTTATGTTCTTATGTTCTTATCTTGACAGGAAGAAGCCGGATCAACCAATCATCCAAGTACGGGTGAACCTGTTAGTGCTGGGGCCAGATGGGGATATGCAAGTATGCTTCGAGGTCCAGAGCTGTATGAAATTCGCCCAGTTGAACCACAGCAATCACTGATCTCACCGTCTCCATGCTGAAGTGTCTGACATGGAGAAACTGATTGACTTGCTTAAGATCCAGAACCGGCCAGACAGACCCCCAATTCTTTGGCAACGCAAAGTAAATAGAATATCTCCCTTGTCCCCGCTGCTCCTGAGACACTGGAACCACAGCCCCCATGTCCAGGAGTACCTGGAGGGTGCTTTGTACCGATGCCACTTTGGCAGCACCTGAACACGGGGACACCAAGAAAAAATCAGCGACGGGAGAGGAAAATGTTAACTTGTAACCGTCTCGATTAATGTCTAAGACCCACTGGTTGGAAGTGATCTTTGCCCACTTCACCAGAAAGAAGGACAACCATCCCCCTATCACATCGATGGAGGGAGCCGAGACCCCATCATTGGGAAGCACAGGAGGCCTGAGAACAGGACGACTGAGAGTTGGAGGCTTTGGCAGGATGAAAGGGAGAGAAGACCCATAAGAGGAAGGGTACGATGGCTTACCAGGCCTATATCTTTTGGTATCTTTAAAACATGGATGGGCCGGCTGTGCCTTAAAGGAACTCTGAGCCCTGACCCCAGTTGTACATGATAGCTGGTTCATTAAAAGGCAATCGTCC
Source organism: Geotrypetes seraphini (assembly GCF_902459505.1). Classification (NCBI taxonomy): domain Eukaryota; kingdom Metazoa; phylum Chordata; class Amphibia; order Gymnophiona; family Dermophiidae; genus Geotrypetes; species Geotrypetes seraphini. The sequence goes on from NC_047084.1 coordinate 117,166,691, forward strand.
CGGGAACACATCCTGGACAGAACCGCAGCGGATCCGCACATAAGAAAAGCCTGATGCATCAATAACACAAACTGGGGGAAACGGCATCACCAAAGAACCAGCGTGTATAAGTGCCAGATCCGGTGAACCCAGCCACAAAGACGCTCCGCTAACGTCCGCATCTGCTCCTAATTCCTGCCCATGATCCAACAAACCCAAAACCATGAGGCCCACTGAAGCCAGAACAAATGAAGCCGCCTCAGGTGCACGGGAAACCACACTGCCCCCGCTGCAAAATTGGATTCCATGAGGGCACCTTCTGAGCTGCCTGCCATGCAGAGGTCCAACGGTAAACGCTGCTTTCCACAGCACAAACACTGCTTAAAATACTCTGCGGCCATGAGCCGCACAAATAAAAAGTGCACCTGAAAAACACACACGGTACTCACAGAACTCATGCCGAACACCCGTGCACAATGTAAAAAGAATATATACTCACAATTTATAGGGACAGTAATTGCAGTGTAAAAGAGAAAGATAGTGCAAAACACTACTCCTTCTAAACAGTCTCCTTTATGTATTTATTTTTTAACCAACTGGGAAAGAAGAAAAAATACAGAGACCACAGGACCCTCAAACACTGGAGAGAGTGGGGGGGAATAGGGATCTGGGGGGGGGGCAGGTGTAACCCTTAAAGCTGGCATCGCTCAGCCAGACACCCCTGCACTAACTGAATTCATAGCAACATTAGTGAAATCCACTTTTTCAGTGAATTTGACTGATTTTCAGTCAGTAATGCCAGGAGCCCAAAGACTGGCATCCATCCTCCTGCTGGAGATAGAGTATACTAAATGGCAAGAAGGGGTTCCATCCAAGAGGAACACTTGCAATTCAGTTCTCAATCTCCACCTGCTGGTAGATGTGCGGTATTCCACTAGTCTCTAGATTCATCTGCTGCTGTTGTTCTATATAATCAGCTATGAGAGGCTAAAACTGTCCTGATTGCTTATCATATAGAAATGTTTTCATTTGCTTCTGAATTTTAGGTAGCAAGTTTATTTTCTAGTGTCTTGGCAGGTTGTTCCATGTTGTGATGGTGATAGCGATATAGGTAAACATCGAATTGAATATGTGTTTGGACTTGGTTTCTTTGGGTAAGGGGAGGATCATCTGTGATGTGTTGGTGATTTGGGTTGATGTGAAGTAGAGCTTTGAAAGCAATTGGATTAACTTACCTGATGAGTGATCATTGCAAATGTGGAATATAATGCATGGTGCCTTGAAGGAGATCCGAAAGATTATGGATAGCCACTGGAGCTTGTGGTAGTCCTCCGTTACAAAGTCAAATTTCTTGAGCTTATTGCTGTATGTTGGATGAGTTATAGTCTTTACATGTATAAGGAGTTGCAATAGTCTAGTTGGCATAGAATGAGCATTTGAACTAATATAGCAACCTGATATGAAAATGGTTGGTATGGACACTCAAATCCTGGTACATGGACATTTTTGTGGTCATTATAGAATGTGATTGTTCATATTGCAGTCCCAGTTCTGGTTTTGCTACATCCATAGTTTGGCCATTCTGGTTTATAAAATGGCTCTTCATTCTGGACAAACTAAGTCACCATTGATAATGCACAAACTTTGATGTTCCTATTCGGACATGGGCAACCTTTCTGAAATGCTGTTCTGTGTCTTTATAGAATTTGCTAAAAATAGCAGTCTGTGTGGCCTTCATGAATAGGTGACCTGTTATATAATTACCTTCCAAAAGTGGGGATCTGTGTGCCAGTGACCATTGGGTTGGGGGATGACTTATGCTTCCATAGCATTGATTCCATTTTGGACTCAGGATCTCTGTGATAGACCCAAGTCTTATCTCCAGTCATCAAACAATGAAAAAAAAAATTAATTTGGTTTTGACAGAGCATCTCCAAGTTCTCCTGACAGCACTGGAGCCTCATGGCTTTCTAACATGGCGTCAGTATTCTTGGAACCTATCTTGCACTAACCTTGGACATGTCCAACTTTTCATGAATTATTTTCCAAACTGTACCTGCCGAGATGCCCATTTCTTCAGCTATTCAGGAAACCTTAATTCATCTGTCTGACAAAATTAAATTCTCGACTTTCTTGCACATTTCTGTGGAAGTTGCTTCCACAACCTGTCCAGTGTGAGGGTCATGTTGAATGGACTCTCTACCCCACTTAAATTGTTTGCTCTAAAATTTTACTTTGTAGGTTGATGGGGCGGACTTACCATAAACTGCAGTCATGCGTTCATGGATCTCCTTTGGCTCTTTCCCTTCTTTTTTGAGAAATTTTATCACTGAAGAGTGCTCCAAATCTAGCAGTTTTTTACTTGATTCACATGAGGACTCTCCTGACATCCTGTCTCTTGGAATGTAGACTCATACTGAGCTGTAGACTATAACTGTGCCTGAGTAATCTTGAAGATAACAAAGTGGAACTGATATCTGGACTAGGATTTAATTTAATAAACAATATACACTTCTCCTTCAGAATTTGTGGGTTTAGTACTCGTGAATTCGGTTATTCACGATTTTTGGCCTCTGATCCATCCCTGACTCCCTCCTGCGTCCCAGACTTTACCTAATAGTCTAGCAATGACACAGGGCAGGAGCGATCTTCCTACGCTCCAGCCCTGTGCAGAGCTATCAACAAAAATGGCTGCTGTGAGTTCCCATGAGTTCCCGTGGTCTCACGAGACTACAATGGGGGCTTACGGGAGGCCCAGGATGCAGGAGGGAGGCAGGGTGGGTTAGAGTCGGCCCTAAAAGTTATTTGCAATTTTCAATATTCGCGGGCCGGCTCTGCCCCAAACCCTCGTGAATTCGGAGGAAGAAGTGTACTATAAAAGCCTATACAGGTGTACAAAAAAAAGTTAAACATTCTTTAACACATGTGTCAGATTTTCCATTCTTCTTGACATGGCCATGTTTTGGCACGTATGCCTTCCTCGAGAGAAGAGATAAACCTGGTCCAGCATGAAACAAAATTAAAATCAAAACATTAAAATTGTAAGCCTGACACACGTGTTAAAGGACTTTTAACTTTTATTGTACACCTGTAAAAGCTTTTATAGTATATTGTTTTTCACACAGAGGGTGGTGGATACATGGAACGCGCTACCGGAGGATGTGATAAACAGGAGCACGCTACAGGGGTTCAAAGAAGCTTTGGATAGGTACTTGGAAGACAAAGGGATTGAGGGGTACAGATAAGAGTAGAGGTAGATTATAGGGATGGGATTAGAGGTAAATTACAAAATTAATCAGGGACCACTGTTCAGGCACTAGGCCTGATGGGCCGCCGTGGGAGCGGACCGCTGAGCAAGATGGACCTCTGGTCTGACTCAGCGGGGGCAACTTCTTATGTTCTTATGTTCTTAAATTAGATCCTAGTCCAGATATCAGTTCCACTTGTAATGGGGGGCGTGGCTTAACGCGAACACGAATGGACGTGTAATCGAAAAGCTCCTCTTCATCTAGGCAACGGAAGATAAAAAATATTATTCCCTTCTTGAAGATTTCATCAAAAAATAATTATTAATAATGTTGATGTTACCCTCTTAAACCTGAACTTGAAATCTGTGAGAATAACAGCTGAAGGGTCGGAGTGCCGACATCAAGTCGCCGACATCGAGAAAAGCTGAGGGGAAGGTAACTGAATCTTTTACCGGCTTTTATCTGTGCTGAAACGGCGATACAGTGAGTGAAGACTGATAGAGATTTGAATTGACCAACGAAGGAAAGTTTAAAGATTGGGCATTGAGAAGGAGAGACTGACAGCGAGAGAAATTGGAGAGGGATAGAGCTGTGGCGGTTTGAAGCAGACCGCACTGAACAGAGACCCTGAGGGCAAAGAATCGGCGAATTTTCTTTTTACTGAAACAGCAGGAGATTGAGGAGGAGGTTTGCTGGAGCGACGAGGAATAAAAAAACTTAAGGTGAATAACACCAGCCTAATATTATGCCTGCCATGCCTAAATAAGAGTTGTTATTCCTTCGTGCTGAAAACTGACTAACAGTAAAAAAAAAAAAGCCGATCTTGTTGTGAGGCTGCTATCAGTTGATTTAAGTGGCGGTTTGATTTCTCCTGCCGGCGCTGATTTGGAGCCATAGGGGTGGAGAACGGAGGAGATTAGTTTTATCCTTTGCCGGTTTCTTTTTCTGAAGACAAACAATTTAATAGAGAAAGTTGAATCAGCACGTTATTGAGAAGGGCTGTTAAAAATTTAAACTGACAAAAAAAAAAAGTAAAAGAAAGAACGATTATAATGTGAAGCCTGTTGTCAGTTAAATTCCTGAGCTGTGACGGTTTGAGGTAGCCCTTTACAGCCAGTCTGAGCCCTGGGAGATCAACTAATTGCCTGAAGCCAATTTTCTTTTTTTATTTGAAATATGAAAACAAGACACTGAAAAGAATGAAGGCAGTTTATTAAAAATATATTAGTCAACAAAAAGTTCTTACTGATTTTGATAAAGGACTGCTGCCTGTCAAAGAAAAAAGGAGAGGATAAAATCTCCTCAATTTAAAAACTGATTCTGGTGAGAAGAATAGTGCCTATCAATCTAAAAGTAGGAAAGACTGAAAAAAGCCCTCCTCTGCAGATTTTGATGAGAAATCCTGAGGGTAAGGAGCTGATTTCTCCTATTATATAGTGTGAAAAAATTGGTGAAAATAATATCAATTGAAACTTCTCTCCAACGAAATTAAACTGGAAACCTGAAGGAAAGGATTCAAAAATTCCACAAAGCAAAGCATCAAAGACAAATTAATATACACTGTTGTTGGAAAAAAAAAAAAAAAAATCTTATTGAATACTGAGAATTGTGATTGAAAAAAGAATTTTGTGTCTGCTAACAACTATAAAGAAATAAAACCTAAGAAAAAGAAAAACAACAACATGGCAAGTACCAGACAAAACAAAAATGAGGCTGGCACGTCAGCAAAAAGACAAAAACAAGATCAAATAACACCAAGCAAGATCCCACTTCCTGCTGAAGAACCTGACATATTGAGTAAAGCAGAAGTTATGGAAGAACTAAGACAAATTAAACAAATGCTTAAGGAAACTGTAACCAATATGTCTGAAATGAAGGAAGAAATATTAAACATTCATAGACAAATGGAAAGTAATAACAAAAGAACAACTGAATTGGAATCTAGAATGGAGGTCATGGAAGGTGAAGCAAACAGATGCAAAAATGATAGTTTGGAATTGAATAAATTGAAAGATCAACTGGAAGACTATGAGAATAGAGGAAGAAGGAAAAACATTAAACTTTTTGGAATACAAGAAAATTTAGAAGGAAAAAATGCTATACTTTTTCTAGAAAATTTAATTCCAAAAATATTACAACTGGACTTGAAACAACCACTTGAAATAGAAAGGGCGCATAGGATCCCTGTTAAAAATACAGAAAATAAAGGCAGGCCAAGACCAATAATTTTCAAAATGCTTAGATACCAACAAGCATTAGAAATATTAAATGCTGCAAAGAAAGACAAAAATCTAAATTATAAAGGATCTAGAATATGGTTCTTACCGGACTTTGCCAAAAACACAGCAAATAAAAGAAAGAGACTATTAGACATGAGACCTCAACTAAAAGAAAAAGGTTTTAAATATGGTCTATATTATCCGGCGAAAATGAGAGTATCATCTGGAGATAAATCCTTGTATTTCGAGGATCCAGAAAAACTAAAAGCTTTTCTTTCTAAACCAGAACCTATGATATTTTAACATAATATTTTAAGATGGGTTTTGATGACTTTATGAAATAATTATAAAAATATGAAATATTGAAATATCTGAAGAAAGAAAAAAATGATATAAAGAAAAGACAATAAAAATGTATAAGAAAGAAAGAGCAAGATATAGGGAAAACATTAATAACATACTAAATATATGTTTAAGATGAAATTTTATGATGTAAATAATAATACCAAAGAAATATAAATTAAAAACTGTTAAATGGATAAAGATACATTAATGAAATGTTATGAAAATATGACTAAAGATATTAAAGGTTAATATAAATAGATAGAAGGGGAAATTGATTGAATATTGAATGCCTAGAGGGGAGGAGAATGTTTGGGTTACAGTTCCAATGTGTATCCTTAAGCAGCCATTGTATTGGGTGGGAAAGGGAGGGAAAAGGAGAGTATTTACTAGAATGATTAAGGAAAAAATAAACAAGGGATTAGATACTTTAGGGGTAAATATGTGTGTCGTGAAAAACATTTTTTGGATTCTAAATATGAAAGAAGAGGGGAAAAAGATTATAATGAGAAGTATTAAAATGTATAATGTCTTTTAAGATATATTCTATTAATGTCAATGGCCTGAATCACGTAATCAAAAGGAAAAAAATATTAACATTTTTAAAAAAGCAAAATGCGGATATTTACTGTCTGCAGGAGACCCATCTTAATATAAAGGAATCACAGAAACTATCGGGCGGGTGGGTAAAGGAATGTTTTTTTGCTCCAGCAGAGGGTAAAAAAGCAGGGGTAGCAATTCTTATAAATAAAAAATGTATGGCCAAGATTAAGGTAAAAAATTCAGATCCACATGGAAGATGGATACATATTGATATAGGTATGGGAAATGATGCCCTGACGTTGTTCAATATATATGCCCCTAATTCGAATCAATCAGAATTTTTTAAAAAATTACAGAATATGTTGTTACCACTGGCTGCTTCTAATTTAGTGGTGGCTGGAGATTTTAATGCTGTAATGGATCCATTATTGGATAAAAAACCAGGTAAAAGTATAAAATCTTTAGGTTTAGATAATTTGGTTCAATCATGTGATTTGAAAGATATATGGCGTATTCTTCATTTTAATGATCAGGAATTTTCATTTTGTTCACAGGTTCATAAATCATTTTCAAGAATAGATTATATTTTTGTTTCAACAAATAAAGTGCAACAGGTGATTAAAGCTTCCATAGATCCTATTATTATTTCGGATCATGCGGGAGTATGGATAGAATTACAATTAGATCAATTAGAGAATGGTAGACCTCTTTGGAGATTTGATAATGCATTGCTTGTAGATGACAAATTTTTGGAAAATTTTAAAACACAAATTAACGATTTCTTTCAAATAAATTTAGTGGAGGATACATCTATAGAGAATGTATGGGATGCATTTAAAGCAACTATGAGGGGTAATATTATATCATATTCAGCTTTTATTAGGAAACAGATTAAAATACAATATATAGAATTAGAAAAAGAAATAAAAATATTAGAAGCTAAATTGGTAAGTAAATGGGAAAATGAAGTTTTGCAAGCTCTTTTGAATGCAAAAGGTAAATATAATGAATGAACTTCAAAAATGATAAGAAGAGATTTGTTTTCCAAGCAAACAATGTATTATGGAAATTCTAATAAGGCGGGGAGATTATTGGCAAATTATCTTAAAGCAAAAAAAAGAAGAATTAATATTAATGGAATAAAAGATGATAATGGTTTAATAACAAATCAAACAAATATAATATTAAAACAATTTTTAAAATTTTATAAGGACCTGTATTCTTCCGAGCCTTATTTGGAGAGACAAAAAGATGGAAAAAAATTTTTAGATTTAATTAATGGACCTAAGGTTCCTGATCATATAAAACGGAGTTTAGATGAACCTATATCATTAAAAGAATTAGAAACAGCATTGAGATCTCTTAGAGTTGGATCCGCTCCAGGTGGTGATGGTTATACAGTAGAATTTTATAAAACATTTCAAAATATCCTTTCCCCACATTTACTAAATTTATATCAGACACAACTTATAAAAGGTAATATTAAAGGTACTATGGCTGAATCAATAATAATTGTTTTGACTAAGCCAAATAAAGATCCTACTTTGGTTTCAAACTACAGGCCTATATCTTTGATAAATGTTGATAATAAACTTTTGGCGAAAATTTTGGCTTTGAGATTAGCCAAAGCTCTCCCACATATTATAGATATGCATCAAACGGGTTTCGTTGCTAAAAGACATTCCTCTAATAATTCTAGACTATTGTTTCACATGTTAAACTTATAAAAAAAAATGGATGAACCGGCTTTTACAGTTTCATTAGATGCTGAAAAAGCATTTGATAGGGTAGAATGGAATTTTATGTATCAGGCTTTAGAATGGTTTGGTATAGGTTCTGGATTTATACGAATGGTAAAAACATTGTATAGCTTCCCGATTGCAAGACTAAATATTAATAATAAGATATCTGATGGTTTTCAATTGCAGAGGGGAGTTAGACAAGGTTGTCCTTTATCTCCTTTGTTATTTGATGTTGTATTAGAACCCTTATTGTTAGCAATACAGCAAAAGAGGGAGATACAAGGTATTCCATATTCAGATATGGAATATAAAATTTCAGCTTATGCTGATGATATTTTACTTTATTTGAGAAATCCAGAGTCTACCTTATCTTCTTTATTGGAATTAATTGATAAGTTTGGCAAATTTTCAGGTTATAAAATTAATTGGAATAAATCTGAAATTATACCCTTGAATGTTCATTGTGTAAAAGGATTATTTGATACTTTTCCATTCATATGGAAAGAAGAAGGATTTAAATATCTTGGCATTCAAGTTAAAAATACAATTGAAGATACTGTAAAAGAGAATGAAAAATATGTATTAAAAAAAGTTACGGAGTTAAGTGAGCAATGGAACCCATTACATATTTCTTGGTGGGGAAGAGTTCAAACTATTAAAATGATGATGTTACCTGTAATTTGCTACCAAATGAGTATGATACCTATTTATTTTCAGGGGTCCTTTTATAAAAAGCTTAATAGCATTTTAACAAAATTTCTTTGGCTTGGTAAAACACCTAGAATAGCTTTAGTAACTTTGCAAAAATCAATTAAAGAGGGAGGGGTAAATTTTCCAAATTTCTATAGGTACCATCAAGCCTATATTCTACGTCAGGGTATGTATTGGATCCTCCCAGAACTTATGGATAATGCACCGGATTGGTTATATTTGGAATGGCGTCTTATGTTTCCCCTAAATTTAGTTCATCTGCCAAGTATTAACATACCTAGAAGATACAGAGAAAATATAATATTAATGGATACTTGGAAAACGTTGAGATTTATTGATAAACTAACATCTATCCCAATAAACAAATCAACTAATCAATCTATATGGATAAACTCCAAGATCAAAATAGGCGGAGCTCAAATCCTTTGGAAGAACTGGATTATTGCAGGCATTAGATCTCTAGACGATGTTATTTCAGAAGATAAACTGCTGGATTTTTCACAATTGCAACATAGATTTGGTCTTAATAAAACACAAAGTTTTAAATGGTTGCAATTGAAGCAGGCCATTCAGGTTGGGTTCCCTGAATGGAAAACATTAAATAATCAATATAGTTTAAAGTTCTTATGTTTTCAAGCAGACTTCCTAGGACATCAAGCTGCATTGTGGTATAAATTAATATCTGGATATTTGAAAAAAAAACCAAAAAATGGTCTAAGAGATATTTGGAGCATTGAGATTGGACATCAGATTAATGCATCTCAATGGCCACTAATTTGGTCTTGGAGAATGGGATGTACAGTGTCAGCATCTATGAGACAAACTTGGTTCTTTTTATTACATAGAGCTTTTTGGACCCCTATACGTTTGCAAAAATTAGACAGTTCTAAATCTAATAAATGCTGGCACTGTAATCTAGAACCAGGGACATTAGATCATTTATTGTATTATTGTCCCTATATTAAAACTTTTTGGAATTCAATTTGGCCACAAATTAATAAATTGATGGAAAATCATATTGCAATATCATATGATACAATATTATTTGGAATGATGATGAGAAAAAAAAGTCAAATTTCACCAGAAAATAACAAGCTTTTATTAATTATGACAGGGGTTGCCATTCAGCATATAACCAACAACTGGAAGAATTATAACAACCTAAATTATACTTTTTGGTGGAATACAATATGTCATATATTTAAAATGGAAAGAACAATAGCAACACAAAGAGGGACATATACTAAATTCATAAAAATATGGGGGCCATTGACAAAATATTGCAATGAATAAATAATAAAATTTTTTCTTCTTCTTTTCTTCTTTTAAATATCTTTTTTATGACACACATAAAGGGGGGGTAATTAAAATAAATTCTACATAATATGTTATAATATTATATACAATATGTAATGTATGAATGAAAAGTATTAGAAGGGTGGGGGGAGGGAGAAGGGATAAAATTATATTTAGAACATAATGTATTAGATATAAAAGTGTTATTGTATATTCATCAATTGTATTTTAACATGTTGTACACTTTCTGTAAAATTTGAAAATAAAAAATAATATATAAAGTTCCACTTGTAATCTTTGCTGGTTTTCTCGTGGAACACTCCTTGTGTTTCCATGAGTATCCTTGAGACATAACAAGCACAGACTTGTTTCAACATACTCAGGTGGATAAACTATTAAACGCCCCTCGTATGACCAGCTACTGAGTCCAATGACTGTGCAGACTAAAAAGAGTGTCTGTGCAGTCCAAAGTCAGCAGCCCTTGTCGTTGACAGGAGATGTTTTGTCAAGTGATGGCTAGCATCCGAACATGTGTTATCCAATGTTCTCCTTTGTTGTTTCAGAAAGGCTTATTATTCTACTTACAATGAAACGATTAAATATGATTGGTATGCGAGTACTTCAGCTCGCCACTGGATTTGCAAGAAGCACACCCTTTACCAGCTACAGTTCCAAAACAATTTTGCATTTGGTGTTCTTGAATTCATGCACTGCACTTGGACGAAATCTTCTCTCGCAGCTGAATAAACTCAGTGTAAGTACATGTGCTCAAGCAGTGGCTTAGTAAGGGAAAAATTGATCAACCACCTAATCAAAATTCTAGGCCGTGAACAAGATAAAATGCATGAAAGTAACAGAATATAGATACTCGGGGGACTAGATATGAGACATGACGTTCAGAAACATATAGAATATGGGAAAGAACTAGACTCTTTAGAGGTAAAGAACAAAAAGGGAAAAACCAAATGGGGGGGAGGGGGTGTAGGGGATACAGACCGCCTCGGGTGCTGTCTTCATGGGGGCGCTGCTCCTCCCCCCTTCGTGCATCTTTAGATGTTCATCAGTGCAAGAAGCATCTCCCGCCTGCTGCTCATGCCGGCCTCAGTTCCCTTCTGACATCACTTCCTGGTTGGAGGACCAGGACGTGACATCAGAAGGGAGCCGAAGTCAGCATGAGCAGCAGGTGGAAGATAATTCTCATGCTAGCAAACGTTTCAAGAGGATGGGGGCCACCGCCCTGAGCACTAACCCCTCCAGTTATTCCAAGTAAAACAATTTGAAAGGCTTATTTAAGTCACATTTGCTGCTTGCAGAAGGGAAAAAAAAGAAAGGAAAAGCACTTAAGGGGGAAATTCTATAAGAGGCGCCTATTTGAACTAGTAAATTGGCTTCAAGAAATAATTAGCTTTAACAAGCTTGTATTTGAAAAAAGTAAAATTTAATTTTTTAAACATATTCTTTAGTCATTTAAAAACTTCTATTGCGCACAAAAGATGATGTATTTACATAAATTATTATCATTACAGCACAATATACTTAATAGAATCAAGATAAAACCTATTTTCTCCCATCTACTTTCCAATTTACAAACTTCTCATGAAAATACTTCTATACAACCCTTCTTTACGTCTTAATAAATGCCAAAACATACCCCCTCCCTTCACTTAGACAAAGAAATCAATCTTTACAATATTTAGTTAATGGTTCCCAAACTTCCATACATTTTTTATCATAACCCTTCTGAATAGCCACAAACTTTTCCCACCAGAATAAATAACTTAATCTATCCCAATTTTTCCAATTTTTCCAAAATAAGTTGCAGGGCAACTCCCATCATTGTAAACAAAAGTTGTTATTTTTTGCCGAAATTTGACTTTTTGCCCAAATAAAATGATATCATATGATAATGCCACTGGATTTTCTCATAAATTATTAACCTGATCCCAAATTGATCTCCAAAATTTTTGAATCAGAGGACAATTTTAAATTTAATGGAGAGATAGGCGCCTATCTCCTTAGGCGTGATTCTACAAAAGACAGCCTTACACTGAAGTAGGTGTGTTTAAGGGTGGAGAGGGTCTAAAGGACTTAGGTGCCTATGTTTGTTTATTTATTCAATTTTCTCCCAGGGGAGCTCAGAACGGTTTACATGAGTTTATTCAAGAATTTAATGCATCAACATCAGATCAAGTGAACACTGGGTCAGGGTATCGTTCCAATTTTTGACATACAAGTCATTATCTAAGAATCTTGGTTCTTTTTTGATTCTTAAGCCACGAGGCACCCGATGTATGTGACAGTACTCCACCAATATGGCTGAATGTAACTGTGCCCTAATAATGATTTGATATTGTCCCAAGAATTAGTACTCTGAGCTTCATCCCCTTCATCAAATAATCTGTTGCCCGACACCAAGAGGGTTATTAAAATTAGAATAGGGGAACATCTTAGCAATATTAGGAAAAAATGGCAGCTTGCCCCTTTGGTTTCTCACTGGATAGCACTTAATCACATGGAACACGATCGTCAGTATCCAGTTTTACTCAAGTTAAGTGGTTCCAATGAGTAGAATGTGTCGCAGCGTCTTCTAGTGAGAGAACAAAGAATGATTTTTGAATGGCAGACTTTGGCGCCCGGTGGGCTGAATTCGGAGATTGAGTAGTTCAGTGTTTAAACTTCTTTCCATACCGGGGGAGAGGGGGTGGTTTCCTTCCTGGCAACCAGATGGCTAGGCTTGACCCTCCCCGCGTTTGATTTAAAAGGTTGACGCAGTCTCTTTTGTAAGTTTGTTTTGTCCGTTGGCGGGTCTTTTTGTTCCTGCTAGGGTTGTTGACTGTCTGTTTTTTCTCCCTATATAGCTGCTAAGAGGTTTTAGATTGGGTATTTGAGATTATATTTATTATTAGTATAGAATTGATGAGATAATTTCTATTTATTCCTTTTTGGTTTTTTGTTGTGTTGTGTTTTGTTTATTTTGTAGTTCCCCCTCTGAAGAAGCTTAGCGAAACCTGGGTCAAGGAGTAAATGCTACTGGGAAAGCTTATTCTTTATTTAATCACATCACATTGGGGTTGATCATCAGATAGCAGCAATTCAGCTTGGATTTTCCAACTTATATCATCCAGATAAGTTCCATACATGTGTTGTATGCTTCTGTATATTAACATCTTGTGGCGGTGCGGGACTTATAAGGTGTGATGATGGTCTTGTAGCAACCCATGCTCATACCCTTGAACACATTGGTGGTTTGGTCTGACAACGTTTAGCACTTATACATTTTTTGTTTATATTATTTGGAATAATTATAATTTTAGTTCTCTGTGACACATTCTATTGGGACATTTCCAGACACAGAGGTGTTAAATTTGGTATTCTCCCCTATTTATTGATAATGAGTTTGTCAACCAGGAATACTCAGAGCATGAAGCAGAGAAGGGGGGAGAGGCTCCTGAGAAAATGAAAGAGTCATGGGATAGGAGACAATGTTCACTTGTGGATTAAGAATTGGTTAACGGACAGAAAACAGAGGGTAGGGTTAAATGGTCATTTTTCTCAATGGAGGAGAGTAAACAGTGGAGTGCCGCAGGGGTCTGTACTGGGAACGGTGCTATTTAACTTATTTATAAATGATCTGGAAATTGGAATGACAAGTGAGGTGATTAAATTTGCAGATGATATTAAACTGTTCAAAGTTGTTAAAATGCATGCAGACTGTGAAAAACTGCACGAAGACCTTAGGAAATTGGAAGACTGGGTGTCCAAGTGGCAGATGAAATTGAATGTGGACAAATGCACATTGGGAAGAATAACCCGAATCACAGTTACTGGATGCTAGGGTTCACCTCGGGGGCCAGATCTGGGTATCATCATAGACAATATGCTGAAATCTTCCGCCTAATGTGCGGCAGCGGCCAAAAAAGCAAACAAGATTCTAGGAATGATTAGAAAAGGGATGGTAAACAGGACTCAATGGTGTGACCTCACCTTGAATATTGTGTTCAGTTCTGATCCCCCATCTCAAAAAAGATATAGCGGCACAAGAAAAGGTTCAAAGAAGAACAACCAAGATGATAAAGGGGATGGAACTCCTTTCGTATGAGGAAAGACTAAAGAGGGTGGGGCTTTTCAGTTTGGAAAAGAGAGGGGAGATATGAGGGGAAATATGATTAAAGTCTACACAATCCTGAGTGGAGTAGAACGAGGACAAGTGGATCGATTTTTCACGCTGTCAAAAATTACAAAGACTAGGGGACACTCGAAGTTACAGGGAAACAGACATGGGAGAAGGCACTGCTTGCCCTGGATGGGTGGTATAGACTGCTGCTACTATTTGGGTTTTTGCCAGGTGACCTGGATTGGCCTCTGTGAAGATGGGCAACTGGGCTTGATGGCCCATTGGTCTGACCCAGTAAGGCTATTCTTATGTTCTTAAGATCCATCATATGAAACTGGTAACTCATCACTAAATGAACTTAAACTAGAATAGTGTATATAAAAGGCTGAATCAAACCCAATCCTTGCCTTTCCTAACACTCTAGTACAAAGCCTGAATCTATAGCTTCCCATATGTACAATGCTCATTATGAAGGCGTAGATTATTGTTCTTGAATGCATGAACATAAAGACCTGCAGTTGAACCTACCTTTTGCATTTATTTCAGGCTCCCAGCAGAGTCAGCAGGAATCAGCAGCAGGAATCAGAAGTACAGAGAGATGCCACAAAGACAGGATTAATCTTTACATGGCGCTCACAAGATCTTTAAAGGCCATGTAAGCATGACATAAATTTGCACAGGGGTACAAATAGCAGAAAGGCCCCTCCCAGTGCATCCAATCATGCATTTTCAGGCAACTTAGATTGTGATCCCACTCGGGACAGAGCAAGACCCTGTATATACTGTCTATGTAAACCACTTTGGCCGTGTATATCAAATCCATGACCTTTCAACATCTCATTATTTCTTAATATTCATTGGGTCAGAATTTTGCCCATTATGGTAGGTAACATAAGAACATCTTAGGCATAATTAAGTTGTGTTACAAGGTTTTAATGTGTTGATTTCCCAGTAACTAGACCTCTTCCCTCTCCATATCAAGTTCGGAGGAAATCACTCTTCAAATCCACCTTCCAAACCTGCCTCCGACTTGTTTATGTCAGACCTCCTCCTATCTTCAATTTAGGAAGATGCTAAAAACGCATCTGTTTTCATTCTAGTCTTGCTATGATTCATAATGTCTATTTTGCTAACCTCATTAATCTTATGTAAGCCACAATGATTCTGAGTTGACATTTGTGGGGTAGAAGAAACAATATGGTCTGATATTTCATTTGGAAGAAAACTCCAGACTGAGAGGACATTAGATGACGTTGAAAGATTGTAGGCTCAGGTGTAACCTAAGGAAATACTTGATTACAGAAAGGGTGATGGATATGTGGAACAGTCTTCTGGTGGATGTGGCAGAAACGACGACTGTATCTGAATTCAAGAAAGCTGGGTGGGCCTATTTGGTCTTTATGTGCTGTCATGAGGAAACATGTTCTTCAAGGTGGCCTGGGGAGGGAACGTTCTTAAAGGGAACTAGGGTTTTCCTAGTCCCTTCTTCCAAAGCCCCTCAGATTCTAAACCCTCTGGGGACAGAAAAATAGCTACTAAATTTAACTCACCTTATACTGCTAAGAAAGCAGGAGGTAAAATTCAGTGACATTACAAGGGTGGGAAGCGCCCCCCCACGCCTTCCCCTCTACCTCCCATTGCACTCCCCGCACCCTCCTTTCCACCACCCCTATTCTTCTGTCCCACACTTGTGCATTCCCTTTCCAGCTCCATACTACTAAATCTTTACCAGTGTGAGCAGCTTCTCCACCTGCTGCTTGTGCTGGCTTTTCCTCTGATGTCACTTCCTGGCCCTGCAACCTGGAAGTGATTTCAGAGGGAGCCAGGCCTGTACGAGCAACAGGCTAGAGTAGTTGCCTGCACTGGTGAACATTTTAAAGAGGTACGGGGGTGGGGAAGTGAAGGTCTGAGCGTGGTGTGGAGGGGGGCAGAGAGGTGTCAGCACCCCAACTGAGACGGTGCACGAGGCAGTCCGCACCCCCCACCCCCCTTACTACACCACTGGGTAAATTCAAATCCCTTTACTCTTTTGTGAATGTGTTTTAGGGGCATTTTTGAAACCACATCCAGGTCAGAATCGGGATGTTCTGCTACATATGGCGCCATTAGTTACGCAGCGCTAGGCACCCTTCTGCCTCCTAACTCAATCGCTTTAATTGGTTTTAATCAACATGGTACATAATTGACTACATCGTTGGAAATCAACGAAAAACTCATTAAAAAAGAGTAGGCGCCAGAATCCCGTCTAAACATGGTGCCTAAGGTCAAAGTGGGCGTGGCTAGATGGCGGAGATGAACTTAGCCGCAGTTCAACATCAAACGTAGGTGCCAGTGATGTTGGCCTTTAAAACCCTGTCCTACATTAACGGCGCCTAAGTTTTTCAGTTAATGGTGCGTACATGTGATTGATACGCAAACGGTGCCTTTTTTGTAGGCACCGTTCTGGCCCATAATGTCCAAAAAAAAGTGTCCATATCACAGCAATGTTCAATGAAAAAAGATGTCCAGATATGTGAGAAGGACATCCTTACACTGGAGATGTCCATCACAGCCTTAGGCCCCTCCCAGTGTATCCCAGGATGGAAAGGGGAAGGCCCATCATTATGAAGAAGCAGGAAATGAGCATCCCTCCTGCCAGATTGTCTTTAAAGGTATGGGGATGTAGGAGGGAGGAGTTCCAGGGCTTTGGGGATACTGCGATGGAGTGCCACGCATTCAGGGGGTGTCGGATTGGGGTGCTATGGGTTAAGGAGGTGCCGCAGTTTGGATTGGGGTGTTGAGGCTCAATGGAGCCCAACAGCAGGAAAGCGGGCACCCCTCTTGCTGATTTTTGTATCGAAAGTACTAAATGGTGTCAGGAGTGTTAGGAGATGCCAGAGGATGTTAGAGGGGAGGGGTGTAGGTAAGGGGCTCCGTAGAGGGGCTGGTGGATCGGTGACTGGGAGGGAGGGAGGGTGGGGGAATACCCATTAGCTGAGCTGGTAGGAATCCCTGAAACTGGCTCATCTGATGGGGATTCCCCTTGCGCAATCAGCTGGTGGGAAGCCTACTAGGGTTTTTTTCACTCGGGTGGTGGGAGGGGTTGTGACCACTGGGGGAGTAAGGGGGTGAGTCACGCCTTAAACCCTCCAGTGGTCATCTTGTCAGTTTGGAACACTTAGTCGTATGTAAAACAGATCTAAGTAAATTCCGCCTTGGACGTCCCGGGAAAGTTTTGATTATTGCTGCAGGACTTCCAGGTTTAAGCCCGCCTGATGCCCACCCATAACACACCTCCCAACACGCCCCTGTAGGCCCTGGACATTCAGCAGCTTGGAAGTCCTGCTGGACATTCAGAAAATCACTTTTGATTATTGGTACTTGGACGTCCTGGCTATTAGGATATCCAAATGCTGACTTATGCTGGTTTTTGGATGTTTAAATGTTTTGATTCTGAGCCTGGTAGCTTAAAAGGAAATTTAGGTGCCTTTTCTCTCTAGAATCCTAACGTAAGTCACCTTATGGACGGCTAGTTTGCAGCTGTGGACATTTATAGCCACCATACAGCTGGTGTAAATGTGGTTCCTAGATCGGGACACCAGCTTTTATACATGTTCTTGCTGCCAGGGGAAGATTTCAAAGGGAAAGTTTGTTCGTCTATTCCTATAATTGCTGCAAAGTCCACCTGAGGACATTGCACCAGATTTGAAAGCTGACTCCATATTTTTTTAAGTGGGTTGTTTTTTGTTTTGTTTTTTATAAATGAGGGGATAAGTATGTTTATTTTGGAGGAAGATGTAAGAGTAAACTGTTACTGTTTTTATTTTTGTTTTAATGATGTTTATTATATATTTTAAGTGTCGTTTGTATTTTATGCATGTGATTTTGTAACCTGCTTAGGATTTAAGCTGGCTTTTCTAAATAAAATAAATCAATAAATTTCTACGAATTAAACTGTGGTATGCCTAATATATTTATGTATCAGACAGTAGTAAATCTACAGGATGAGGCCAACCCCCCCCCCCTCCACCATAACCTCCTAGAGATTTTTGCTGTTTTCTCAGCAACTGGTTGGAATGTCAAATGTGAAACTGTATAGCTTTAAATAAGAACATAAGAATTTGCCACTGCTGGGTCAGACCAGTGGTCCATCGTGTCCAGCAGTCCGCTCACGCGGCGGCCCTTAGGTAAAGGTCTAGAGTCCTAACTGAGTAGTTATAGGGGGAAATACCCTCTAGGGATTCAAGACAAAGTTGGACAAGTTCCTGCTAAACTGGAATTTATGCAGGTGAGGCTGGACTTATTTAGAGCACTGGTCTTTGACCTGGGGCCTGACCCTTAAGCGGACTGCTGGGCATGATGGACCACTGGTCTGACCCAGCAGCAGCAATTCTTATGTTCTTATCCTTACCTGCATATGTTCTGGTGTAGCAGGAACTTGTCTAACTTTGTCTTGAAACGCTGTATGGTGTTTCCCCTTTAACAGCCTCTGGAAGAGCATTCCAGTTTTCTACCACTCTCTGGGTGAAGAAGAACTTCCTTACGTTCGTACGGAATCTACTCCCTTTCAATTTTAGTGAGTGCCCTCTCGTTCTCTCTACCTTAGAGAGGGTGAACAACCTGTCTCTATCAACTAAGTCTATTCTCTTCAGTATCTTGAATGTTTCGATCATGTCCCCTCTCAGTCTCCTCTTTTCAAGGGAGAAGAGGCCCAGTTTCTCTAGCCTCTCACTGTACGGCAATATTGTTACTATCTATGTTTATCAAGTGGAAATTATCTTTAAACACTGAAGTTTCAGACTTTTTAGAGTGACCACTCAGGATTCTTGCAAGTTAAAAATGTTTGCACTCTAAAACTACTGTTATTTAAAAACCCCAACAAACAAAAAAAATCACCGGGTACCAGCTCGGCTGTCATGTGTTTCGGTGGCAACTAAAATTGAAAGCAAGAATTGGCTGTCCATTTTACATTGACATCTTCCTAATGTTATCGAGGATGGCAATCAACTGTTGCCCAATGGATTCATCTTCCAGCAAGATGTTGCACCAGGCCACAGAGCACACATTGCACAGGATTTTATTGCAACAGACCAGTGGTCTTCAAATTTGCTGGACTTCAACCCCTTGGACTATCATTTCTGGGGAGCAATGTTGGAGGCCTATCACAAGTTCCATCCAAAGCTACAAACAACTGACAAAGTCAAGGAAGCGCTGCAGATAATCTGGGATAGCTGGAACAGGAACCGATGGACAAGGCTGTTAAGACCTTCCCAAAGCAACTGAAGGCCTGTGTTAAAGCTGGGGGTGGACACTTTGAGCATTCACAGAAACTGCAAAATTCCTACACATCCCCCTCTCCCCCTTTTACAAAACCGTAGTGTGGTTTTAAGTTCTGGCTGCAGCAGTAACAGCTCCGACGCTCATAGAATTCCTATGAGCGTCGGAGCTGTTACTACCAACGCCGGTGCTAAAAACAATGCTACAGTTTTGTAAAATGGAACAGTGGTCATCGACTTGGCAGCTATGCTTTAATGCTAAAAACTGTAAAGTAATGCACCTGGGTAAGGGAAATCCATGCAGAACTTACACACTAAATGGTGAGACCTTGGCTAGGACCCACGGCGGAACGTGATTTAGGGGTGATCATTAGTGATGACATGAAGGCTGCCAATCAAGTGGAGAAGGCTTCCTCCAAGGCAAGACAAATGATGGGTTGTATCCGTAGGGGTTTTGTCAGCAGGAGACCTGAAGTGATGATGCCACTGTACAGATCCATGGTGAGACCCCATTTGGAGTATTGTGTTCAATTCTGGAGGCCACACTACCGGAAAGATGTGCGGCGAATTGAGTCGGTTCAGCGAATGGCCACCAGGATGGTCTCGGGGCTCAGGGATCTCATGTATGAAGAAAGGCTAAATAAATTGCAGCTGTACTCACTAGAGGAACGAAGAGAGAGGGGGGACATGATTGAGACGTTCAAATATGTTACGGGCCATATCGAGGTGGAAGATGATATCTTCTGTCCTATAGGTCCTTCGACCACCAGAGGGCATCCGCTGAAAATCAGGGGAGGGAAATTTTGAGGTGATTCCAGGAAATACTTCTTCACAGAAAGGGTGGTCGATCATTGGAACAGTCTACCTCTACAGGTGATTAAGGTCAGCAGCGTGTCAGATTTTAAGAGAAAATGGGACATTCACGTGGGATCTCTAAGGGAGTAAAGACAGGGGGGTGGGTCATTAGAATGGGCAGTCTTGATGAGCTATAGCCCTTTTCTGCCGTCATATTCTATGTTTCTATGTTTCTATGAATGATATTATTTTACCTTGGGGTGATAGTGTCCGAAGATCTAAAGGCGAAAAAACAGTGCGACAAGGCGGTGGCTGCTGCCAGAAGGATACTGGGCTGTATAAAGAGAGGCGTAACCAGTAGTGCTGCCCTATTCGCGATTCGAATCAATTCACCGATTCACTTCGGGTGAATCGATTCAAATTGATTTGTTTTTGAAAAAAAATCAAAGTTACCGATTCGTCGGCCCCCTTGCTAGAGACCCATTCGAGCTTTCCCTCTGCCACCGAAGTCCTTGCTTCTGATTTAACTTCCGGTCATGCTACTGTGTTTTAGCTCAAACATTTTAATACAAAAATCACTAGACAGTAATACTAAAATGTCAGTAACATCAACAGAGCTTAAGATTATTAACCCCCCCCCCCCCTTTATGAA